>NC_069503.1:915374016-915696516 GCF_027579735.1 Bombina bombina
ATTCAGTATTTGTTTCATTTAAAACTAACCCAATACTGAATAGCATGGCAAAATGATTTTTGGAAAACTAGATTTTCTAAATATTGGGTCTGTAAGATTCAGCCAAACCATATTTTTTTCCTGTGCACAAGTCTAATAATTAGTCAATATTACTGGCAAAGCCGCATTTCCTGTCTCAAACTGTTATTGATATTTCAAGAAAAGGAAGTACTGTTATATTAAGTTGCTGCACAGAGAACATTCTGTTTACTCTGTCCTAATGTCTAACGTTGCCATACATGTTTAAAGTGATTGTAAGCTTTAATGAATTAAAGCCCAGTACCAAAAAATAATCTTAAAAACATGGGCACTTTAATTCATTGTGTTATGGTATACATGACAGCGATCCTCGCCTGCATCTCCTGATTTCTTTAGCATATGGATGAGGAATGCAGCACCACATGCTGGATGCCAAATGGGCACTCCATGATTGGAATAAGCCAGATTCGTCATAAATCTGCTAAAAAAAGTAGGAGATGTGGGCAGAGGATCGGCGTTATGTTTACCATAATGCAATAGTAAGTATAGCATAAGCATCTTAGTAAGCTTTAATTAATTAAAGTGCCCCTGTTTTTAAGATTATTTTTTGATACTGGGCTTAAAATCATTAAAGTTAACAATCATTTTAACATTAAAATGGATACAAAAAATTACGTAAGAATTAAAAAAAGGAATCATACATACATCATTAGGACATGTATCTTAAAACTGTTATATTCTGTTTTTTTTTTATTAAATTGCATAATAAATAAAAAGGAATTTTAAATGTTATTGCAAACTATCTCAACAGTGGAATTTAAAAAAAATATTTTAAATGTCTGTTAACGTTTAACTATTAATCCAGTCACCCTAAGTAGTAAGGATCTCCAACTAAATATATTAATTTTGCTAAATAAAAATGCATCATATATACTTCATTCTCATCCATTCTTGTTTCAGTTCAAAACATAGTAGTATTATTTATTGTGCTTTCTACATGCATTATTTCCTTATTGATTTTTCTAGATGGATATTATTTAAAATATATATTTCTTAGCAAGAAACCTAACCCCTAGAAGAAACAAAATTGTAATTTATGATTCACACATTGTGTTATTGTATATGGGTTTGGTTTTATTATGTACACATTCTACTATATATGTTGATCTGTGCTTGAGTAGCTGACACATTTCATTGACCATAAATAATGTATGCAAGATTGTTTTTTAGTGTGTAAATAGTATTTACATCATTAAGATTACATCATTAAGACATATATTTAAGTAATACTAAACAAATCAAGCAACTATAAAATGTGCAAACTAAAAATGCAATCTAGAGAAAATGTATTTCCTAATTTTGTGTTAGCGGTTAGGTATATTTAAGTAACATTTTTAAGATAAATATTCAGTGCAGTAGTTCATTTATGGTGTTCCATCTATAAAAAAAAATCTGAAGTCAATCAAAGTTATTAGATAGTAGCAATTTTCATGAACTCTGAGAACTATTCTATAATATGTGAGAAAAAAATATACGTATTGAGCAATTAAAGTTCACAGAGAATAAAAATCTAATGATGCAGAAGGATTGAGTTATGAGTTGAACAAATATATGCATAGGCTTATTGAATATATTAATTCCAATTAGAAATCAATACCTTATTACATAAATAGGTCTATAACTTAAAGGTAGAAAAAGCATGGTCAACACGCTAATTATATGGGAGTTGATAGTATCAACGCATTGAAAATAAACACTAATATTTTATTTTTAGATAAAATTAATTAAACTTACTTTTGCTTTATTTTAGAAATGAAACATGAATGATAAGAAAAAATTGCTTGTAATATATCATTTAATTTGCATTAATATTTTTTTCAGCCTTCAACACAAAAATGTTACAGATAATTACCATTATATATTGGGGTTTTTTTCACATATTAATTTCTAAATATAACATTTTAGCTGAAATATGATTTATTTACTAGTTTCTCTTTAGTTCAGTTTATCATTGAAATGATTCTGTAAAGTACCATGAGTAACACTGACAAATATTGCCTTTAGAAACTAAAAAAAAGAAAGAAACGAAAAGCTTTCTGTACCCTGGACATATCTTAATGACATTTCATGTTCATTAGCTTAAAAATTGAATAAGTTAGGAATAAAGATAAGTGTAAATTGAATATAAAACTATATTTCTGACAGACTTGCAATAACATATTAATAAAAGAAAGAAATTCAGGATCTTCTTTGAAAACCTTCCTCTCATATATCATTTCAACAGTGTGCCATGGAAAAGTATACAGTGACTCCAAAAATAGGCATTAAAGCCCTGAATATACTACCAAGAGAGAACTACAACCCAGTTAGAATACATCAGCTGTTAAGTTAATTTGTTTTCTTTTTTGGCACCCTAAAGTGAACAGATTTAAATCTATTTTCACCCTTGATTCTTTCTAATCCCCTAGATCAAAACTTCCCAGCTGTTTTTAAATTCTATTTTAAAGTTTTATAACATTTCTCAGAGGTGTGCAAAGGACTTCTAAAGTGGAGGTCTTGCAAATCAGCACTCTACTTCATGGTAAAAGAAGGGCAAAATAATATGAAGAAACCACATGTTTTTTAAAAAAAATAAAAATAATAATATTGTTGTTATTTCTTATAGGTGGCCATAAAATTGGCTAATCATCTTATACACCTTTATTAAATTTTCAAGCAATGTAATCTATTCCTAACATTTTATAGAGCATTTCAAAAGATTCAAATAGATCTAGGTTTAATCTAGCTTGAACAAGTAAAATATAAAACACCCAACATACCAACTATCCTAAAAATATTTTTTTTTATATAATTTTAGAAAAGTCTTTGTTGTGTATTTTCAGGTATCCCAATCTAAAAAGCTAAACATTTTCCATTAATAATTAGTATGTTGTTGTTTTTTTGTTTTTATTTAACTTAAAAATGTCACTGAAGTTCAAATGGGTCATTCTTCCAACATATATGATAGGACCTCTTTAAAATAATGAAATTGTAAAATACTCATATTATCGTAATTGATGTGCTCATAGTTCATTACACAGTTCATTTAGAACCTTGAATTTGCTCTAATTCAATTTCTTACAAAATAAGAAATATATTTAGTCAGTTTCAATTCTATTCTCATAATGTATCTTATCAGCCAGCAGCAGATGTTTTATTTTGTGAATACAAATAAAATACTGGTTATTAATTATAGCATCTATCACCTAAATACATGACGGGTTTTTTTTCAATAGAACTCTTATTGACTGCATATTGTCTTTTAAATTGAAAATTCTTAACGTGGTATATATGTATTTAATTCTACACGAGAGACAAAATATACACCATAGATTTAAAACAATTATAGTTTTTGCTTTTACATTTAATAAAAAGGATGGTTCTAAAACAGAGTTTGGTTGAATTATTCTATATGTTTCTGAAAATATATGTATATCTGTGTGTGTATATGTATTTATATATTAATTAATATTTATGTAAAGGGGTATATGTTTCAGGCCCCTTATTATTTTTATATCTTCCTTAACTACTAAATTTGTTATGTAAAAAATAATCTGCCATAAAGTGTTGTGTTGAAGTTGTTTCAAATATAATATAATAAAGAATTAATTAAAAAGTGGAGGGTTTTCCACTGCAGTTAAAACATGTATTTTACCAGTTTAAATTAAGTGCTACTGTTCAATAGCAATGGAAATTAGATTATTCTATCAGCTTCTGCTTTCAAATAGTAAAGTAGTAGAAATATGCTATGTGTGTCATTTAATAAAGTAAAATGCATGGATGCTATTAAGGAGAAGGGTAAGCTTCTCTCTGTTAATAGTAATGACAGGTTCACATTAGGTTAATGTGATGACCACAGTTGGCAAGGTATTATAAGTTCAAACTGCTTAATCCTTTGAAATCCAAAGATTTAACTTTAAATGGTCTATTTGACTCACTCCAAAATCCCCTATCTGTGTTTCATACACTGATTGATTGACTGAAACTAAAATTAGTTCCAGTATTAGATGCATTTATAAATAGAGATATAATCAGTGATTTTACTGCTTTAAGATGTTGATTTTTAATATATAAGGTTTTCACTTCATGTTTTTTTTTTAATGACTTAACTTTTTTATTATATTGGTTTTAGTTTTATAAAATATTTATGCTTTAAAAGTGCTCAATTATATAATATATTCAAATATATTACATATGTTTAATTATTAAATGCTTAACTATTTTATCAAGAATTTACATGAGAAATGTGTTCTGAATTTCTCAGTCTTTATTATGGACATTTGTGGTATCACACAGACTACTGCTGCTAATCAAAGTGATCAGCAGTTACACCTAATGCAAACAGTTGAATCCCATGGTGTGTGTGTGTGGGGGGGGGGGTACTGACAATATATTGGAAACCATCCTCTTTAATCACATTGCCTTTATTAAAAAAAAAACAATGCAACCAATGAGATGTGGCATCAGTTATACAAAACTACCTTGAATTGGCTGCATGGTAAAAAGCTTTTTAAAAAAATAAAAATAGGTTAAGAATGGGAAGACGTAGGTGTGTATCTTTAAAGATAAAGTATGTAAAATGTTTTATTTTTGCTGAAATATAACATATTTTGTGTTTTTAGTGAAAATTATGCAATAAAGTTACCATATAATTAATTTACTTACCGTTGTCTGCTATTGTTATGCTGCCATAGAATGTATTACTTATTGCACTGTACAGTATTACTTATTTTTCCTAAATTGTATTACAGATGTAATATTTTTTTCATATAGCTTTTTTCTGCTGTGTTTTAATCAATAACAGAATACCAGAGGCATTACAGGCATTGTGAGAGGTCTCAAAGACAAGCATCTGACAAATTACAGTACAAAGTCATTCAAACTATGATTGTTAAAAAAAAAAAAAAAAAATAACAGATTGATGTAGATCAGGTTTTGAAAATGCAAAAAAGTCAAAATTGAGACTGGAATATGCCCAACATCAATGATTAATTATTGCACAGCAATTATTTTTATACCAGACTGAAGTGTGTGTTTGTCTCGAAATGTGGTTGAAATATATTTGCAAATACATAGAGAACGTGCTTAACCTTTTAATGCCGTTATGCCGTTCTATTCCATCATAATTACACTGGGCTTTAAAGCCGTTATGATGGAATAGAACGTTATAGCTAACGGCTGTCCTGAAGCCTTATGTGCTTCTAGGATTTGATCGCAGTCTGGAGGGCGTTCCTAGGATTGTAGGGATGCCCCCCAGATGCGATCCAATAATTGAAATCTCGCGATCGTATGCACGATCGCGTAGTTTCAATTTGTCTACATCGGAACATTGTTCCAATGTAGGCACTTTAACCCTGTCACGAAAGGGTTAAAGGGAACAATTTTAATCCCCATAAAATGTCATTTATTTTGTCTTCTTTTCCTGTAATTTAACTCTGAAAACTGAAGCATTTCACCCCCCCCCCAAGAAAGGTTTGAGTGCATTACTTGGGATGCAAAACCCTGTCACTCCTACATGCTACAAAGTATTTGGCTGATATATACAGGAGCTTGTTAATATACAATATGCCTATAACTGGCCACTGCAAATGAAGTAAAGAAACTAAACTTGAGGCTTCTTTTAAGGGGTGCATTCCAAGCCTGCAAAACAATGCTTATTTTATGATGCATATATATGATGCATATATATATATAAAAAAAAACTTTAATGTCCCTTTAATTTAAAGTGAAGGTAAAGTTAATATATTTCCAATTCATCAATGCATCCACTATAATAATAATAGTATGATCGCTAACTCTATTTGATAAATTTATTTAAATAATTAAACTTTTACTCACTATCTTTTGTTCCTACCGTTACACTGCAAACTCCTCCCATCCCCTACTTCCTATCTTTCTGTTCGATGATGTATAGAGCGGTTCCACCCGCTCTATACGTCACCGAAAATGCGCGTTCACAATGCCCTGTTTACTGCGCATGCGCTTCGCGCCGATACCGGCATCCAATGCGCATGCGTTAATCTAGCAAGAAACATAGTACTCAATGAATAACACTAATATATTCATTCAGTACTATGTTATTTGACAAGTAAGGCAATGTGCTTCTCCGTTACGGTCCATAACTTTCTCAGCGGTCCATGAAAGCAGATGACAAATATTTTTTTCCCTAAGAATCAAATGCGCATGCGCGAAACGGGAGCGCACTCCAAAACTAATACTGACTCCAAAATTATTGGGCATGCGCAGAATAACATGTGTGGGGATGACGTGGTTTGATGGCCGCCTATCGGCCAGAGTTTCAATTGGGTATGTAAAACATGTGACCAGGAAATTGGAAAAAAAAAATATAACGGGCTGAATTTGCAGAAGAAAAAAAAGATATTTATTACGGGGATAATTGTTTTTACAGACACATAAAAAAAAAATGATGAATGAAACTTATATTATTTATGGCAAAAGATTATTACTGTTGATTGCAAACAAGGTAAGTTAACCTTCACTTTAAGTTTAATGCTAACTTGCAGGATCAAAATACCTTATAGTGAGATATCAAAAAGAACCATAATCTAATTTGAATTACATTTGTATTTAGCTCATAAACAACCAACAATTGAATCTCATCTCTTTAAAGAATTATATATAACTCCAGCCTAGTATTAATATCTTTCTTCTATTAGATCCTAACAATAACTACAGTTCATGCAAAAACAATGCAGCTGAAATAGTCATAAGAAAAAAACATGGATTAAAACATTTTGGAAAAATTAGGAAACTATGGCAAAATCCCAATCTTAACCCAACAACCAACATAATAAAACATAACACTGGCTTCCTTATTGGCTGCTCCCATTACTTTCTATACTTACTAAACGTGCAAAATAATTGTACACTAATGGTATGCCTTCTCTAAACTTTTTTTTATTATAACCAGATCTAACATCCGATGATACTCAAGTGAAAAAAAGGAAAACCAAAGAAACTGAACATTGAAAGAGAATTTCAACCATCAGCTAATATTAATAGTTTCAGTAAAATGATTGTATGTCATTATTCCTTTTATAAAAATGACAGTTATGTAAGTCAAATGGATGCTTTCAAATGCATATCTATTTCTTTTATAATAATTCAGTTATAAAATGTGACTAGCAATTCAGCTGTGTTAACATGGATAACAATGTTTCAATACAATGCACCACCATTATTTTGCTGGGATAACCACTGGTCAATGCTACCATTAAAGATATTTAATGTTAGGGAGCCTAGATTGTGATCAACAGAGAAGATGAATGAAAGATTTAGCTTACAGAAAAATAGAGCAGCCTATGCCTAAGCCAGCATTCAGGGCAGGTGGATAAACAGACAGAAGGTGGATTTGCAGAGCTTAATGGGTAGTAAAATCTATTATATGTACTGGCCAAACTAACAATACAACATTGCTAACAGAGTTATTATTCGAATAGCTAAATTGCTCAGCCTTTTTTATTTTTTGGTGATTTTAACATAGATTTTGAAGACAGCTAAAAACAGAAGGTTCTTCTAGTATGTCCATATTTCTATCTTTATGTTAAAATATTTTATTGCATTTCAAAAGGCATATGAACATAACATTTACATTAATCCCAAATTCTCTTGTACAGGAGTCATATAGTTTCATTTAGTGATGTTACATTACATAATAGGTCATAAGCATATTAATACAGGGGTGTTCATTCACTTCTCTTAACACATTTTTAATAATGGCGATAAAGAGGTTCAGTGCAAAGCTTCTCATTTGACAATAAAGTCCATGTGACCTTGCGACTTTTATATGTTTATTTTTCTCCCTGATAATCTACTCATGAGTAGTGAGTCTTTGTTTTGGGATTAAGTAACCCGTAATAAATTCTAACAGCTGCCTTAAGATTATTTTCTATCTGTTGTGTATCAACATTTAACCTAATAAACTTATTAAACATTTTAAATTAAACTAAACTGTGTGGTCTCTTTTTTTCCCCTTTAAATAGTATCTAATTAATATCATCTGGTGGGTCTCTTGTATAGCAATTCTAGGTTTCTAGGTTCTCAATCTAAACCTTAGCCCTTTAATAGCATATTAAGAATACCAAGTTACTTCTCTCTATTCCTGTGTGTTGTCATTCCACTCCTGAACTTCTGTTCATGATCCAATAGAACCATATTTTCTGAAACTGATCGTATTCACTCTTTATCCGAGCTGTCCCCTCTGACATTATATATATGTCTTGGATTTTATCTATCACTTCTCTCCATATGGGTGCTCCAACTTTCCAATATCTCGCTATACAGGTCCTGGTTGCTGTGCATAATATTTTAATAAATTTATTAATTGCTAGATTGAATTGGTCGAACCCTCTATTTAGGAGTGCCTGGGGTATTGTTAATGAAATGTGTTTGTCAAGTAGATGACTTAATAGATTATTCAGTTGGTCCCACATGTTTTTTATTATGGGGCAACTCCACTACATATGTATATATGAACCTTGTTCTCCGCAGCCCCTATAACAGAGCCTGGAGTCATATTCCTATCTTTAATGGGACGTAACCCCTTAATGACCGTGATGTACCATGTACGTCACCAGTTGTTAAGGGTTTTCTTTTTAATAATAACGCAAGTACCTTCATTTCTCCCTTCTTATCCATGGAAATAGCGTGGTCTTGACACTGGCGGCAAAACCTTGCTATCAATTGCGCAATCCATAGAAAGACTGGCAACGGTCTTTTGGGAGTTAATTCATTCTGAAGATAGCATTAATAACAGGTATTTTCCAGTCTACAGTTCGCACATTCAAGTCTACTATGAACAGTGTTCCCTCTAAGGCCAGTTTTGTGAATGGCTTATCAGTGAAACAGTTAAAAAGGGAACCACACCTTGCAGTCTGTATTGTGTCATGTTTGCTAATGTTTCATTGCTGGGTGTTCACAAAACTGACCTTAGAGGGAACACTGACCATGAGTATAATCTTGACCTTTACTGTCATTATAGTTATTTCTTGTATTAATAAAGTGAATAATAAAAAGACAGTAGATTTTTTTTCTGACACATTTATTTTTTCTTCCATTTTCCGGCCCCCTGTATCATGTGACAGACATTAGCCAATCATAAATTAGTATACCTATACCCTGTGAGAATTGTGTAAAAAATGTTTTTCCAAGAAAGCTCAGGAAAATATTAGAGAAAAATCACAAGTACTAATTTAAGTGTTAAGAAATAAAATGCTTTACTTGTATTAGGGCATTTTATTTTTTAACAAATTACCTTTTATTCTGGGGTTTATTCCAACCTGATAAGGGTTTCTAAAGTATCATAACATACCCTGAGTGTTTAAACCCAGCACACCCATATATAGCTCCTGCCTCACTCTCAAATGAGGATACAACTCTTAAGTTAAAGTGATGGTAAACCTTAACTAATCAAATGCCATATATTTAATCTTTGCCATTAAAAAAGTATATGTGTACCTTTTCTTTTTTTAATGCATTTGTTAAAGGGTTAAATTAGTGCATATAGTAATGCTTCTATTGCAATGTTATGCCGGCCTACTTACTGACAATTCTAGTGAACATCCAATCAGCGTGTGTGTCATTTGACAATCTTGAATTCCAGCCCCTTTAAAGCCCTTAGAAAGCCTGTGTAGATTTGACTGCTCTATACATCACAGCCCAGCCAAAAGAGGAAATGAAGGGGGGCGGAGGAACAGAAAATACCAATTAGGATTATAAATCTTTTATTATAAAATATTTATACACTTTTTAAAAACATAATAATAATTATGTGGGTTTTACTTGCAAACTAATATTATTATGACTCAGATAGTTGTAATAGTGATCTATCCCTTGCTGAGACATCTATGTTTGGCCTGTATAAGAAGATACAATCACTGCAGACAATCCTTGTCAGATAGCTGAACTTGCCAATACCTTGTCCATCCACAAAGTTGCTTTATTCTGAATATCAGGTTACAGCAGATAATAAAATACAGCAGATGAATGGTTACAGTATTTAAGTGGTCAAAAGTTGATACTGTTCGTAGCGTGCAATGTAGTTTAACATGTGTGCTTGTTACATGAGGCCTGTTAGCCGCAGCCATGACACAGGAAAAGCATCATCAAACTACAAGGGCGGAGCAATACACAAAAAGGGAAATGCATAATAGGTCTGAGGGAAGGTACTATAGAAAACAGGAGTGTTACCAAAAAAGGTCACTAGATGGCAGTACAGAATAAACATAAAGCAGCTTTGAGAAAAATGGCATAAAAATTATATAATTTTTTAACTATATCAACATGAATATTAACAGAGGCTATGTCATATTCTATGCCCCATTGAGGCAGCACACTTCCCGTCTGGCATAGTAAATGTCACTATTTAAATCATAACGGAAGTTATGCATAACAATGTAATTTGCTGAATATACTCAGTAAAATATATGATACGCCGGTGGCGTGGATCCTCTTTTCTCAGGTGACTTTCAACTTCAAAGGGGCACCAGACAGGGGTGCCCCCTTTCCCCGCTGTTATTCAACCTAGCGTTGGAACCATTGGCGATAAAGCTCAGACAAATTTTCCCAGGTATTGTAATAAAGGACACTCCCTTTCATTTGGCGTTATACGCGGATGATATGCTGTTGTTTGTAGATTCCCCGCAAACACACATCTCCAACATTCTGCAGACGATAGCTGAATTCGGTAGTTTTTCCGGGTACAAGATAAACGCCTCCAAGTCCGAAGCATTATGGCTTTGTAAACAACCACATTATAAACATAGCTTCCCATTTGTGGAAGCAACAGGGGGTCTGACATACCTAGGCATTCATCTGCATAGAGACCCTTCGGAAATCTATAGACTAAATATTTCTGACAAATGTATCCAACTGTCCTCTCAGTTGTAAAATTGGCTCAACCTCCCCTTAGGGTTGTCGGGCCGTGTTAACCTGGTCAAGATGACGGTGCTGCCTAAAATACTCTACCCCATGCTCATGCTGCCATTCCTCATGAATAAAGCAGATACACAGTTACTCACTCAAGCAGTGTCCCAATTTATATGGAAAAAAGGCAAATCGAGAATAGCGATGGAAAAACTCCAGCTTCCATACTCTGCAAGGGGGCTGGGCCTCCTGAACCTCAGACTGTATAACTGGGCAGCACTGGCCAGACTCGTGATGGACTGGCAATTGGGTACAGGGCACTTCAGTGACAACAAACTTGAAGAGGCAGTGATGGCACCTATTGCGCTAACCTATTTACCCTATGGAAATAGGAAGACACTACCTGCTGGGGTCTATAATAGTGTGATGTATGGAGACCCATTAAGGGCTTGGCAAAAGATTCATAAATATCTAAAGATTGACTCCCCCTCGCCAAAGATTATCCCGATAGTTGGAAATCCAGATTTCCCGGCTGGGTGCGACCAAGAGCCGTTTAGGGTCTGGAAAAGGGCTGGCCTAAAAACGATAGGAGATGTGTTAGATCCGTTACAGCACACAGTACGGTCATTTCAGGAACTAAAATCCAAATTTCATATCTCAAACAGACACTTCTACGCCTACCTACAGTTGCAGCATTATGTTATGTCATTGCAAGCAACCAATGTACGGTTCTGGGAGACGCCGCATTTTGCGGTCTCACAGACACTATTCCGGGCGGGGACATTCTCACTGTCTCACATCTACACTCGACTATTACAACAAAAAGAACCCTCGATCTTAGCTGATATACTGATAAAACAAAACAATAACTGTTCGACAGAACTGACAACACAAGATATAAAATTGAGTTTAGAGCACACAAAACAAGCGACATTGGCGGTATCACACAGGGAAGCACAGGTTAGAATTCTACACATGGACTACATTACACCACATATTTTATCAAAATGGGATAAATGAATCCTGGATTATTGTGTTAAGTGCAGAGCCACGGCTCCATCATTTCAGCATTATTTCTACACCTGTCCAAAGATCAGGAGGTTCTGGGGTCAATGTCAGTGTTGGCTAAAAATTATGTTTCAGATAGAGATAGTGTTCACAGAGGTGGAAATTTTTATGCTGAAATGGGATGACATACATAGGAGACTGCACATATTCCTTACATTATATACATTATTGGCTAGACAATGTATTCTCAAAAGGTGGATAACTAGACAGGTACCAACAATAGCACAACTAAAAAACTTGTTGATTAAACAACTCTTTGTGGAGCAGTATGATGTTAGACTCGATACAGCGTGCAGACTGCGTCCCTTCCTACAGAAATGGAGATTATATTTAGATACATTGGATCCATCCATACAGAGCCAGGTATTGAAGCCCTTTGCCCATTTGGAGGCAATGTTACAAACAGACTTAAGAGAGAGGAGGTGACGCACAGAGAATAGCGCACAGAATCAGGAGCCTTTGGAAGTAATGCTGTTTTGAGCTAAAAACAGGGTGTTTAGATTAGACCTCCACACAAAAGAACACTTTTTTTTTTCTTCTTCACCTTTCTTCTCCTCTCTGCTAATCCTTTCTAGCCCAAAACTAAACACAGAAATGTCAATTGATAAATTGTTTATGGTTAATTGTTAAATTTGTAAATAGTTAGTTGGAAGTTAAAAAAATTGGAAAAAGCATCTTAAGGAACGGAGTGTACATTCATATGCAGACACCAGAGACATGGTTACAACCTTTTGGACTCTTTACTTCTGCAATGAACCACGGGTCTTTGGTCAGATAGGCTGCATATCAACCTCATGTATAAATTGCCTGTAAAAAGAGATTACTGTCTATTGATTGTAATATATGAATGGTGATGTTGTATCGACTCTGTTTCCTTTAATAAAAAAGAATAAAAAAAAACAAAACAATGTAATTTGCAGAGATGTCTTGAAGACCTGAAAGATATAAGGAAAACATACATATAATGTAAGAACAACTATACAGGGAGTGCAGAATTATTAGGCAAGTTGTATTTTGAGGATTCATTTTATTATTGAACAACAACCATGTTCTCAATGAACCCAAAAAACTCATTAATATCAAAGCTGAATATTTTTGGAAGTAGTTTTTAGTTTGTTTTTAGTTATAGCTATTTTAGGGGGATATCTGTGTGTGCAGGTGACTATTACTGTGCATTATTATTAGGCAACTTAACAAAAAACAAATATATACCCATTTCAATTATTTATTTTTACCAGTGAAACCAATATAACATCTCAACATTCACAAATATACATTTCTGACATTCAAAAACAAAACAAAAACAAATCAGTGACCAATATAGCCACCTTTCTTTGCAAGGACACTCAAAAGCCTGCCATTCATGGATTCTGTCAGTGTTTTGATCTGTTCACCATCAACATTGCGTGCAGCAGCAACCACAGCCTCCCAGACACTGTTCAGAGAGGTGTACTGTTTTCCCTCCTTGTAAATCTCACATTTGATGATGGGCGACAGGTTCTCAATGGGGTTCAGATCAGGTGAACAAGGAGGCCATGTCATTAGATTTTCTTCTTTTATACCCTTTCTTGCCAGCCACGCTGTGGAGTACTTGGACGCGTGTGATGGAGCATTGTCCTGCATGAAAATCATGTTTTTCTTGAAGGATGCAGACTTCTTCCTGTACCACTGCTTGAAGAAGGTGTCTTCCAGAAACTGGCAGTAGGACTGGGAGTTGAGCTTGACTCCATCCTCAACCCGAAAAGGCCCCACAAGCTCATCTTTGATGATACCAACCCAAACCAGTACTCCACCTCCACCTTGCTGGCGCCTGAGTCGGACTGGAGCTCTCTGCCCTTTACCAATCCAGCCACGGGCCCATCCATCTGGCCCATCAAGACTCACTCTCATTTCATCAGTCCATAAAACCTTAGAAAAATCAGTCTTGAGATATTTCTTGGCCCAGTCTTGACGTTTCAGCTTGTGTGTCTTGTTCAGTGGTGGTCAGCTTTCAGCCTTTCTTACCTTGGCCATGTCTCTGAGTATTGCACACCTTGTGCTTTTGGGCACTCCAGTGATGTTGCAGCTCTGAAATATGGCCAAACTGGTGGCAAGTGGCATCTTGGCAGCTGCACGCTTGACTTTTCTCAGTTCATGGGCAGTTATTTTGCGCCTTGGTTTTTCCACACGCTTCTTGCAACCCTGTTGACTATTTTGAATGAAACGCTTGATTGTTCGATGATCACGCTTCAGAAGCTTTGCAATTTTAAGAGTGCTGCATCCCTCTGCAAGATATCTCACTATTTTTGACTTTTCTGAGCCTGTCAAGTCCTTCTTTTGACCCATTTTGCCAAAGGAAAGGAAGTTGCCTAATAATTATGCACACCTGATATAGGGTGTTGATGTCATTAGACCACACCTCTTCTCATTACAGAGATGCACATCACCTAATATGCTTAATTGGTAGTAGGCTTTCGAGCCTATACAGCTTGGAGTAAGACAACATGCATAAAGAGGATGATGTGGTCAAAATACTAATTTGCCTAATAATTCTGCACTCCCTGTAATGTAAGACTTCAAGTTGTGTCAATTAAAGTTTGAGATACTTCCTTCTTGAAGTCACAGGAAGAATCCAACAGCATACATAAGTAAGCTCAGTCTCCAAAGGGCAAGAGCAAGATAAGTTCCGTGATCGGTCTGATGAAAGTTTTTATAGTCCCTTGTCTTGCAACTTTCACCTCCACCTTACGCACCTTTCCATCATCACTAGGAATGCTCTTTACAATCAGTCCCATGGGCCATTCGATTCTTTCAGCTTGCTGGTCCTTGAGGAGAATGAGATCTCCAACCTTGATGTTAGGGTTCAGACATTGCCATTTCCTGCGTCCTTGCAGAGTAGAGAGATACTCCATCTTCCAACGATTCCAGAAGCAGTTGGCAAGGTGTTGCACTCACTTCCACTGATTGTAGCACAGATTTCCTGTTTTAAAGTCTCCAGGTGGAACAGGAACAGACCCAAGCTTCAGGGTAAGAAGAGTAGCTGGACTGAGGAGAGTTGGGGCCTCTGGATCTACAGACACTGGAACAAGTGGTCTTCAATTGATTATGGCAGATGCTTCTGCCAGGAAGGTGGTTACCACCTCATGGGTGAGTCTTGTGGATTTCAAGTACATAAGCATGGAGTCCAGTATTTTATGTGTGATGCCTATCATTTTCTCCCAGGAGCCACCCATGTGGGAAGAATGAGGAGGATTGAAAATCCATGTACAGCCTTTTTCAGCTAAAAGGTCTTGAATTGGCCTAGAGTTGAGATGTAACTCTCGATAGGCTCCAACAAAATTAGTTCCACAGTCAGATCTTAATGTTTTGACTGGTCCTCCGATGGCAAGGAATCGCCTTAGTGCATTTATGAAACTTGAGGAATGAATATTTTCTATTACTTCAATGTGTACTGCACGCACACTCATGCAAGTGAACAGCACTGCCCATCGTTTGCTATTTGCTTAGCCACCTCAAGTTCTGCGGGCTGTTACCATCCATGGTCCAAAGACATCCAAACCAACATGAGTGAAAGGTGGGTCAGTACTTAACCTGTCAGCTGGCAAATCTGACATTTGCTGTTGCTGATGTGTACCTCTTAGTTTACGGCACTGAACACAGCTATGCAGTGTAGCTGTAATCTGTCTTTTTGCTCCTGCAGCTCTGATGGCACTCTCTGTGAAGTGTCTACCTTGGTGCTTAACCCCTTCATGGTAGTGCCGTATGAGCAAAGTGGTGATATGATTGCGAGCAGGTATAATGAGAGGATTCTGTTCTTGACCTCCCAACTTAGCCCTGTTTAATCGTCCTCCAACCCTTAACATGCCATCATCGTCAATGAATGAGTTCAGGTTAGCCTTTGGACTGTTTTTTGGAATGTCCCTCTTCTCACGGATACATTTACTTTCGGAGTCAAAGACATCCTGTTGTACACTGCGTGTTATGAACAGTTCACTTTCATCAATTATGGCAAATGGCTCTCTTCTGAACCTCCTAAGTACACCTACAAGGTTGCTGGTTAGGTTAGGACCAGTGAGAAGAACATTGCTCAGGGATACGCTTTGATGCTTGGCACTGGAGTCGAACACTACCCTGATTTGTTTTGGCTTACGTGGATGATACACTACGAAGAGAGGAAAGTACCAGCACTCATGGAGTCCTTGAAGTGGTGGAGCTGGCTCGGAATGATCATTGTCAAAGATTCTTTTCATAAAGGCAATGAAATGGTCCTTCATATCAGGACTGTTCTTTAGTGTTCATTGAAGTGAGTTGAATCTGGATAACGCCTGTTAACGATTGTTTGGGAGTTTGACCCTTGCAGCACGAAAAGTCAATGGTGCAACCCAGTTGTTAGACGCGTCCTTGAAGAATTCCTTTTCCATTACTTTGATGAATTCTCTGTCTTCAACTGAAAAGGCTATTTTGTTGTCATCATTTGTAGTACAAAACACTGTGGTACCCAGATTGTCATCACAAAGTATAGGAGTAACATCAGGTATTTGGATGATGTCAGGAGGCTTCTCCCTTACTTCATAATGGCGAGAGCACTGTTTGAAGTGGGATGCACGTCCATTTCCTAATATGTAAGTTTTGAAGGAGTGGATCTCAGATGACGTATGCATACTATTCAAGCATACATCGCCCACTATCACCCAGGCTAGATCCAGTCTTTGTGCATAAGGGGCATCGTCAGGTCCATCACACTGCTCGCGTACTTTATGTACTCTGAGAATGTCTCTTCCTAGCAGGACCAAGATTTCAGCATTCTTGTCCATTGCCGGAATCTCATCAACAAGGTGCCTTAAGTGAGGATGGTGATATGCAGCCTCTGGAGTAGGAATCTCTTCCCGTTCGTCTGGCATCTGGTCACACTCGACTAATGTTGGTAGGGGTATGCCTTTGTTTCCTTTGATATGAGAGACAATGAATCCATCGGCCCTTCTGCAGGACCAGAACAGGTTCTGAGAGTATATGGTATTGCATGACCCTCTATGCCGAAGATCTCAAAGAATTTAGGCTTAACCAGGGATCTGTTGCTCTGTTCATCTATTATAGCATACATCCTAGCAACTTTCTCAGGTTGATCCTGTGCAAAAATCTTGACTAGGCATACCTTGGCACAGTATTTGTGGTCTAAGCCTTCTCCACAGACTGCTGTGCATGCAGAGGAAACACTTGCTGTGACTGGAGCACGACTTTGTTGCTCCCCGCCATGAATTGAGACAGAGGTGGAGGCAGTTAGTTGCTGTGGGTTGTCTGGAAGTGGAGTAGGATGCATAGCTGTAACGTGTCTGTCACTACTGCATTCTATGCACTTGATGACAACTTTACAGTCTTTAGCAAAGTGACCATAAGAAGCACAACACCTGTAGCATACTCCAAGTTTCTGGAGAATCTCCCTGCACTCTTGTAAAGTCTTTGCCCTAAGCTCACAACATTTCTTAAGAGGGTGAGGCTTCCTGTGAATAGGGCACTGACGATTGAGGTCTTTATCTCTTTTGCTTGAGTCACTCTGGTGTGCAGGAGAGGATATGGGTGGTGAGATGTCTGTCCTTTTAACAGATATTGCTCTATTAATGTCTCTTCATTTAGCTGCTGTGTTATCATACCTTGATGATGTTGGTGAGGATGATAAAGCAGGCAAGTTGAGTTTGCAGAAGCTGAAGCTGGGACCATTTCTCATCCAGGCTTGATCGCTGATGAACCTGCAAAAATATGAGTATGGAGGAAAAGATACGTTATAGTCTCTTTTGTATCTTGAGCCCTGTTGTGCCCATTTCTCTTGCAGGTTGCATGGCAGTTTAGACACCACTGGATTGACACCATGAGCAGTGTCCAGGAAGCTTAGTCCAGGTAGATGTGGGTCTGTCTTTGCCAACTCTAGCTCCATAAGGAGGTCACTTAGATCTTGGAGCTTGAGATAGTCTTTGTTCCCTATTTTTGGGAAGTTGTGCAGTCTCTTGAACAGAGCGCTTTCTATGGCTTCAGAGCTACCATAGGCTTGCTCAAGTCTTGTCCATGCAGCAACAAGGCCTGCATCTGGGTGGTCAACATGTACTGTTCTCAGTCTTTTAACACGATCTTTAGATTCTGGCCCCAGCCACTATGAGCAAATCGAGTTCCTCCTTGGTTGTAAGGTTGAGATCAGCAATAGCAGGTTGATCTCCAGGCCCTGTAGCTCTCTGGACAGTCGTTAAACCTTGAGAGGCTTGTGTTAATGAGCTCACAGTGTATCATGTATCTGGCAAAGTCAGTCAAGTCTGATCTCTCACTCTTTGGTGCCAAAGTAACTTGAGGAACCCCTTGGGTGTGAAAGTTCTCTTGTGAAGAAGGGTGAAGTTTACCAGGATAAAATGATGTTGCAAGAGTGTTCAACTGTGGTGTAGTCTCTAAGACTTCTGCTGGCTGTGGCTTGAGCTGCGGCTTGTCACTGGAAGTCAACTTGTTGTCAGCGGGAGTTGATGCAATTTGCTGCGTAGATGCACTTGTGCTGTGGATTTGAAGAGGCTCAGACATTTGATGCTGAGAGGTCTCTATGTTGAGTTTGAGAATGATGGTGTTAGTAGGAGGTACAGGAGATGACTCTGTATCGTTGTAAATATTATACTTTAGCATGTATTTACTAGTGCGTTCAACTGGGTCTTACAGATCTGCTGGGATATGGCAATCTGAATTAGTACTTTCTCCCATTGCTTGTTCAAGGACTTTCAGCCTTGCTAGGGCCGCTGATTCTTCCTTTTCCATTTGCAGAACCTTTATTTGGGCTTCCATCTCTGCTTCCCTTCTGGTAAAGGAGCTTTGCGCTTTTTTTTATTCCGCATCAGAACGGCCTCTATTAGCTTGTTGCTTAATGTTGAACTTCTGGAGCGAGAGGATCTAGAAGAATGTGCAGTGAGCTTAGTTGATGTGGATCTATGAGATCTGGTCTCCTGCAGTTGAGCAATGCAGAGCTCTGCCCTTTCTTTAGCGATTTGTACTAAGAGATCTCTATGTTGGTCCAATGCATCAGTCCTAGTTAGTTCTGCTGAAGAGTCCTCTATATTAAAGTCCTGTAAGAAGGCTGTGTATTTTGCAGACAGCCACTGATAGTGTTCATACGCAGCAGATAGGTGATCTATAGAGTCTCTCAATTTGGCTGGTTGATCATTAAAGTGTGACAAAACTGACATGTATTGCGAAATTCTGTCCCATAGGTCTGACAGATTGCTGGAGAACTCATCTATAGTGGTTTCATAGTTTTCTCTGAGTTTCTGCTTCGGTTTTATTGTACGTTTGGGTCTTACATTCTGTTCGGCAATATCTGCAGGATCTGCTCCCTGTACGTCTGCGGGTTCAGAGGCATAATGTATCTGCATTGGTTCGGCCATAAAAGAGTGCTCACAGCCTTGTCTAGACATTTTTTCAAGTTTTGTAAAAAATGGTACTGTCTCTTTAAGAAAATGAACAGCAGCTTAGACAGGTGAGGTAACACAGTTCAATGCAGAGAAACAGTTTTCAACATTCACAGACAAAGTGCAGTAAGCTTGTGCGACCATGTGCTTTCACAAGATGGCGGATGACACTGAGCTTGATTGCAGATTATGCACGCACATATACATAGCAGGCTGTAGGAATTCTATACAACTTTTGACTATTACAACTATCTGAGTAAGAATAAATATATTTTTCATTGCAACATTCTTATAGTTTGAAATTTAGGGGGTGTTCGGTTAGGGAGCTTATTGATTAGATTGATACTTTGTGTTGTGGGGGGTTGGTGGTTTAGGGGTTAATAGGTTAATTCGGTAGATTGCATTGTGGGGGGGTGGCAGTTTATAGGTTAATGGCATAATTAGGTAATTTGCGTTGTGGGGGTTGGCCGATAAGGGTTTAATAGTTTAAATAGGTATATTGTGTTGTGGGGGATGTCAGATTAGGAGTTAATAGGTTAAATAGGTAGATTGTGTTGTGGGGGATGGCGGTTTAGAGGTTAATACATTTTTTTATTAGTTGCGATGTGGGGGATTGGCAGATATAGGGGTTTTGACGTGTTGGGTTTATTTTTGGGAGGCGGGTTAGATTTCAATGGGAACCAGGCATCAAAAAGCTCCTTTTTCCTCTTTTACAGCTAGTTGAGTTGGGTGTAATTTTTGACAATGTATCGACAGCCTCCGGCAGTGTATTAATGGTTTGCACTTTATTTGGAAACCTGGTACAATTTATATATTAACGGCTTCTAATACTTTCCATGGGACACAAAAAATGTTATAATTGCTGAAATTGAGGTATAACGCACCATTGTAAGCAGTCATTAAACGAAATTGCTTCTGACAGAATATTTATCATTTTGCGAGCGCACATAACCTAATTACGACTCAATGGAAGCGAACCTTAAGCTAGCAGTTTACAGCTTATTCACTGTTGTTGTTGATGCCATATATGGTTGCGGTATATATATATATTTATATATAGGGTTAGTTAAACTCTTTTAAACATAATTATTTTTAGGTAGCTTGTTTTAAATTGTGTATCAATTAATGATAATTAATAATAAGGTTCATTTTCTTTAAATAAAATCTTGTAAATAAAGTGTTTTGGATATGAATTATTACATACATTGTATAAATGTTGATCAAATTTATAATTTATATAACACAACCAAATTAATCAAATGTATTATTTTATATAATACAACTTAAAGGAACATGAAATCCTAAATATTTCTTTCATGATTCAGATAAAGCATGCATTTTTAAACAATTTTTCAATTTATTTCTATTATCTATTTTCTTCATTCTCTTGGAATCCTTTTCTGAAAATAGATGTGTTTAGTAATTACCAAGAGTGCTGACTTGCTTCTACTTTTAACCTTTCTTGAAAACATACCTAAGTAGGTTCAGACTCAGTGATGCACTACTGGGATATTGCTGTTAATTGATGGCTGAGATTACATTTGCTGTTAATTGATGGGCAAGATTACATATGCGGCGTCGCCCGCAAAAGCCGGCAACACAAGTTTTTAGTCTGGTATTGCTATCACATATACGGCGCTGCATATAAATGCGGCACGTATATTTCAGCCGCCGCCCGCTAATTTTACTCCCATAAACTAACAGAGAACCGTTTCACAAGTCTGTATCATATATTTAGCACAAGGACTTACATGGCAAAAATGGAGAAATTTTATTCCATTTTCACATAGCCACACACAGGCAGGCACAGCAAGCCTTGCGCTGAATATATAAGTACCATAACTCCCTGGAAGCTCTAACTAACACATAACGCATGCGCAATATCTACCTGTCAACCGTCATCCCCCCACAGCAATAACTAAATAAAATCTATTAATGCCTAATCCGCCAACCCCCACATAGCAAAATATCTAATTAACCCCTAAACCGCCAACCCCCCACAATGCAATATACCTAATAAAGTGATTAACCCCTAAAACACCATCCCTCACAATGCAAACTACTTAATAAATGTATTAAACCTGTTAGGAATTATTGTTAGCATGACTAGCGCCATCTTGTTCTTGGCCGCCATTTTGTCTTAGGCATCCATCTTGTCTGAATAATATTTATTATAGCAATAATTCTGTAGAAATACATATTTGTTATTAGTGTGTTAGAGCTAGTTTTGAACATGCAGATGTTCCTGGCACAACGCCTGGAAAGTGCTATGCCCACATAACCTTGCTTTGGTCCTAGATGCATTTCTTATTATGACTATAGAAATACTGTTTCTCAGAACTCTGCTTTTCCTAATTATAATAATGAGCTAGTTTTTTTCCTGACAAACACTGTGTAAAATGACGCGGTCATAACGTGTCATCAAGTTAACCCTGTACGCTGTAATTGTTGTCTATAAGACATGTTGTGTGTCTTTCAATAAAGGAGAATAGTGTTAGACTCATAGCTGCGTAGTCTGAATTACTGTTCTCTGGATGTCCTTATCAAATAATATCTTCATTTCCAGTGGGTACGGTGGGCTCAAGTCCTGACTGACACTCCCCCCCTGAAAACAACACCTAACAAAACCCAAATCCGCCACCCCCCACAAGGCAATAAACCTAATTACACTATTAACCCCTAAAACGCCATCTCCAATAAAACAATAAACCTAATTTCACTTTTAACCCCTAAACCACCATCCCCCCACAATGCAATAAACCTAATTACACTATTAACCACTAAACCTCCAACCCCCCACATTGCAATAAACCTGATTAACCTAATTACTCTTGAACCGCCATCCCCCCACAATGCAAATAACTAATTTAATCACCAAGCCCCCTAACCTAACATTCCCTAAATTAACCTCAATTATATAAAATAAAAAAATACTAAGTTAAAATTAAAATAAAAAAAACCAACATTACTTAAACAAAAATAAGATTAAATTAAAATAAATACATCTGAAATTACAAAAAATAAAACAGTCTAAAATTACAGAAAAAATAAACAAAACTATCAAAAATAATATGTTTAAACCTAATCTAATACCCCTAAAAAAATAAAAAAGCCCCCCAAAACAAAAACACCCCCTAATCTAGCACTAAACTACCAATAACCCTTAAAAGGGCCTTTTATAGGGCACCGTCCTAAGTTAAACAGCTATTTTACCTAAAAAAAAATACTAAGTCTCCCCTAACAGTAAAACCACCCCACTCACTAAACCCCCCAAAATAAAAAACCTAAAAATAAAAAACCTAAGATACCCATTGCACCTATAGGGGCATTTGTATGGGCAGAGCTACTGAAATTCTATTGGCTGATTTGAACAGCCAATAGGATTTCCTTAGCTCTCATCCTATTAGCTGATTTGAAAATTTCAGCCAATAGGAATGCAAGGTACCCCAAATATAAAACGGGTACCTTGCATTCAATCTTCAGTGTGCGGCGGTGACCGCATGAAGAGGATCCTCTATGCTGGATGTCTCCGCGGCCGGCGTTCTTGCTCTGCAGTCACCTCCGCTCGGCACAGCCTTCGCCCTGGATGAAGATAGAAGAGGTCACCGCACTGGATGAAGATGCCATCGCCTGGAAGAAGACCTTCACTGCCTGGAAGAAGACCTTCTCCGTTGGACTTCAGGAACGGTGAGTACCTATTTGGGGGTTAGACTTAGGTTTTTTTTTATTTTTTGGGATGTTTTTTTTTTTTAGATTAGGGATTTTTTATTTTAATTGGCCATGCAAATGCCTCTTTAAAGGGAATGGGTAGCTTAGGTTTTTTTAGTGTTAGGTTTTTTATTTTGGGGGGTTTGGTGGGTGGGGGAGTTTTACTGTTAGGGAGGACTTAGTATTTTTTAGGTAAAAGAGCTGTTTAACTTAGGGCAATGCCCTACAAAAGGCCCTTTTAAGGGCTATTAGTAGTTTAGTGTTAGATTATAGGGTGTTTTTATTTTCTGGGGGGGGGGCTTTTTTATTTTTATAGAGGTATTAGATTAGGTTTACATTTTTTATTTTAGATAATTTTGTGTATTTTTTCTGTAATTTTAGGCTTTTATATTTTATGCAATCTTAGATTTATTTATTTTAATTTAATCTTAGGTTGTTTTTTTATAATATAAATAATACATTCAGAGGAGTTTGTCACTGGACACAGTAGACAGTACAAACAAATTTGCGACATTATTAAGAAAGACTTTGAAATACTCAAATACTCGGGGGAGGTCTATATGGCCTGCATGATTACCCTGACAAAGTATAATAATAAAACATGCGGTCTGGGACCCATCATAATTAGGTTGTGTTTAGTAGTACTATTCTTAGCACTTTAATCCCTTTTACTCCCCCTATCGGGGGAGGTCTATATGGCCTGCCTGATTACCCTGACAAAGTATAATAATAAAACATACGGTCTGGGAGCCATGGTAACTAGGTTGTGTTAAGTAGTACTATTCTTAGCACTTTAATCCCTGTAACTCCCCCTATTGGGTGAGGTCTATATGGCCTGCCTGATTACCCTGACAAAATATAATAAGACATGCGGTCTGGGAGCCATGGTAACTAGGTTGTGTTAAGTAGTAGTATTCTTAGCACTTTAATCCCTTTTACTCCCCCTATTGTGGGAGGTCTATATGGCCTTCATGATTACCCTGACAAAGCATAACAACAAGACATGCGGTCTGGGACCCATGGTAACTAGGTTGTGTTAAGTAGTACTGTTCTTAGCACTTTAATACCTGTTAGTCCCGATATCAGGGGAGGTCTATATGGCCTGCATGATTACCCTGACAAAGTATAATAATAAAACATGAGGTCTGGGAGCCATGGTAACTAGGTTGTGTTAAGTAGTACTATTCTTAGCACTTTAATCCCTGTAACTCCCCTTATCGGGTGAGGTCTACATGGCCTGCCTGATTACCCTGACAAAGTATCACAACAAGACATGCGGTCTGGGACCCATGGTAACTAAGTTGTGTTAAGTAGTACTGTTCTTAGCAGTTTAATACCTGTTACTCCCCATATCGGGGGAGGTCTATATGGGCTGCCTGATTACCCTGACAAAGTATCACAACAAGACATGCGGTCTGGGAGCCATGGTAACTAGGTTGTGTTAAGTAGTACTGTTCTTAGTAGTTTAATACCTGTTACTCCCCATATCGGGGGAGGTCTATAGGGCCTGCATGATTACCCTGACAAAGTATAATAATAAAACATGCGGTCTGGGACCCATCATAATTAGGTTGTGTTTAGTAGTACTATTCTTAGCACTTTAATCCCTTTTACTCCCCCTATCGGGGGAGGTCTATATGGCCTGCATGATTACCCTGACAAAGCATTACAACAAGACATGCGGTCTGGGACCAATGGTAACTTGGTTGTGTTAAGTAGTACTGTTCTTAGCACTTTAATACCTGTTAGTCCCGATATCGGGGGAGGTCTATATGGCCTGCATGATTACCCTGACAAAGTATTATAATAAAACATGCGGTCTGGAAGCCATGGTAACTAGGTTGTGTTAAGTAGTACTATTCTTAGCACTTTAATCCCTGTAACTCCCCTTATCGGGGGAGGTCTATATGGCCTGCATGATTACCCTGACAAAATATAACAACAAGACATGCGGTCTGGTACCCATGGTAACTAGGTTGTGTTAAGTAGTACTATTCTTAGCACTTTAATACCTGTTACTCCCCCTATCTGGGGAGGTCTATATGGCCTGCATGATTACCCTGACAAAATATAACAATAAGACATGCGGTCTGTGACCCATGTTAAGGTTGTGTTAAGTAGTACTATTCTTAGCAGTTTAATCCATTTTACTACCCCTATCGGGGGAGGTCTATATGGCCTGCCTGATTACCCTGACAAAATATAACAATAAGACATGCGGTCTGGGAGCCATGGTAACTAGGTTGTGTTAAGTAGTACTATTCTTAGCACTTTAATACGTGTTACTCCACCTATCCAGTGGAGTTCCATATGGCCTGCCTGAGTACCCTGACAAAATATAACAATAAGACATGCCGTCTGGGAGCCATGGTAACTAGGTTGTGTTAAGTATTACTATTCTTAGCACTTTAATACGTGTTACTCCCTCTATTGGGTGAGGTCTATATGGCCTGCCCGATTACCCTGACAAAATATAACAACAAGACATGCAGTCTGTGACCCATGGTAAGGTTACTTCCTTTTGCACAATAGAGTACAGGTACAGCATCGATTTTAGGAACCAGGAGATAATTTTTAGGAACCGGGAGATGGAAAAAAATGCTTGGACACCCAGTACAGGTCGTTCTCCTTCAGCCTTTTTATACGAGGGTCCGGGACCCTCAACAGAAACAACAGCATGAAACACCACATATGACATCCTTTTGCACAATAGAGTACAGGTATGACATCCATTTTAGGAACCCGGAGATAATTTTTAGGAACCGGGAGATGGAAAAAGATGCTTGGACACCCAGTACAGGTCGTTCTCCTTTAGCCTTTTTATAAGAGGGTCCAGGACCCTCAACAGGTACAACAGCATGAAACACCACATATGCCATCCTTTTGAACAATCCATTACAGGTATGGCATCCATTTTAGGAAACCGTAGATAATTTTTAGGAACCGGGAGATGGAAAAAGATGCTTGGACACCCAGTACGGGTCGTTCTCCTTCAGCCTTTTTATACGAGGGTCCAGGACCCTCAACAGAAACAACAGCATGAAACACCACATATGCCATCCTTTTGAACAATCCAGTACAGGTATGGCATCCATTTTAGGAACCCGGAGATAATTTTTAGGAACCGGGAGATGGAAAAAGATGCTTTGACACCCAGTACAGGTCGTTCTCCTTCAGCCTTTTTATATGAGGGTCCCGGACCCTCAACAGAAACAACAGCATGAAACACCACATATGCCATCCTTTTGAATAATCCAGTACAGGTATGGCATCGATTTTAGGAACCCGGAGATAATTTTTAGGAACCGGGAGATGGGAAAAGATGCTTGGACAACCAGTACACTTCATTCTCCTTCAATCTTTTTAGACAAGGGTCCAGGACCCTCAACAGAAACAACAGCATGAAACACCACATATGCCATCCTTTTGAACAATCCAGTACAGGTATGGCATCCATTTTAGGAACCCAGAGATAATTTTTAGGAACCGGGAGATGGAAAAAGATGCTTGGACACCCAGTACAGGTCGTTCTCCTTCAGCCTTTTTATACGAGGGTCCCGGACCCTCAACAGAAACAACAGCATGAAACACCACATATGCCATCCTTTTGAATAATCCAGTACAGGTATGGCATCGATTTTAGGAACCCAGAGATAATTTTTAGGAACCGGGAGATGGGAAAAGATGCTTGGACAACCAGTACACTTCATTCTCCTTCAATCTTTTTAGACAAGGGTCCAGGACCCTCAACAGAAACAACAGCATGAAACACCACATATGCCATCCTTTTGAACAATCCAGTACAGGTATGGCATCCATTTTAGGAACCCAGAGATAATTTTTAGGAACCGGGAGATGGAAAAAGATGCTTTGACACCCAGTACAGGTCGTTCTCCTTCAGCCTTTTTATACGAGGGTCCCGGACCCTCAACAGAAACAACAGCATGAAACACCACATATGCCATCCTTTTGAATAATCCAGTACAGGTATGGCATCGATTTTAGGAACCCGGAGATAATTTTTAGGAACCGGGAGATGGGAAAAGATGCTTGGACAACCAGTACACTTCATTCTCCTTCAATCTTTTTAGACAAGGGTCCAGGACCCTCAACAGAAACAACAGCATGAAACACCACATATGCCATCCTTTTGAACAATCCAGAACAGGTATGGCATCCATTTTAGGAACCCGGAGATAATTTTTTGGAACCGGGAGATGGAAAAAGATGCTTTGACACCCAGTACAGGTCGTTCTCCTTCAGCCTTTTCATACGAGGGTCCAGGACCCTCAACAGAAACAACAGCATGAAACACCACATATGCCATCCTTTTGCACAATAGAGTACAGGTATGGCATTGATTTTAGGAACCCGGAGATAATTTTTAGGAACCTGGAAATTGAACAAAAAACGTGCTTGGACACCCAGTACAGGTCATTCTCCTTCAGCCTTTTTATACGATGGTCCACGACCCTCAACAGGCACAACAGCATGAAACACCACATATGAAATCATTTTGCACAATAGAGTACAGGTATGGCATCGGTTTTAGGAACCCAGAGATAATTTTTAGGAACCGGGAAATTGAACAAAAAACATGCTTGGACACCCAGTACAGGTCGTTCTCCTTCAGCCTTTTTATACGATGGTCCACGACTCTCAACAGGCACAATAGCATGAAACACCACAAATGCCATCCTTTTGCACAATAGAGTACAGGTATGGCATCGATTTTAGGAAACCGGAGATAATTTTTAGGATCCGGGAAATTGAACAAAAAACGTGCTTGGACACCCAGTACAGGTCGTTCTCCTTCAGCCTTTTTATACGATGGTCCACGACCCTCAACAGGCACAACAGCATGAAACACCACATATGCCATCCTTTTGCACAATAGAATACCGGTATGGCATCGATTTTAGGAACCCGGAGTTAATTTTTAGGAACCGTGAAATTTAACAAAAAACGTGCTTGGACACCCAGTACAGGTCATTCTCCTTCAGCCTTTTGATACGATGGTCCACGACCCTCAACAGGCACAACAGCATGAAACACCACATATGCCATCCTTTTGCACAATAGAGTACAGGTATGGCATCGATTTTAGGAACCCAGAGATAATTTTTAGGAACTGGGAAATTTAACAAAAAACGTGCTTGGACACCCAGTACAGGTCGTTCTCCTTCAGCCTTTTTATACAATGGTCCATGACCCTCAACATTCACAACAGCATGAAGCACCACATATGCCATCCTTTTGCACAATAGATTACAGGTATGGAATCGATTTTAGGAACCCGGAGATAATTTTTTAGGAACCGGGAAATTGAACAAAAAATGTGCTTGGACACCCAGTACAGGTCGTTCTCCTTTAGCTTTTTTATAAGAGGGTCCAGGACCCTCAACAGGTACAACAGCATGAAACACCACATATGCCATCCTTTTGAACAATCCATTACAGGTATGGCATCCATTTTAGGAACCCGTAGATAATTTTTAGGAACCGGGAGATGGAAAAAGATGCTTGGACACCCAGTACAGGTCGTTCTCCTTCAGCCTTTTTATACGAGGGTCCAGGACCCTCAACAGAAACAACAGCATGAAACACCACATATGCCATCCTTTTGAACAATCCAGTACAGGTATGGAATCCATTTTAGGAACCCGGAGATAATTTTTAGGAACCGGGAGATGGAAAAAGATGCTTGGACACCCAGTACAGGTCGTTCTCCTTCAGCCTTTTTATACGAGGGTCCCGGACCCTCAACAGAAACAACAGCATGAAACACCACATATGCCATCCTTTTGAATAATCCAGTACAGGTATGGCATCGATTTTAGGAACTCGGAGATAATTTTTAGGAACCGGGAGATGGGAAAAGATGCTTGGACAACCAGTACACTTCATTCTCCTTCAACCTTTTTAGACGAGGGTCCAGGACCCTCAACAGAAACAACAGCATGAAACACCACATATGCCATCCTTTTGAACAATCCAGTACAGGTATGGCATCCATTTTAGGAACCCGGAGATAATTTTTAGGAACCGGGAGATGGAAAAAGATGCTTTGACACCCAGTACAGGTCGTTCTCCTTCAGCCTTTTCATACGAGGGTCCAGGACCCTCAACAGAAACAACAGCATGAAACACCACATATGCCATCCTTTTGCACAATAGAGTACAGGTATGGCATTGATTTTAGGAACCCGGAGATAATTTTTAGGAAACAGGAAATTGAACAAAAAACGTGCTTGGACACCCAGTACAGGTCATTCTCCTTCAGCCTTTTTATACGATGGTCCACGACCCTCAACAGGCACAACAGCATGAAACACCACATATGCCATCCTTTTGCACAATAGAGTACCGGTATGGCATCGATTTTAGGAACCCGGAGTTAATTTTTAGGAACCGTGAAATTGAACAAAAAACGTGCTTGGACACAAAGTACAGGTCATTCTCCTTCAGCCTTTTTATACGATGGTCCACGACCCTCAACAGGCAAAACAGCATGAAACACCACATATGCCATCCTTTTGCACAATAGAGTACAGGTATGGCATCGATTTTAGGAACCCAGAGATAATTTTTAGGAACTGGGAAATTGAACAAAAAATGTGCTTGGACACCCAGTACAGGTCGTTCTCCTTCAGCCTTTTTATACAATGGTCCACGACCCTCAACAGGCACAACAGCATGAAGCACCACATATGCCATCCTTTTGCACAATAGAGTACAGGTATGGAATCGATTTTAGGAACCTGGAGATAATTTTTAGGAACCAGGAAATTGAACAAAAAACGTGCTTGGACACCCAGTACAGGTCGTTCTCCTTCAGCCTTTTTATACGATGGTCCACGACCCTTGACAGGCACAATAGCATGAAACACCACATATGCCATCCTTTTGCACAATAGATTACAGGTATGGCATCGATTTTAGGAACCCGGAGATAATTTTTAGGAACCGGGAAATTGAACAAAAAACGTGCTTGGACACCCAGTACAGGTCGTTCTTCTTCAACCTTTTTATACAATGGTCCACGACCCTCAACAGGCACAACAGCATGAAACACCACATATGCCATCCTTTTGCACAATAGATTACAGGTATGGCATTGATTTTAGGAACCCTGAGATAATTTTTAGGAACCAGGAAATTGAATAAAAAATGTGCTTAGACACCCAGTACAGGTCGTTCTCCTTCAGCCTTTTTATACAATGGTCCATGACCCTCAACAGCCACAACAGCATGAAACACCACATATGCCATCCTTTTGCACAATAGAGTACAGGTATGGCATTGATTTTAGGAACCTGGAGATAATTTTTAGGAACCGGGAAATTGAACAAAAAACATGCTTAGACACCCAGTGTAGGTCGTTCTCCTTCAGCCTTTTTATACAATGGTCCACAACCCTCAACAGGCACAACAGCATGAAACACAACATATGCCATCCTTTTGCGCAATAGAGTACAGGTATGGCATCGTTTTTAGGAACCCATAGATAATTTTTTCGGAACTGTGAGATGGAAAAAGATGCTTGGTCGGTCCTCCTACTTCAAATTTAGGGCACTGCGCATGCAATCTACTGTTCCACCAGATATGAGTTGTGTGTTAATGAGTACTATTCTTAACAGTTTCATCACTGTTATGTGCCTTTTTTTGGTTTGGGTTTTGTAGCCACAGTGCAGCACCAGAGGCCAGAAAAATTAGGCATGTCGAAATGGCTGAAAAAGTAGGTATTGTTGCAGCCACTGCTGTAGCAGCGGCCAGAAAAATTTATGTTTGTAAAACTGTTAGAAAGTGCCCTAAAACCTTGCGGCTTGAACACTAGTTGTTGGCTGATAAGTCACGTAAGTCATCCGGCATTCTAAGAAAAAATACGCCAGCGTGTGTACCATTTGTAGCCCAAGGCAGCTCATCTCATCATCAGGCCTTTTTCACTCAAATGTATTACCCAATGTCAGTCCCTTCGGGATCCATTCCTCATTCATTTTAATAAAGGTGAGATAATCAAGACTTTTTTGACCTAGGCGATTTCTCTTCTCAGTGACAAAACCTCCTGCTGCAATGAAGGTCCTTTCTGATAGGACACTTGAAGCGGGGCAGGCCAGAAGTTCGATTGCAAATTGGGTATAGCTCAGGCCACAGGTCAAGCCTGCACACCCAGTAGTCAAGGGGTCCATCGCTCCTCAGAGTGTCGAGATCCACAGTTAATGCTAGGTAGTCTGCTACTTGTCGGTTGAGTCTTTTTCTGAGGCTGGATCCCGAAAGGCTCTGGCGATGCATAGGAGTTAAAAAGGTCCGCATGTCCTCCATCAACAACATGTCAGGAAAGCGTACTGTCCTTGCCGCCGTTGTCGTGGGAGGAGGAGGAGGATTACTTTCATCTCTTCCCCTGTTAGATCCCCATTGTGCTGTGACATCACCCTTATACGCTGTGTAAAGCATAGTTTTAAATTTATTTTGGAACTGCTCCATCCTTTCCGACTTGCAGGAATTTTGTAACATTTCAGTCACTTTATGCTTATACCGGAGGTCTAGTAGCGTTGACACCCAGTACAGGTCGTTCTCCTTCAGATTTTTTATATGAGGGTCCCTCAACAGGCACGACAGCATGAAAGACCCCATTTGAACAAGGTTGGATGCCGAGCTAATCATGTCCCGTTCCTAGTCCTCACTGATGTCACTGAAGGTATCTTCTTCCCCCCAGCCACGTACAACACCACGGGTACCAGATAGGTGAGAACAACGAGCACCCTGGGATGCCTGTTGTGCTTGGTCTTCCTCCTCCTCCTCAAAGCCACATTCCTCCTCTGACTCCTCCTCCTCACAATCCTCTTCCTGCATTGCCGCAGGTCCAGCAAGCGATGCTGATAAGGCTGTTTCTGGTGGTGATGGACACCACAACTCTTCCTCTTCCTCTTCACACTCATCTACGGCCTGATCCAGCAGTCTTCGCAGGGCACGCTCCAGGAAGAAAAAAAATGGTATGATGTCGCTGATGGTGCCTTCGGTGCGACTGACAAGGTTTGTCACCTCCTCAAAAGGACGCATGAGCCTACAAGCATTGTGCATGAGCTTCCAGTAGTTTGACAAAAAAATCCCCAGCTCCCCAGAGGCTGTCCTAGCACCCTGGTCATACAAATACTCGTTAACAGCTTTTTCTTGTTGGAGCAGGCGGTCGAACATTAGGAGTGTTGAATTCCAACGTGTCGGGCTGTCGCAAATCAAGCGCCTCACTGGCAGGTTGTTTCGACGCTGGATATCGGATGCCATGGCCATGTAGGAACGCCTGAAATGGCCACACATCTTCCTGGCCTGCCTCAGGACGTCCTGTAAGCCTGGGTACTTATGCACAAAGTGTTGTACAATCAGATTACACACATGTTCCATGCACGGCACATGTGTCAACTTGCCCAATTTCAATTCCGCCACCAAATTCCATTGTCAGAAACAACCTTGCCAATCTCCAGTTGGTGCGGAGTCAGCCACTGATCCACCTGTGCGTTCAGGGCGGACAGGAGTGCTGGTGCGGTGTGACTCTCGGCTTTCAGGCAAGTCAACCCCAAGACGGCGTGACACTGCCGTATCCAGGATGTTGAATAGTACCTGGGGAGCTGGGGGGGTGCCGTTGATGTGGAGCAAGACGCAGAAGCAGAAGAGGACTCAGCCGAGGAAGAGGTTATGGAAGAGGATGGAGTAGGAGGAGTAGAGGAGATAGCAGCAGGCCTGCCTGCAAGTCGTGGCGGTGTCACCAACTCCTCTGCAGAGCCACGCATTCCATGCTTGTCAGCCGTCAGCAGGTTTACCCAATGTGCAGTGTAGGTGATATACCTGCCCTGACCATGCTTTGCAGACCAGCTATCAGTGGTCATATGGACCCTTGCCCCAACACTGTGTGCCAGACATGCCATTACTTCCTTTCGCACAATCGAGTACAGGTTTGGGATTGCCTTTTGTGCAAAGAAATTTCAGCCAGGTACCTTCCACTGCGGGTGTCCCAATAGATACAATTTTTTTGAAAGCCTCAGACTCCACCAGCTTGTATGGTAAAAGCTGGCGGGCTAAGAGTTCAGACAAGCCAGCTGTCAGACGCCAGGCAAGGGGTTGACTTTGGAAAATTGGCTTCTTACGCTCAAAAATGTCCTTGACAGACACCTGACTGTGGGCAGATGACCAGGAACTGCTACGTAAGAGAGACTGAGTGGAGGTTGGTTGAGAGGCAGCAAGGAGGACAGCAGTGGTTGATGTGGCTGAAGATGGTGGACCAGGAGGAGGATGGCGGTTTTGAGTTTGTGTGCTGCTTCTACTCATGTGTTCTTCCCATCTGCATTTGTGATGGGAGACCATGTGCCTTCACAAAGCAGTTGTACCTAGGTGGGTGTTGGACTTCCCACGACTCAGTTTCTTTTGGCACAGGTTGCAAATGTATCGCTGCTGTCAGAGGCAGACACACAAAAAAAATGCCACACTGCTGAGCTCTGCGATGACGGCATTCTGGTGGTGTCAACAGCATGCGTTGATTGGCGTGCTGTCTGGCTGACCCCGGGTGCTGATGCATGCTGTCTGACTGTGCCACTAGCTCCTTGCGATGACCTCCTCCTGATTCCAACTCGTCTCCTCCTCCTCTTCTCTGTCTCCCCATCTGAACTTTCCCCCTCTTCTTCTTCTCTTCTAACGGGCACCCACGTGACATCCACGGACACATCATCATCAACCGCTTCACTTGTATCTGACACATCAACAAAGGAAGCTGCAGCAGGTACAACATCATCATCATCATCACACCATACGTCCATGTCTGTAATGCTGCCTGACTGAGACATTTCACTGTTATCTACATCCTCTGTCAATGATGGTTGCGCATCACTCATTTCTTCCAACTGATGTGTCAATAACTCCTCTGACAGATCAAGTGAAGCAGCTGTGGTGCTAGTGTTGGTGGTGGCGACAGGAGGGCGATTGGCACTGGTCACTTGAGAGGTGCCCAAAGCACAGCTGGAGGTGGATGGTGCATCAAGGTTAGGACTAGGAGCAGAAGCTGTAGAAGATTTAGTGTCCTGTGTTAGCCATTCAACTAGGTCCTCCTCAGATTTTTTTTCGCGTCCCTGGCACCTGGCCTCTGAACACTGTTAATAGTTGTAGGGTCTAAGGGAATCACAGCACCCCTACCACGACGGCACCTGCGGGGTGGCCTGCCTCTGCCTGTCATTTTTTTAAAAAATGTACACTTACAATACTATTAAACAAATTATGAGTGGTGGCACTGGGCAAGTGGGCACAGTATACGCTGTGAGCCAGACACAAAAAAGCAGACTGATGTTTCAAAGTCAAAAATGTGTATTTTTTAAATATTAAAAGTACTGTGACAACAAATATGAGTGGTGCCACTAACTTGGCAAGTGGCCCTGGCACATACACTGGCAGGCAGGCAACTTCAATTAGATTACTATAGTAGACTGATGTTTCACAGTCAAAAAAGTTTTTTTATTAAATATTTAAAATACTGTTATAACAAATATGATTGGTGGCACTAGTTGGCTAGTGAGCCTGGCACACACACTGGCAGGCAGGCAACTGCAATTCAATTGCACTAGCAGACTGATGATTCACAGTCAAAAAAGTTTTTATTTTAAATATTTACACTACTGTTATAACAAATATGATTGGTGCCACCAGTTGGCAAGTGGGCCTGGTACACACACTGGGAGGAAGGCAACTGCAATTAGATTACACTAGCTGACTGATGCTTCAAAGTCAAAAAAGATTTTTTTAAAAATATTTACACTACTGTTATAACAAATACGATTGGTGGCACTAGTTGACAATTGGGCCTGGCACACACGCTGGCAGGCAGGCAACTGCAATTCAATTGCACTAGCAGACTGATGATTCACAGTCAAAAAAGTTTTTATTTTCAATATTTACACTACTGTTATAACAAATATGATTGGTGGCACCAGTTGTCAAGTTGGTCTGGCACGCACGCTGGCAGGCAGGCAACTTCAATTAGATTATACTAGCAGACTGATGTTTCACAGTCAAAAAATATTTTTTTTTAAATATTTACACTACTGTTATAACAAATATGATTGGTGGCACTAGTTGGCAAGTGGGCCTGGCACACAAGCTGGGAGGAAGACAACTGCAATTAGATTACACTAGATGACTGATGTTTCACAGTCTAAAAAGTTTTTATTTTTAATATTTACAATAATGTTATAACTAATATGATTGGTGGCACTAGTTGGCAAGTGGGCCTGGCACACACGCTGGCAGGCAGGCAGGCAACTGCAATTCAATTGCACTAGCAGAATGATGATTCACAGTCAAAAAAGTTTTTATTTTAAATATTTACAATACTGTTATAACAAATATGATTGGTGGCACTAGTTGGCTAGTGGGCCTGGCACACACGCTGGCAGGCAGAAAACTGCAATTCAATTGCGCTAGCAGACTGATGATTCACAGTCAAAAAAGTTTTTATTTTAAATATTTACACTACTGTAATAACAAATATGATTGGTGGCACTAGTTGGCAAGTGGGCCTGGCACACACGCTGGCAGGCATGCAGGCAGGCAGGCAACTGCAATTCAATTGCACTAGCAGACTGATGATTCACAGTTAAAAAAGTTTTTATTTTAAATATTTTCAAAACTGTTATAACAAATATGATTGGTGGCAATAGTTGGCAAGTGGGCCTGGCACACACGCTGGCAGGCAGGCAACTTCAATTAGATTACACTAGCAGACTGATGTTTCACAGTCAAAAAATATTTTTTTAAAATATTTACACTACTGTTATAACAAATATGATTGGTGGCACTAGTTGGCAAGTGGGCCTGGCACACATGCTAGGAGGAAGGCAACTGCAATTAGATTACACTAGCTGACTGATGTTTCACAGTCAAAAAGTTTTTATTTAAAATATTTAAAATACTGTTATAACAAATATGATTGGTGGCACTAGTTGGCAAGTGGGCCTGGCACACACGCTGGCAGGAAGGCAACTGCAATTCAATTGCACTAGCAGACTGATGATTCACAGTCAAAAAAGTTTTTATTTTAAATATTTACAATACTGTTATAACAAATATGATTGGTGGCACTAGTTGGCTAGTGGGCCTGGCACACACGCTGGCAGGCAGGAAACTGCAATTCAATTGCACTAGCAGACTGATGATTCACAGTCAAAAAAGTTTTTATTTTAAATATTTACAATACTGTTATAACAAATTTGATTGGTGGCACTAGTTGGCTAGTGGGCCTGGCACACACGCTGGCAGGCAGGCAACTGCAATTCAATTGCACTAGCAGACTGATGATTCACAGTCTAAAATTTTTTATTTTAAATATTTACAATACTGTTATAACATATATGATTGGTGGCACTAGTTGGCAAGTGGGCCTGGCACACACGCTGTCAGGCAGGCAACTGCAATTCAATTGCACTAGCAGACTGATGTTTCACAGTCAAAAAATATTTTTTTAAAAATATTTACACTACTGTTATAACAAATATGATTGGTGGCACTAGTTGGCAAGTGGGCCTGGCACACACGCTGGCAGACAGGCAACTGCTATTAGATTACACTAGCAGACTGATGTTTCACAGTCAAAAAAGTTTTTTATTTTTAATATTTACAATACTGTTATAACAAATATGATTGGTGGCACTATTTGGCAAGTGGGCCTGGCACACACGCTGGCAGGCAGGCAACTGCAATTCAATTGCACTAGCAGACTGATGATTCACAGTCAAAAAAGTTTTTATTTTAAATATTTACAATACTGTTATAACAAATATGATTTGTGGCACTAGTTGGAAAGTGAGCCTGGCACACACGCTGGCAGACAGGCAACTGCAATTAAATAACACTAGCAGACTGATGTAAAAGTTTTTTTTTTAAAAAAAGTTACACTAATGTTACAACCGATAGGAGTGGTGGCACTCAGGATAGAAGTAGGCACAGTATGATTGGTGGCACTAGTTGGCAAGTGGGCCTGACACACACGCTGGCAGGCAGGCAACTGCAATTCAATTGCACTAGCAGACTGATGATTCACAGTCAAAAAAGTTTTTATTTTAAATATTTACAATACTGTAATAACAAAGATGATTGGTGGCACTAGTTGGCAAGTGGGTCTGGCACACACGCTGGCAGGCAGGCAACTGCAATTCAATTGCACTAGCAGACTGATGATTCACAGTCAAAAAAGTTTTTATTTTAAATATTTTCAAAACTGTTATAACAAATATGATTGGTGGCAATAGTTGGCAAGTGGGCCTGGCACACACGCTGGCAGGCAGGCAACTTCAATTAGATTACATTAGCAGACTGATGTTTCACAGTCAAAAATATTTTTTAAAAATATTTACACTACTGTTATAACAAATATGATTGGTGGCACTAGTTGGCAAGTGGGCCTGGCACACATGCTAGGAGGAAGGCAACTGCAATTAGATTACACTAACTGACTGATGTTTCACAGTCAAAAAAGTTTTTATTTTAAATATTTACAATACTGTTATAACAAATATGATTGGTGGCACTAGTTGGCAAGTGGGCCTGGCACACACGCTGGCAGGCAGGCAACTGCTATTCAATTGCACTAGCAGACTGATGATTTACAGTCAAAAAGTTTTTATTTTAAAAATTTACAATACTGTTATAACAAATATGATTGGTGGCACTAGTTGGCTAGTGGGCCTGGCACACACGCTGGCAGGCAGGCAACTGCAATTCAATTGCACTAGCAGACTGATGATTCACAGTCTAAAATGTTTTTATTTTAAATATTTACAGTACTGTAATAACAAATATGATTGGTGGCACTGGTTGGCAAGTGGGCCTGGCATACACGCTGGCAGGCAGGCAACTGCAATTCAATTGCACTAGCAGACTGATGATTCACAGTCAAAAAAGTTTTTATTTTAAATATTTACAATACTGTTATAACAAATTTGATTGGTGGCACTAGTTTGCTAGTGGGCCTGGCACACACGCTGGCAGGCAGGCAACTGCAATTCAATTGCACTAGCAGACTGATGATTCACAGTCTAAAATTTTTTATTTTAAATATTTACAATACTGTTATAACAAATATGATTGGTGGCACTAGTTGGCAAGTGGGCCTGGCACACACGCTGGCAGGCAGGCAACTGCAATTCAATTGCACTAGCTGACTGATGTTTCACAGTCAAAAAAGTTTTTATTTTAAATATTTACAATACTGTTATAACAAATATGATTGGTGGCACTAGTTGGCAAGTGGGCCTGGCACACACGCTGGCAGGCAGGCAACTGCAATTCAATTGCACTAGCAGACTGATGTTTCACAGTCAAAAAATATTTTTTTAAAAAATATTTACACTACTGTTATAACAAATATGATTGGTGGCACTAGTTGACAAGTGGGCCTGGCACACACGCTGGCAGACAGACAACTGCTATTAGATTACACTAGCAGACAGATGTTTCACAGTCAAAAAAGTTTTTTATTTTTAATATTTACAATACTGTTATAACAAATATGATTGGTGGCACTATTTGGCAAGTGGGCCTGGCACACACGCTGGCAGGCAGGCAACTGCAATTCAATTGCACTAGCTGACTGATGTTTCACAGTCAAAAAAGTTTTTATTTTAAATATTTACAATACTGTTATAACAAATATGATTGGTGGCACTAGTTGGCAAGTGGGCCTGGCACACACGCTGGCAGACAGGCAACTGCTATTAGATTACACTAGCAGACAGATGTTTCACAGTCAAAAAAGTTTTTTATTTTTAATATTTACAATAATGTTATAACAAATATGATTGGTGGCACTATTTGGCAAGTGGGCCTGGCACACACGCTGGCAGGCAGGCAACTGCAATTCAATTGCACTAGCTGACTGATGTTTCACAGTCAAAAAAGTTTTTATTTTAAATATTTACAATACTGTTATAACAAATATGATTGGTGGCACTAGTTGGCAAGTGGGCCTGGCACACACGCTGGCAGGCAGGCAGGCAGGCAGGCAACTGCAATTCAATTGCACTAGCAGACTGATGATTTACAGTCAAAAAGTTTTTATTTTAAATATTTACAATACTGTTATAACAAATATGATTGGTGGCACTAGTTGGCTAGTGGGCCTGGCACACACGCTGGCAGGCAGTAAACTGCAATTCAATTGCACTAGCAGACTGATGATTCACAGTCAAAAAAGTTTTTATTTTAAATATTTACACTACTGTTATAACAAATATGATTTGTGGCACTAGTTGGAAAGTGAGCCTGGCACACACGCTGGCAGACAGGCAACTGCAATTAAATAACACTAGCAGACTGATGTAAAAGTTTTTTTTTAAAAAAAGTTACACTAATGTTACAACCGATAGGAGTGGTGGCACTCAGGATAGAAGTAGGCACAGTATGTGCTGGCAGCCTGACACACAGGCTGGCACTAGTGGCAGGCTGGCCTGGCAACTAAAATTAAATAACACTAGAAGACTGATGTAAAAGTTTTTTTTTTACAAAATCTAAACTAATGTTATACCAGATAGGAGTGGTGGCACTGAGGATGGAAGTAGGCACAGTATATGCTGGCAGCCTTACACACAGGCTGGCGCTAGTGGCAGCCAGGCTGGCCTGGCAACTAAAATTAAATAACACTAGAAGAGGACTGATGTAAAAGTTTTTTTTTAAAAAAAAATTTACACTAATGTTACACCAGATATAAGTGGTGGAAAACAGAGCTATTAATCACTGTATATGATGTGTGCATGACACACAGGCCTGATGGAAAATGAAATTAGATTACACTAGCAAAATGATGTAAACGTTTTTTTTTTTTTTTTTTTAATTTAAAATAATGTTAACCAGATATCAGTGGTGGCACTGAAGAATTAATCACAGTATATGATGTGGGCCTGACACACAAGCCTGATAGAAAATGAAATTAGATTATACTAGCAAAATGATGTAAAAGTTTTTTTTTAAATTTTACACTAATGTTACATCAGATATCAGTGATGGCACAGAGCAATTAACCACAGTATATGCTGTGTGAGCCTGACACACAGGCCTGATAGAAAATGAAATTAGATTATACTAGCAAAATGATTTAAAAGTTTTTTAAAAAAAATTTACACTAATGTTAAGCAGATATGAGTGGTGGCTGGCACAGAGCAATTAACCACAGTATATGCTGTGTGAGCCTGACACACAGGCCTGATAGAAAATGAAATTAGATTACACTAGCAAAATGATTTAAAAGTTGTTGTTTTTTTTAATTTACACTAATGATTGTTAAGCAGATATCAGTGTTGGCACAGAGCAATTAACCACAGTATATGCTGTGTGAGCCTGACACACAGGCCTGATAGAAAATTAAATTAGATTACACTAGCAAAATGATTTAAAAGTTTTTTTTAAAAAAATTACACTAATGTTAAGCAGATATGAGTGGTGGCTGGCACAGAGCAATTAACCACAGTATATGCTGTGTGAGCCTGACACACAGGCCTGATAGAAAATGAAATTAGATTACACTAGCAATATGATTTAAAAGTTTTTTTTAAAAGAATTTACACTAATGTTAAGCAGATATGAGTGGTGGCTGGCACAGAGCAATTAACCACAGTATATGCTGTGTGAGCCTGAGACACAGGCCTGATAGAAAATGAAATTAGATTGCACTAGCAAAATGATTTAAAAGTTTTTTTAAAAAATGTACACTAATGTTAAGCAGATATGAGTGGTGGCTGGCACAGAGCAATTATCCACAGTAAATGCTGTGTGAGCCTGACACACAGGCTTGGTAGAAAATGAAATTAGATTACACTAGCAAAATGATTTAAAAGTTTTTTGTTTTTTTTTAATTTACACTAAAGATTGTTAAGCAGATATCAGTGGTGGCACAGAGCAATTAACCACAGTATATGCTGTGTGAGCCTGACACACAGGCCTGATAGAAAATGAAAGTAGATTACACTAGCAAAATGATTTAAAAGTTTTTTTTTTAAAATTTACACTAATGTTAAGCAGATATGAGTGGTGGCTGGCACAGAGCAATTAACCACAGTATATGCTGTGTGAGCCTGACACACAGGCCTGATAGAAAATGAAATTAGATTACACTAGCAAAATGATTTAAAAGTTTTTTTTAAAAAAATTTACACTAATGTTAAGCAGATATCAGTGGTGGCACTAATCACAGTATATAATGTGAGCCTCACACACAGGCTGACAGCCAGGCAAATGCAAATAAAATTACAAATAATAATAAAAAAAAACGACTGAAGTTCTAGCCCTAAAAAGGGCTTTTTGGGCTGAAGTTCTAGCCCTAAAAAGGGCTTTTTGGGGTGCTGTCCTTACAGCAGAGATTAGATGAGTCCTTCAGGACTGTAGTGGACACTAAAATCACTAGCCTAGCTATCTATTTCCCTATAATATCAGCAGCAGCAGCACTAAACCTCCTCTCACTAACAATGCAAGATTGTAATGAATCTAAAATAGCTGCTGCCCAGGTGCTGGGAGGGTCTGTGAGGGAGTGTCTGCTGCTGATTGGCTCAAATGGGTCTGCAGGCTGTGAGATACAGGGTCAAAGTTTCCTCAATGATGACGAATAGGGGGCAGCTCGAACATTGCATATATTCGCCCGCCGCGGCGAACGCGAACAAGCTAAGTTCGCCGCGAACTGTTCTCCGGCGAACAGTTTGCTACATCACTATATAGGGGTTTTGACGTGTTGGGTTTATTTTTGGGAGGCGTGTTAGACTTTTACGGCTAATGTAAAAAAATATATATAATTTCTTGGGCGCCGGCAGTATCTAAACTGGTGACTCCAAAAATGTGTATTTACGCACATTTCTGGACATCGCCAGTTTATCCAAATTACGTCTGGTTATGAACTGCCAGCACAGTATATGTGATTCCCTGATGTGCAAGGTGAATTTACCGGCGACGTAGGTTTCAGCAGTTGCGCTGAAGCCTGCGCTGCATATGTAATCTCACCCAATGTGCTTAGTTAGCTCTTAGTAATCTATTGCTGATACTTAAACAAAGGATACCAAAAAAATTAAGCAAATTTTATAGTAGAAGTAAACTGGAACATTATTTAAAATCATATGTTCTACATGAATCACAAAAGAAAAATTCTGGGTTTCATGTCCCTTTAAATAGGATTATATTTTCAAAGTCTTTATTTTTAAGCATATATATATATCTTATATAGATAAAGTTGCTACAATGCCTTCTCTGCTATCATAAATGAAATGAGCTGTTGCATTCTATCAATATTTAAAGGGACACTCAAGTCAAAATTAAACTGTCATGATTCAGATAGAGCATGCAATTTTAAACACATTTCCAATTTACTTCCATTAACAAAGTGTGCACAGTCTTTTTATATTTACCCTTTTTTAGTCAACAGATCCTACTGAGCATGTGCACAGAATATACATAAATGCATTTGTGATTGGCTGATGGCTTCACATGATACAGGAGGAGTGGAAATAGATATACATTTGAAATTTGTCAGAAGTTCAGACTATTTCATTGTATTTTTATCCTGCATTTGTACATTATGCAAGTCTACTGTATTTACTGGTCCTTCAAAAAAAAAAAAAAATCGTTATTGCAATCAGATTAGTTCTATCATTTGTAGTTAGCTAAGTATGATATCTAGTGAGTCACTTCTTGGTTCCTCCTCTGATACACAGCTGTATTGACCAGGATAGAATTTAGCCCTAATTGTTTGAAAGCTTACAAAAAAGTTAATTATAATTTTTTAAAAAACCTGTTACCAAAACAATAAGGTAGTCATCGTCCTTATTCCCTTTTATTGTCTATCACATTCATCTTATATAATTATAGGTTCCATGTATCAGCAAGATTACACTAACGGATTTTTTCGATTGTGTGCTAAATGCACTTAAAGTAAACTTTTAATGTGTGCAGGTTAGTGCTCAAATTACAAGTTGAAAGTAAAAAGTTAGCGTTTGATCAAAATCCGATTCTTGCTAACTTCAGGAATTCAGATATAGTGATCACGTTAACTTCTTCTCCCCATAGACTTCAATGGAGCACGCTGTTAAAAAAATAAAAGAAACTAACACTTATTACTTGCGTGCTAACCCTATACCACACCAACTGCGCTAAACCCGAAGGTAGTTATGCATATTTTACATCTCAAATGTTCTTTTTATTTTTAAATATGTATCTATTCCTATAAATCTATATTGTTAATTATAATTTGGATGTTTTCATTAATTCATACACAGATGATACTCATAGATTGGCATGGCAGTGAAACAAAAGCTTAAGTAGAACACCATTTTATTTATTTTACTGTAACTTCCAATGAGTCATGATAGGGGGTTAATGCTTACACGTTTATAAAGTGTTTATAAAAAATAAAAAAATAGAGCATTATATTTTAACACTTGTATGTCTCTTTCAGTATGATGATGACTTTATTATTAGTGTCCCCCAGATTGACATTCCCTTGGGTTTTTGTTAGAATGAAGATAAATATACAGGGATATGTTTGGTTGATTTTTGCACCAGATGGTCATTTGCAGGGGATAAATTATATTGACCTATCTGATTATTACCATACTGCATGAAGCTATCCTCATTTCTCATTAACTTTGGGATGAAAATTGCTCTTAATTTTTCTAGTGTATTACATTTTATTTCTTAAGAATATATGAAAAAATATTTTTATACTTTAATATTAGTATGTATTTTATTTTAATATTTGAATAATAATGTATATTACCTCTTTTATTTCCAAAAATAAATATTAATATGGTATTATTAGGCTTTTGAATCTCAAACTATAAATATTAAGAAATAGAATATATTCTGAAAAAAATAAAGTGTATTTTACCAAACTTACTACAATGTTGTACTGGCTCCCTAAGGAAATAATAACTGTCACTATCACCTATAAAATGTGGCCACAGAGATGCTGTGACTATTTTGTATGATTTTAATTTAATAACAGACTTTATTGGCTCATTTGTGATCTAGCCTAAAGTAGAGTCAAATACACTATATGGCCAAAAGAATGTGGACACCCCTAACAATTAATAGATATGTACATGGGCGAAAAGTTTGTTTCATTCAAAAGATTTGTTCCATTTTTTTTTCTGTTTGTCTCCAAAGTAATTTGTTCATATTTTAGTTTCCTCAGAACATTCAGAAGAATAATTTGAACACTAAGGACATTCAGATGCTGCTAATCTAGTCACAGCAGGCAGCATCAGTATTGCAGGATGCTTTTAAATTTACTGTGGTCAGCAGCAGAGTCTTGGAGGAGAAGCAGCAGCAAAGTCCAGGAGGAGCCATATCAGGCAGCAGTAATATTAGTAGAGACTTTTAAACATACCACTGAAGCAATGGAGTCTAGGAGCAGCACCAGAGGAGTCTAGGAATACCCATATCAGGCAGCAGCAGTATGGGTATAGGCATTTAAATATACCACAGCAGCAATGGAGTCTAGGAGGAGCAGCATCAACAGCAGAGGAGTCTAGGGGGAACCACATCAGGCAAGACTCCTCTGCTGTTAATGCTGCTCCTCTTAGACTCCACTGCAGTGGTGGTATATTAAATGCCTCTACCCATACTGCTGCTGCCTTATGTGGTTCCCCCTAGATTCCTCTGCTAAACATACCACAATGAAGCACTGGAGTCTAGTAGCAGCAGCAGAGGAGTCTAGGAAAACCCATATCAGGCAGCAACAGTATGGGTATAGGCATTTAAATATACCACAGCAGCAGTGGAGTCTAGGAGGAGCAGCATCAACAGCAGAGGAGTCTAGGGGGAACCACATCAGGCAAGACTCCTCTGCTGTTAATGCTGCTCCTCTTAGACTCCACTGCTGTGGTGGTATATTAAATGCCTCTACCCATACTGCTGCTGCCTGATGTGGTTCCCCCTAGATTCCTCTGCTAAACATACCACAATGAAGCACTAGGAGGAGCAGCATCAACAGCAGAGGAGTCTAGGGGGAACCACATCAGGCAGCAGCAGTATGGGGATAGGCATTTAATATACCACCAAAGCAGTGCAGTCTAGGAAGAGCAGCATTAACAGCAGAGGAGTCTAGGGGTGACCACATCAGGTAGCAGCAGTATGGGTAAAGGCATTTAAATATACCACCACAGTAGTGGAGTCTAAGAGAAGCAGAATCAGTAGCAAAGGAGTATACAGGGAACCACATCAGGCAGCGGCAGTATGGGTAGAGGCATTTAAATATACCACTGACTCCTCTGCTGCTGATCCTTCTTCTCCTAGACTCCACTGCTGTGGTGGTATATGTAAATGCCTCTACCCATACTGCTGCTGCCTGATGTGGTTCCCCCTAGACTCCTCTGCTGTTGATGCTGCTCCTCCTCGACTCCACTGCTGCTTTGGTATATTTAAATGCCTATACCCATACTGTTGCTGCCTGATATGGGTATTCCTAGACTCCTCTGCTGCTGCTCCTAGACTCCAGTGCGTCATTGTGGTATGTTTAGCAGAGGAATCTAGGGGGAACCACATCAGGCAGCAGCAGTATGGGTAGAGTCATTTAATATACCACCACAGCAGTGGAGTCTAAGAGGAGCAGCATTAACAGCAGAGGAGTCTTGGGGGAACCACAAAAGGTAGCAGCAGTATGGGTAAAGGCATTTAAATATACCACCACAGCAGTGGAGTTTTAGAGAAGCAGAATCAGTAGCAAAGGAGTATACAGGGAACCACTTCAGGCGGCAGCAGTATGGGTAGAGGCATTTAAATATACCACTGCAGCAGTGGAGTCTAGGAGGAGCAGTATCAGCAGCAGAGTATTATAGGGGGAAGTGAACCACATCAGATAGCAGCAGTATTGGCAGAGGCTTTTTAATGTACTGCAGCTGCAGCAGAGTCTAGGATGAGCAGAGTCTAGGATGAGCTGTATCAAGCAGCACTGGTATTGGTAAAGGCGTTTAAATATACCACAGAAGAAGTGGTGTTTAGAAAGAGTCTCAGTCTCATAATTGTATTGCTAGAGGCTTTTACATCTACTGCAGAAGTTGAGTCTATGAGGAGCTATGTCAAGAGGCAGCAGGATTGGTAGAGGCTTTTAAATATACCACCTAATTAGCAGACTCTGGGAGAAGGAGCAGCAGCAATGGAGTCTAGGAAGAGCCATATCAGGCAAGAGCAATGTTGAAGAGTGGAGGCTTTTAAATTAAATACAATTCTCTGTAAAGAAGGTCAGTAGCAAAATCCTATGGAAGATTCAAGCAGCAAACCGGAGCCATGATTACGAGCTGGAGCATTCCTAATTTGTTACTACAGGCCAAATAATTTAATAATAATGTGTTCATCATTAATCATTCAATAAATAAAGTCGGATGTTTCAAAACGACCATATACCATCCTAGTTCAAGATCTATTCAGTGGCTTCAGCCAAACCAAACTCTTTGCATTCTGAGAGGAGCGTGGGGAATATTGTTGGAATTACAAAGTTGAAAATGAAAGGAACTGACTGAAGGGCAGTAACACCCACTAAGCAGGAGCAGCAGGGCAACAACGGTAATAAAAGGAGGCTTTTACATATACTGCAGCAGTGGGTCTAATAGGAACAGCAGCAGTTATGTCAAGGAGGAGCTGAATCAGAGAGCATAGGTATTTGTTGGGTCTTTTAAATATACTGCAGCAACCTCAAAGTCTAGGAGAAGCAGCAGCATAGTCTATAAGTAGCTGCATCAGGTAGCACAGGTTTTGGTAAGGGCTTTTAAATAAACATCAGATAGTGGGGGTATTCCTATTGTGCCACTAGAAGTCAAACAATTTGAAAATAATGTTGTAATCATTAATCATTCAATAACAAAAATCAGACATTCCAATAGGACCAGGTATCATTTTTTTTCGATTATGGCCAGCAATCCAGTGGCTTTATTTCTATAATCTGCCCAATGGCTTTGGACAAACCAAACTCTGTGTGCTCTGGGGGAGTCTGGTTGCAATTACAAAGATGAAAATGAAAGAACTTGACTGAATAGCAGTGACACCCACTGAGCAGAAGTTGCTGGAGCAGTAGGGCAGCAGTGGAGGAGTAGGAGCAGTGGAGGAGTCTAGGCCATACCAGGATCACTTGGTATTGGAGGGAGGAAGCATTTAAATTAAACAAAATGTAATGTAAAGAAGGTGAGCAGCACATTTCAAATGAAGGAAGGCAAGTAGCAAATCAGAACTATGATTAAGAGAGAAGGCTGTGTACCTGGGGCAATTATCAACCCACTGTGGGTCCAACCTCACTCACAACAACAGACAGAAGTTCAGAGGAGAAAGATAGGGGGCACCCTTGGTGAACCAGAATATATTGAATACAGATAAAACAACAGTGGGTCAGATACACTCAGATGGATGTATTAGTGTATCCTAAGAGATATAGCAATCTCAAATGAATAAATGATATATAGTACAATTAGTAGATGAGATATATCACAATAGAATGGATATTAGCGTATAATAATGTCTATGATTGTGCCTAAATGTGAAAAAGAAACTTTTAATATATATAATATATATTAAAAGTGAAAAAGTGACTTGTGGTCAAATACGATAAAAAAGTGATGAAAACATTATAATCCAAAGGTCTGATATCATCCAAAATGTGTGAAAATAAAAGTCAGATAGTTCCTCAAAATTATAAATAATATGTTCGAGAAGTGGTGAGGAATCAAAAAATATCCAAGGGTTTCCTCAAATATCCATTTCCTGTTTACCTATGAATGAGCAAAGCTAAAATAGAATTATCTATATGTCGACAAATTATAAAGACTTTTTAAGGAACTTAACATATATAGAAATAGCCTTTCACTTATGGTATGGACTAAGCTGATTTGATTTGATCTGGTTTAGAGTCTGTATAAGAGCTGTGAATTGGTATTATCTGTTGTTATCTGTTACCTTCAGATCCCAAGGTATGTATTAATCTTGTTGTGATTAATAAAATGATTTATATCAACTAATATTTGTTAGACATGAATATCCTATCTTTTCAATAGGATTTTCCTAACGCTGGTATTACGAGTCTTGGAAAAAGTGAGCGGTACAGCCTCTCCTGTCAAGACTGATACCGCATTTAAAAGTCAATAGTTAAGAGTTTTATGGGCTAACGCCGTAACATAAAACTCTTAACTAAAGTGCTAAAAAGTACACTAACACCCATAAACTACCTATTAACCCCTAAACCGAGCCCCCCCCCACATCGCAAACACTATATTAAAATTTTTAACTCCTAATCTGCCTAACTGGACATCGCCGCCTCTTCAATAAATGTATTAACCCCTAAACCGCCGCACTCCTGCCTGGCAAACACTAGTTAAATATTATTAACCCCTAATCTGCTGTCCCTAGCATCGCCGACAGCTACCTACATTTATTAACCCCTAATCTGCCGACCCCAATGTAGCCGCCACTATATTAAATTTATTAACCCCAAAATCTAAGTCTTACCCTAACCCTAACACCCCCCTAACTTAAATATTATTTAAATAAATCGAAATAAAATTACTACAATTAACTAAATTATTCCTATTTAAAAATAAATACTTACCTATAAAATAAACTCTAAAATAGCTACAATATAACTAATAGTTACATTTGTATCTAGCTTAGGGTTTATTTTTTATTTTACAGGCAAGTTTGTATTTATTTTAACAAGGTAGAATAGTTATTAAATAGTTATCAACTATTTAATAGCTACCTAGTTAAAATAAAGACAAATATACCTGTAAAATAAAACCTAACCTAAGTTAAAATTACACATAACACTACACTATAATTAAATAAATTAACTAAATTAACTACAATTAATTACAATTAAATTAACTAAACTAAATTACGAAAAAAACAAACACTAAATAATAAAATAATTACAAGTTTTTTAAACTAATTACACCTAATCTAATCCCCCTAATAAAATAAAAAGCCCCCAAAAATAATAAAAATACCTACTCTATACTAAATTACAAATAGCCCTTAAAAGGTTTTTTTGCGGGGCATTGCCCCAAAGTAATCAGCTCTTTTACCTGTAAAAAAAAAAGACAATACCCCCCAAAATTACAACCCACCATCCACACACCCAACCCTACTCTAAAACCCACCCAATCCCCCCTTAATAAAACCAAACACTACCCTCTTGAAGATCACCCTAGCTTGAGATGTCTTCACCCAACCGGGCAGAAGTGGTCCTCCAGACAGTCCGAAGTCTTCATCCTATCCGGGCAGAAGAGGTCCTCCAGACGGGCAGAAGTCTTCATCCAGGCGGCATCTTCTATCTTCATCTATCCGGAGCAGAGCGGGTCCATCTTCAAGACATCCGACGCGGAGCATCCTCTTCTTTCGACAGCGACTGAAACAATGACGGGTCCTTTAAATGACGTCATCCAAGATGGCGTCCCTTCAATTCTGATTGGCTGATAGAAATCCTATTGGCTGATCCAATCAGCCAATAGGATTGAGCTTGCATTCTATTGGCTGTTCCAATCAGCCAATAGTATGCAAGCTCAATCCTATTGGCTGTTCTAATCAGCCAATAGGATTGAACTTCAATCCTATTGGCTGATTGGATCAGCCAATAGGATTTTTTCTACCTTAATTCCGATTGGCTGATAGAATTCTATCAGCCAATCAGAATTGAAGGGACACCATCTTGGATGATGTCATTTAATGGACCCGTCATTGTTCCAGTCGCCGTCGAAAGAAGAGGATGCTCTGCGTCGGATGTCTTGAAGATGGACCTGCTCCGTTCCAGATGGATGAAGATAGAAGATGCCGTCTGGATGAAGACTTCTGGCCGTCTGGAGGACCACTTCTGCCCGGTTGGGTGAAGACGTCTCAAAGTAGGGTGATCTTCAAGGGGGTAGTGTTAGGTTTTATTAAGGGGGGATTGGGTTTTAGAGTAGGGTTGGGTGTGTGGGTGGTGGGTTGCAATGTTGGGTGGGGTATTGTCTTTTTTTTACAGGTAAAAGAGCTGATAACTTTGGGGCAATGCCCTGCAAAAAGCCCTTTTAAAGGCTATTTGTAATTTAGTATAGGGTAGGGATTTTTATTATGTTGGGGGGCTTTTTTTATTTTATTAGGGGGATTAGATTAGGTGTAATTAGTTTAAAAAACTTGTAATTATTTTATTATTTTCTGTAAATTAGTGTTTGTTTTTTTCCGTAATTTAGTTTATTTAATTTAATTGTAATTAGTTGTAGTTAATTTAGGTAATTTATTTAATTATAGTGTAGTGTTAGGTTTAATTGTAACTTAGGTTAGGATTTCTTTTACAGGTATATTTGTATTTATTTTAACTAGGAAGTTATTAAATAGTTAATAACTATTTAATAACTATTGTACCTAGTTAAAATAAAAACAACGTTGCCTGTAAAATAAAAATAAATCCTAAGATAGCTACAATGTAACTATTAGTTATATTGTAGCTATCTTATGGTTTATTTTATAGGTAAGTATTTAGTTTTAAATATGAATAATTTATTTCATAATAGTATTTTTATTTAGATTTATTTAAATTATATTTAAGTTAGGGGGGGTTAGGGTTAGACTTAGGTTTAGGGGTTAATAACTTTATTATAGTGGCGGCGACGTTGGTGGCAGCAGATTAGGGGTTAATAATTGTAGGTAGGTTGCAACGACATTGGGGGCAGCAGAATAGGGGTTAATAACTATAATGTAGGTGTCGGCGATGTTGGGGGCGACAGAGTAGGGGTTCATAAGTATAATGTAGGTGGTGGCGGTGTACGGAGCGGCAGATTAGGGGTTAATAATATAATGCAGGTATCGGTGATGTCAGGGGCGGCAGATTAGGGGTTAATAATTGTAGGTAGGTTGCAACGACATTGGGGGAGGCAGAATAGGGGTTAATAACTATAATGTAGGTGTCGGCGATGTTGGGGGCGACAGATTAGGGGTTCATAAGTATAATGTAGGTGGCGGCGGTATACGGAGCGGCAGATTAGGGGTTAATAATATAATGCAGGTATCGGTGATGTCAGGGGCGGCAGATTAGGGGTTAATAAGTATAAGATTAGGGGTGTTTAGACTCGGGTTCATGTTAGGGTGTTAGGTGTAGACATAAAAAGTATTTCCCAATAGGAATCAATGGGGCTGCATTAGGAGCTGAACGCTGCTTTTTTGCAGGTGTTAGACTTTTTTCAGCCGAATCTGCCCCATTGATTCCTATGGGGAAATCGTGCACAAGCACGTTTTGCTAGCTTACCGCTACTGTAAGCAGCGCTGGTATTGAGGTGAGATGTGGAGCTAAATTCTGCTCTACGCACACTTTTTTGCGGCTAACACCGGGTTTCTAAAAACAAACAAAGTATAACAAACACCAAAACTACAGACCCCCACATCGCAACATAATAAGTAATTAACCCCTAATCTTCAAATAACAATAAAAATATTAACCCCTTAACCGCTAAGCCCCACTTCTCAATAAACCTAATTAACCTATTAACCTCTAAACTGACAACCCCCCACATCGCAATAAACCTAATTAACATATTAACCCCTAAACCGACAAACCCCCACATCGCAATAAACCTAATTAACCTATTAACTCCTAAACCGCCAACCCCCCACAATGCAAATAACTAATTTAATTACTAAGCCCACTAACTTAACACCCCCTAAATTAACTCCAATACTAAGTTACACTTAAATAAAACCTAACATTAAATTACAAAAAAGTAATCTAAAATTACAAAAAATAAAAAACTCTAAAATTACAGAAAAAAAATAAACAAATTTATCAAAAATAAAAAAAAATTAAACCTAATCCCTATGAAAATAAAAAAGTCCCCCCCAAATAAAAACACCCCCTAATCTAAACTACCAATAGCCCTTAAAAGGGCCTTTTGTAGGGCATTGCCCTAAGTTAAATAGCCCTTTTACATTTAAAAATTAATAAATCCCCCTAACAGTAAAAAACCCCCACCCACCAACTCCCCCAAAATAAAAAAAAAACTAACACTAAAAACATCTAAACTACCCATTGCACCTAAAATGGCATTTGTATGGGCATTCAGCTCTTTTACTGCCCTTAAAAGGCAATCAGTTCTTTTTCAAGCCCATTAAATCCCTAATCTTAAAAATAACCCCCCCCCCCCCAAAAAAAAATCCTTAAACTAAGCTCCAAATAGGTACTCACCTTTCATGAAGCTTGGCGGAGAAGGTCTTCTTCCAGGTGGCTCCATCATCTTCTATCTTTAGAAAAGGGAAAAGGCGCCAACTCCCTTTTCTATAGATCTGTTTTGAAGTGGATGGTCATTACCCTGAGGAGAGCAGCCTGTTAAACTCTGTATGTGTTTTCACAAACACACATTTCAATTGGACTTTTATTTAACAAATATAAATTACTTGTTTCTAATTTTTGCACCTTAAAGTATAACTTTATAGGTTATATTTTATATATGCATTATTGTAATTTGTATTTACACATTACATATTTACATATCACTTATTGCAATTCTGAGTAACAATTTATACCAAATATTTGTTTCCCCAGTCATTGCAGATTGGTTAATCTTAAAGTGATAGTGTCCCTTTTTACACTTCATTGTGTTTAATAGACACTTTGAGTATTTATTCACACCAAGGGCTGGCACAGAGCAATTAACCACAGTATATTCTGTGTGAGCCTGACACACAGGCCTGATAGAAAATGAAATTAGATTACACTAGCAAAATGATTAAAAAGTTTTTTTTTTTAAATTTACACTAATGTTAAGCAGATATCAGTGGTGGCACTAATCACAGTATATGCTGTGAGCCTCACACACAGGCTAACAGCCAGGCAAATGCAAATAAAATTACAAATAATAATAATAAAACGACTGAAGTTCTAGCCCTAAAAAGGGCTTTTTGGGGTGCTGTCCTTACAGCAGATATTAGATGAGTCCTTCAGGACTGTAGTGGACACTAAATACACTAGCCTAGCTATCTATTTCCCTATAATATCAGCAGCAGCAACACTAAACCTCCTCTCACTAACAATGCAAGATCATAATGAATCTAAAATGGCTGCTGCCCAGGAGCTGGGAGGGTCTGTGAGGGAGTGTCTGCTGCTGATTGGCTCAAATGTGTCTACAGACTGTGAGATACAGGGTCAAAGTTTCCTCAATTTTTTAAATTTACACTAATGTTAAGCAGATATCAGTGGTGGCACTAATCACAGTATATGCTGTGAGTCTCAAACACAGGCTGACAGCCAGGCAAATGCAAATAAAATTACAAATAATAATAATAAAAAAAAACGACTGAAGTTCTAGCCCTAAAAAGGGCTTTTTGGGCTGAAGTTCTAGCCCTAAAAAGGGCTTTTTGGGGTGCTGTCCTTACAGCAGAGATTAGATGAGTCCTTCAGGACTGTAGTGGACACTAAATACACTAGCCTAGCTATCTATTTCCCTATAATATCAGCAGCAGCAACACTAAACCTCCTCTCACTAACAATGCAAGATCGTAATGAATCTAAAATGGCTGCTGCCCAGGAGCTGGGAGGGTCTGTGAGGGAGTGTCTGCTGCTGATTGGCTCAAATGTGTCTGCAGACTGTGAGATACAGGGTCAAAGTTTCCTCAATGATGACGAATAGGGGGCGGATCGAACATCGCATATGTTCGCCCGCCGCGGCGAACGCGAACAAGCTAAGATCGCCGGGAACTGTTCTCCAGTGAACAATTCGCGACATCACTATCTATCATATGTGATGTGTCAGGTATTTATTTTATTCTGTTTCATCACTATTTTTCATCGCTATTCCAATAGGATATATGTACAGATTTTATCTGTGAAATAGCTTTGTATACAAAGATTGATCAGTTGTGATTGATTGATTGATTGTATTATATAACATAGACATATTTTAGATATAACACTGTTTTGAAACTGACTGTTTGACACAACAGCTAAAGACTGTTAGTGATTAGATGACATGTTCATTACACCTGTGCTCTCAGAATCTGATTGGATAAGATAGCATTTAAATAAGTGTATCAGTATAGGGTTTGTTAGCCTGAGGACACGGCGTAACTGCTGAGAAATGTGTTGCATATCTGGGGGTACAGACTGTGTATACCCACCAGCTTTTAACACTGTATTGTTTAAATTTGATATGGTTTTAATAAATCAGTTTTTAAACTACAACAGTGTTTACAAGCCCTAATTGCCAGGTGCACATATGTGTTGGGCCTACTGTTTGGTTCATCACTGTGAGTGTGTTTGAGCTGTCCCTGGACTATGTGCAGCTGTCGGGAGGAGGTGAGCTGACACACATTTATACTGCCAGCCTGCGTCTACTAGCACATAAGGGTGCTCTATGGAAATGTGAGTACCCTGTGTTTGACATTTTCTATCTGATTTGTCTATTTGGTGACTGATACACACATGAAACATAGCATATTCGCATTAGTAAATGTGAAATATTTACAGTAAATACATACACCTAGATTACAAGTTTTGCGTTTGGGTTTTTAACGTTGAAAAAATAGTAATTGCAGTGTTAAAGCAGCACTGCAGCCATTACAAGTCTTGACGGTATAGCTGTACCGCAAGCCTTTTAGCCTGTAACACAACGTCAGTTCCGCACTCGTAAAAATGAAGTAAAAATGAAGTTTTTTCATGGGATTTCCATTGCGCTGCCATTACAAGTTTTGCGGTGAGGCTAAAAAGCTTGCGTTCCAGCCTATATTGACAAGATCCGTTTCACAATCTGAGAGCAGTAGTTATGAGATTTACACCACAAAACTGTTACATAAAACTCATAACTAAAATGTTACAAAGTACGCTAACACCTATAAACTACCTATTAACCCCTAAACCGAGGCCCTCCCGCATTGCAAATACTGTATTAAACTTATTAACCCCTAATCTGCCGCTCCCGACATCACTGCCACTAATAAAGATTATTAACCCTATCCTGCTGCTCCCTGACATCCCCGCCACTATACTAAAGTTATTAACCCCTATTCCCCCACTCCCAACATTGCCCACACTATAGTAAATCTATTAACCCCTAAACCGCAAGCCCCCACAATGACATATACTAAATTAAACTATTAACCCCTAAACCTAAAGCCCGCCACATCGCAATAAACTAATTTAAACTAGTAACCCCTAAACCTAACGCCCCCTAACTTTATATTAAAATTACAATTTCCCTATCTTAAATTAAAACTTGTTTTTCTATGCTAGTGACAGTTCCTTGTCACCACTTATGGGGGCGCAATATATGTATGATGCAAAAGTCAGCTAACTTATTAGTGACTTATACAAGTAAAAAATATACAATCCAATAAAGAGACCCTCTTTTACCTAGATCCCGAATAGGGAAACCTGACATTAGGTCTTATCTAGAATATTCCTTATCTTATTAGTCCATGTAGATAGTATGGGAATTTCAAAATGTCCTTGTCTGGAATTGTGGAGAATTCATTTTCCCCAACTGTCTGCTGCTCCTTCCCAATACAACTTAAGATGTTAAACGATTTCTGTGAGAAAACACACAAGAAAGAAGGGCGCCTCTTAGTGTAATATAGTTACACAACAATAATCATATGTGATGTCAGAATCATACTCACAATGGTAGCAGCACACAATTGTGCTTAGTGACACCTACTGGGATCTCTCAGTGTCCCAGCTCACTGTTCCTTGGTACTTGTACTCCTTTTGGTGTCTCCCCAAGGTTAAGGCAAAACTCAGGCTCTCAGTCAGGTTCAGGTAATAAATTAATTTTATTAAAACTTAATATATAAAAACACAGGGTGTAACAATCACCACTGTGTATTAAAATGTTGCAACGCGTTTCTCAGCTTCCTTGTTGTTTCATCAGGCATATAATTACTAACTGAGAGCTCTAAAATTTAAATACATCACCCTCCAATCAAATCTCTCTCCTTTTACTCCCTCCCCTCAGGCAGGTGTTGGTGGTAATTCCCCTGGTCTCATATTAACCCCTTGCATGATGCATTGTCCCCACATATATCAGCCCTTTGAGCTTTCATATAAAACATATTGTTACCTTTTATAATTATGTAACATCAATCTTCTACAAACAACCAACTTTATTCCTTGATGTGTGTAGCATCGTACCCATAATGTTTGTCTAATTAAATGCGCAATTTAGATCTTACCTCTAAATTACGTGTTCAGGGATTATGACCCTTCTTTCTCAGTATTTACTTTTTAAATAATTGATATTAATAGATCTTACAAAACTACTAACCTAATTGATGCATCCTTATAAATATACCCCATTAAGTGTTGCATTTTGTCTTGAACTCAAATTTTGTTTCCAATCGCTTTAGTCGGATACATACTTTCACATCTGACGTCATCCGTCCCTAATCTAAGGGGTTTTCCTTTCCTAACCAATAGGGACTCGTCATTATCTTATACCATAATAGTTACTTCAAATGAATAGTGAAACCTCCTCACTCGTGAAGGATAAAGAATCAATGTCATATTTAAAGAGGGATCAATCTCCTTAAATATAAAGCAATTCGTTTTGATAATGTATATACTGCAATCAGAATCTGAAGAGCCAGCTCGACCCTGACGACCCGAGCCTGGCTGTTATATAAATTAATCTATGTGCAAATACAAGCCATCATCTTAAACATGTGTTTATATGTATATATATATATATATATATATATATATATATATATATATATATATATATATACAGTATATATATAAATGTGATTAATGTATTCCGTGTAACTAATCCTATTATAATATAGTTCGATATGACACTTATTTTTGACACATAGTATCATATGTGTCACCATGCACATACTTTTCCACTAGGTGGCATCTTTTAATTTACGCCAACATAGATATTTATTATTTATTATTTTTTATTTCATTTTTATTTATTAATTTTTCACTTTCAATAATATATATTAACTTACCTGTCGAATTAAAAAAAACTAAGTATAAACTAACAATTAAACTAATATAACTATTAAACTAAAATTAAACTAACTACCAATTAAAGAAAACTGATACTCATTAAAAAAATCCTAACACTACTATAAAAATTACAAAGTGTCCAATTACAAAAAATAAAAAATACTTAATTGCAAAAAATAACAAACACTAAATTACAAAAATAACAAACGAAATTATCAAAAATAAAAAAGAATTACACCTAATCTATTAGCCCTATAAAAATAAAAAAAGCCCCCCAAAATAAAAAAAAAACCCTAGCCTACAATAAACTACCAATAGCCCTTAAAATGGCCTTTTGTAGGGCATTACCCTAAGTTAAACAGCTCTTTTACTTGTAAAAAAACACAAAGACCCCCCAACAGTAAAACCCACCACCCAACCAACCCCCCAAAATAAAAAAACCTAGCTCTAACAAAAACTTAAGATACCCATTGCCCTGAAAAGGGCATTTGTATGGGCATCGCCCTTAAAAGGGCATTTAGCTCTTTTCCATTGCCCTGAAAAGGGCATTTAGCTCTTTTAAGAAAAGCCCAAACCCTAAACTAAAAAAAAAAACCCACCCAAAAAAGTTAAAAAAAATCCTAACACTAACCCCCAAAGATCCACTTACAGTTCCTGAAGTCCGGTCATCCAGGCAGCGAGAAGTCTTCATCCAGGCGGCAAAAGGTCTTCATCCATCGCGGGACTGGCATCTTCATCATCCCTGCAAATGCGGAGTGGTTGATGCTCGGAGGTGAAGGTCCAAGGCAAAGGTCCAAGGCGGAGGTCCAAGGCGGAGGTCCAGGCGGAGGTCCATCGATCTGATGTGGAGGTCCTCTTCATGCGATTGTCCACTGCACACTGAGGATTGAAATGCAAGGGGGTACGATTGCATTCCTATTGGCTGAAAATTTTGAATCAGCCAATAGGAATTAGGGCTGCTAAAATCCTATTGGCTGTTCAAATCAGCCAATAGGATCTAAGCAGCTCTCATTCTATTGGCTGGATCAATGGACCTTCGCCTGGACCTCCACATTGAAACTTTGCCTGGACCTCCGCCTTGGACCTTTGTCTCGGTCTCCGCCTACGTGCATCGCCGCTCCGCCTCCACAGGGATAAAGAAGATGATGGAGCTGCCTGGATGAATATGCCGTCTGGATGAAGATGGAGCTGCCGGGATGAAGATCGTTCAAGTGGGACTTCAACAACTGTGAGTACCTAAAGAGGGGTTAGTGTTAGGTTTTTTTAAGGTTTTTTGGGGTGGCTTTTTTTAGATTATGGTGGTTACTCTTTAAAGTGCTGAATGCCCTTTTAAGGGTAGCAAAAGAACTGAATGCCATTTTCAGGACAATGCCCATAAAAATGCCCTTTTTCAGGGTAATGGGTAGATTAGTTTTTTTAGATAGTTTTTTTAGTTGTAAGTTTGGGGGGGTGGGGGTTTGTAATGTTAGTGGGTCTTTGTATTTTTTTTTTTTTTCAGAAAAAGAGCTGATATCTTTAAGGCAATGCCCTACAAAAGGCCCTTTTAAGGGCAATTGGAAGTTTATTCTAGATTAGGTTTTTTATTTTGGGGTGTTTTTTTTTTAAAATGGATATTAGAATAGGAATCATTTTTATTATTTTGGATCATTCGTTTGTTATTTTGTGTAATGTTTTTTTTTATTTGGGGTGGGTTTTTATTTTTAGATTAGGGGTTGGGCATTTCATAAAAGAGCTGAATACCCTTCTAAGGTCAGGAAAAAGGGCTTAATGCCCTTAAGGGCAATGCCTATGCAAATGCCCTTTTCAGGGCAATGGGTAGATTAGGTTTTACTTTATTTTTACTTTGTGGGTTTGGGGGTGAGGGTTTGTATACTGTTAGAATAGGAATCATTTTTATTATTTTGGATAATTTCATTGTTATTTTTTGTAATGGTAGTTTTTTTTATTTTTTGTAATTTTTGTGTTTTTTATTTTTGTAATGTTAGGTTTTAGTGTAAGGCAGCTTAGGTTTTATTTCACAGGTATATTTGTATTTATTTTAACTAGGTAGTTAGTAAATAGTAAATAACTATTTACTAACTAGTCTACCTAGTTAAAATAAATACAAACTTACCTGTGAAATAAAAATAAAACCTAAGCTAGCTACAATATAACTATTAGTAATATTGTAGCAAGCTTATGTTTTATTTTACAGGTAAGTATGTATTTAGTTTTAAATAGGTACTATTTAGTTAATAATTGTAACTTTAATTTAGCTCTATTTTAATTATGTTAAAGTTAGGGGGTGTTAGGTTTAGGGTTAGGTTTAGGGTTAGGTTTAGGAGTTTATAGTTTAATTGAGGTTGTTGCGATGTGGGGGGCTGGCGGTTTAGGGGTTAATAGGTTTATTTAGTGGCATTGATGTGGGAGGCCAGAGGTTTAGGGGTTAATAGCTTTATATAGTGATGGTGATGTCAGGGAGTGGCATAATAGGGGTTAATAGATGTATTATAGTGTGGGTGATGTTGGGGTGCGAGGGAATAGGGGTTAATAACTTTAGTATAGTGGCAGCGATATCGGGAGCTGAAGATTAGGAATTAATAGATTTATTTAGGTGGTGGCGATATCCGGAGCGGCAGATTAGGGGTTGATAAGTTTATGTAGGTGTTGGCGATGTCGGGGGAAGCAGATTAGGGGTGTTTAGACTTAGGGTTTATGTTAGGGTGTTAGGTTTGAACATTACTTTTTTTCCCCATAGACATCAATGGGGCTGCGTTATGGAGCTTTTCATTCCACGATTGCAGGTGTTAGTTTTTTTTCTAACCCGCTCTCCCCATTGATGTCTATGGGGAAAGCGTGCACGAGCACGTCAAAACAGGGCTTGTATTTTGTGCGGTATGGAGATCAATGCAACCCTATTGCACGCACAAGCCGGCTGTTTCAAAACCTGTAATGGCTGTGCTATAGAGGGTGAAATAATGTTAAATTCCCTATAGCGCGCATAACTCGGAATCTACCTGATAGTTAAAATCTTTATTAAATATGAATATTGCATAAATATGTTTTATCATGTTTTCATCTACTTAATGGCAAAAGGCTTCTATGCACTTATATATACTGTATGTCTATATGTGTGTACATATATATATTAATGTTTTTATATATTTATATATGACTGTAAATTTATATATACACAAATAAATACATTAATAAATATGTACACACACACACACATATATATATATATATATATATATATATATATATATATATATATATATATACTTTTAGCAAGAAATCCCAGGTTAAACGGTGCTCAGTCTCTTAGCGGTCATAGCAAAACAAAGTCTTTGGACAAAGGAGAGGTTGGGCACATGTAATTGCAGGCAATAGCAAATAAACTGTAATGCCGCACACAGCGTGTACCAATCCTGAATCCACCGTTACAGGCAGGCAAAACTCTGTATCTGGAATAATAAAGGAAATCTTGACTCACCAAAGACATGTGCCGCTCCACGCCACACACAGAGGAAAGTATCTGTTTCTGCCCCAGACCGTTACATCTGCCTCTTGAAAAACTTGGATTTTCTTTCATGATGTGGATAGAACATACAATGTTAAACAGCTTTCTAATTTACTTCTATTATCAATTTTGCTTTGTTCTCATGTTATCCTTTGCTTAAAGAACACCATTTCACTACTAGCAGCAAGATAAACATCTAGTCAGCCAATCAAAAAAGACAAATATTTGCAGGAACCCAATTAGCAGCAGCAACCAATAGTGTAGGATATGTGCATATTATTTTTCAACAAGGGATAGCAAGAGAATAAAGCACATTTGCAAATAGAAGTACATTTAAAAGTGTCTTAAAATTGCATGCTTTATCGAAATCATGCAAGTTTAATTTTGACTTCCCTATCCCATTAAGGCAAAAACCTTAAAAAGGGGTTTTTGCCTTAAGCTGTCTTAATTTTTAAATGCTGACTTATCAATTTTATATATACTGTATATATATATATATATATATATATATATATATATATAATGTTGTAGAAATAAGCACTCACTGGTCTTCTGCCATCCGTGACAAAATTCTTTATTAGCTGTGACGTTTCGGGACCAAATGCTGTCCCTTCCTCTGACAAACATCAAGTGAACAAACCAAACTTTTAAAGGCCTGTGTAACCCTTCCCTAGAAACTGCAGCCAATTACGTGTGCAAAAAATGCTCCAAAATAGTGCTGAAACTCATAAACAGTCAAATAACCGTGTTCCTATAATCCGTGGTTAATAAACAAATGTGAAGTGTTAGAATCCATACACCCTCTGTGATCCGATCAGCTAGACTCAAGGCTATACATCATTAAACTAAAATGAACAAAATAAACACCTCGGTTTTTGGATCCCAAGATATCACGATACCAATATCAAAATGTACATTATAGACAACAAGCCTATTGCTGTCAACTAGGCGTGGTACACAGTGCCCAACTCCACTCGTAAATTGGACAGCGCAAACCAGCATGCCATTCACAACAAGACACCTACCAGGTTAGTCAGATCGAGTGCGGACAAATCAGAGCTCCATATCCCCGACAATCCTCCCAAACTGGTGACGGCCCAGGAGAGACGTCATAAGGGGGGGGGGGGGTGAGGATCTAGTTTGCAAAAGTACAATGATATACACTACTGTAGGAGCACTCTAATCAGCCAAAAAAATTAAGTGTGACAAACTTAAGTGTAAAAAAACAGATAAATAGGGTCCCCATTACAAGATATGATCTCACTCAGAGGGAAAATAATAATATATCCACTGCTATCAAGCGTGCACCAAAACAAATATATAAACAAGAGCCATATCTTGGTCTATGAGCATAGCCGGGGTGGCTGTCTAGTGTGTAAAAAAAAGTTGGACTAGTTATATCCCTAATACACAATGATTAGACATGTAAAAATCGTAAAAATAGCAATATGCTATTAACAAGTACAAAACATCAAAACAGAAACTAATCTTATGTCTTTTACACAACAAGCGATATCTGTCATCCCAAAAAAATATATTAAGTTACGGAGAAAAAGAAAACCAAAATACTGCCTAAAGTACTAATGTGAATAAACTCAAAACCCACCTATGGAGATGGCCACAATAAGCTGCTAGTGCCCAGACTTATGGGCAATATAAAGACTAAAGACAGCTGTATCCCTGCACATACAATTGTTGCTTAATGCAGGTATATAAAAAACTGATCTCAATATGATCATACACAAAACTTTTACATGGAAACAATATCTAGGGATCATATGTCAAGTAAAAGGGCAAGGCATCCATAGAGTCCGACTGGAGCATGAGCCAACCACCATCTGTAAACCATGTAATTATAGGCTGATGGAACACAGAGCGTGGATGGTACCAAAACCACAATAAAAAAAAAGTTAAAAAACAGGGTAAAAACAGATTAAAATATAACTTTAAAAACATAGCATCCAAGGCAGCATGCTGTCATGTCAAGTGGACATAACAATGACCAACATGTCATCACAAGGTCATATGGTTATCATGTTCATGTTATTCTATAGATATGGAGACCTAGAGATATATGGCCATAGGGACATGTAGGGAACATTTTGTAGTAATGGGGTCATGGGACTTCTAACATTAATAGGGCCATCAAACTCACTAGCACTTAAAGTTAAAGAGGCACATGGGGAACAGTTACTTAGAGGTGGAGTCATAGACTCACAACCATACTAGAGCCATATGCTCAAGGGGTAATAACTAAACTGCAAATAAATAAAGAGGAGAAATCTAAGTACATATGGAACTCTTTTTTTAGAACGAAATTTGTGGATTCTCAATCATTATGATGGTTCTCTAATAAAGATACACAGGGGGACGCCCCCCTAGGTATCACCTATTCGATGGAGGTGGACTCCCATATCTGATCAATATATAAGTATATAAAAATCCATAAAATAAATTTTAGGAATTTTATAATTTTGTCACGGATGGCAGAAGACCAGTGAGTGCTTATTTCTACAACATTGCATTTACTACATCAGCACCCTTGCAGATATTGTTTGACAGTGGGAGTGCATACACATTACCAGCCTTGTATATATATATATATATATATATATATATATATATATATATATATTAATATAGCACACAGAGAAAGTCCAGCACTCACTTACAAGCTCTCAACTAAGATAAAAAGCAACAATGGAAGAGTTAGTTACCGCATCTGGCCAAATGGGAAAAGCCCAGGTACCTCGTCAAGGTCTCTTCCAAAAACCTGGGTCGCTAAATAGCGACACAATGCAGGCTCACAATCAAACAACTGTGAAAAAAAATGAAGGGTGCACAGGCTTATGTAATCTCCCCCAAACATATACAAAACACGGGAGGGGTCAGCACTCTCAGGCCGGACTGGGTACACATCATATGACCCTGTAACATGCACAGCCCTGGGTGCAAAACAGCACTCTCAGGAAGCTGCACTGTCACCAGAGCCACAGGTAGTTAACCCCAGATAGGCTTGGGTGCAAGGCCCAAACAGGGAAAATTACAAAAAAAATAATACATTAATATAGCACATAGAGAAAGTCCAGCACTCACTTACAAGCTCTCAACTAAGATAAAAAGCAACAATGGAAGAGTTAGTTACAGTGCAGCTTCCTGAGAGTGCTGTTTTGCACCAGGGCTGTGCATGTTACAGGGTCATAGGATGTGTACCCGGTCCGGTCTGAGAGTGCTGACCCCTCCCGTGTTTTGTATATGTTTGGGGAGATTACATAAGCCTGTGCACCCTGCATTTTTTTCCACAGTTGTTTGATTGTGAGCCTGCATTGTGTGGCTGTTTAGGGACCCAGGTTTTTGGAAGAGACCTTGATGAGGTACCTGGGCTTTTCCCATTTGGCCAGATGCGGTAACTAACTCTTCTATTGTTGCTTTTTATCTTAGTTGAGAGCTTGTAAGTGAGTGCTGGACTTTCTCTGTGTGATATATTAATGTATTATTTTTTTTTGTAATTTTCCCTGTTTGGGCCTTGCACCCAGGCCTGTCTGGGGTTAACTGCCTGTGACTCTGGTGACAGTGCAGCTTCCTGAGAGTGCTGTTTTGCACCCAGGGTTGTACATGTTACAGGGTCATAGGATGTGTACCCGGTCCGGCCTGAGAGTGATGACCCCTCCCATTTTTTTATATATATATATATATATACAGTATATATATATATATATATATATATATATATATATATATACTGTGTATATATATATATACTGTGTGTGTGTATATATATATATATATATATATATATATACTGTATATATATATATATATATGTATATATATATATATATATATATATATATAGCACAAAAATTAAAGAGATTTTCTGATTAGCATACCAAAAGTATAAAGTTTATTCCAAATACCATAAACTCAATGTTCTTTCCAAATGTACTTAGGAGAGCCTTCTCCTTTATAATATAGGTTCAACAATATGGGATGAGAGCTGCCCTTGTTTCAAGGATCAGAGACAGGTTATAAATGTCAGAAAAAAGCTATACAACAGTTATGTATGTACAAGTGCTGAGGACCATGCCCCATACAGCCTGTGGCTGTCTGCAACTCACGATTTTAGCGTGGCCTTTCTGACCGGTTACCCAATCCTCCTGTATCTGCGGGGTTGAATGCCTCTCTTGATCCGACTTGCAGCGTGTGTCTCCAAACACGTCTGTGATGTGGAGCTGTTCCTCTGTGCACATGATGGGCTGGCGTCCAATCCTTGCTCCGGATTCCTGTGCGGAATTAGCTGCCGCTCTGTAAGGTTAGTACTCCTCCTACTCTGTGAGTCCTTATTGGAAAGTGATGCCGAGCTCCCTGACCTAGGATCCTGGCTATAGTTACACACCAAACGAAAAGAAACTAGATCCTCTGGTCAGTCGGAAGTTAAAAAGTCACTTTTATTATACAAAAGTTTAAAAAGTCCCTGGAGGGGTCCAAAACAGCAAAAGACATTGAGAACTGTGTACTCAAGCTGACATGTTTCGGCTGGATGGAGAGAGAGCCAAAGAGGGGGAAGAGAGAAAGCCAAAGAGAGGGGGCAGAGAGAGCCAAAGAGTGGGGGCAGAGAGAGCAAAAAAGAGGGGGAGAGAGAGAGCAAAAGAGAGGGGGAGAGAGAAAAAGAGATGGGGCAGAGAAAGCAAAACAGAGTGGGAGAGAGAGAACAAAAGAAAAGGGGCGAGAGAGAGCAAAATAGAGGGAGAGAGAGAGAAAGCAAAAAAGAGTGGGAGAGAGAGCAAAAGACAGGGGAGAGCAAAAGAGAGGGGGAGAGATAGAGAGAGAGAGCAAAAGAGAGGGGGAGAGAGAAAGCAAAAGAGAGGGGGGAGAGAGTGTCACGCTCGGCCACTGGGAAGCTCCGGTGGTCCTCTCTGTGTGCTTGATTGGCAGGTAGTCCTGATGATGTCACTACCAGGCTTTTTATTCCGGGCTTCCTGTTTCTTCAGTGCCCGTTTGTTTGTTACTCTTTGTGGCTCCTGTGAGGACTTCACTGTGGAAACTCTCTAACTGCTGATAACCTGTTGCCAAACTCTGCAAAGACTGACTATGTTGGGTTAACCCTCAATCTTCCTGATAACCTGTTGCCAAACATTGCAAGTACTGTTTATTCTGTGAAACTCTCAAACTGCATGTTTACCTGTTGCCAAACTCTGCAAATACTGTTTATTCAGTGTAAACCTTCAAACTGCTTGATATCCTGTTGTCAAACATTGCAAGAACTGCTTATTCTGTGAAATTCTCAAACTGCATGTTTACCTGTTGCCAAACTCTGCAAGTACTGATTAATCTGTATTAACCCTCTAACTACCTGATATCCTGTTGTCTAAACTCTGCATGTACTGACTATTCAGTATTAACCTACAAACTGCCTGATAACCTGTTGCCAAACTCTGCAAGGACTGACTACACAGTGTTAACCCTCAAACTGCCTGATAACCTGTTGCCATACTCTGCAAGGACTGACTACACAGTGTTAACCCTTAAACTGCCTGATAACAAGTTACCTACTCCTGCATTATTAACTGTTTCTTGTTTTACCCTTCCTTTGTCTGAGTATAATTGGACTATCCCTGCTCTCCTGATTATGTGGAAGACATTTCCTGAAACCAGTTCCTTACTCTGAAGTCTATTTGGCTGATATCTTGAATTACTTTGGACTCTGGCTAACTCTGCTCCATATTGTGAGTACATTGTTTTTTAGAGGTTGTCGTGGGGTCACGTCCTGGATTAAACTCAGAGTGCAAGGGTGTTGTTTAAGTTCGCCCTAGCATTTGGGTCTTCTTCTGGACATTTCCTAACCTGACAGTACAAACGGGCCATTATATGGACCCTGATGAGTTATCCAGGGCTGTGGCCCTACAAGGGCAACTTCTAGGAAATCATTCTGCTCATTTGAAATCTTTGGATTCCAAGCTTGACCAGATTACTGCCCTGTTACATAACCTCTCCGCTCCTTCTCAAGCTACTGTGACTCCTGCTGCAGCTGCTACTAGCTCCAATGCTGTTTTTAACCCACCTCAACCTGTTGGACAGTATATACCATGAATCCCACTTCCAGATAAATATGACGGTAATCCTGAAGAATGCCGTGGATTCCTTAATCAATGTTGTTTACACTTCAGAAACAATCCTCAAGTTTTTTCCAATTCTACTTCCAAAATCACCTTTATTATTTCCCTCGTGAAGGGTAAGGCTCTAGCCTGTGTGTCTCCTCTTTTAGAGAAGAATGATCCTTTCCTACAGGATGTGGAATTATTTGTGTCCATTTTTTCTTCTGTTTTTGACAAGCCTGGGAGGTCTGCAGCTGCAGAGTCAGGATTGTTGGATCTGAGACAGGGATCCCTTTCGGTAGCTCAATATGCTATTGAAATCAGGACTTTAGCCGCAGAAACTGATTGGAACCATGGAGCCTTATGGGCAGCCTTTCGCAAGGGTTTTTGCGAACGCCTTAAGGATGAACTTGTATTTCGGGAACTCCCCAATTCATTGGAGGGTCTTATCAATTTGTGTATTACTCTTGACGCCCGGCACTTTGAACGTCTTCAGGAGAGAGATAGGAATCGGAGATCTTTTGTTGTCAAGTCTGTCTAATAATAATTCCCAATCTCCTGAGTCTGTGGAACCCATGGAAGTAGGAGCTATTAAATTGTCAGAAGCTGAACGCCATAGAAGGCGTACTCTTGGATTATGTCTGTATTGTGGTACCAAAGGACATTTACTGAAGGACTGTCCTATCCGGCCAGTAAAAGCCAAGGCTTAACTTTTGATAGAGGGACAGAGTTAAACCAGAATCCCATGTCTTCCCTCGATTCTAAACTTTTTGTTCCTGTAACTATCTCTTTTGGAAACACCAAGTTTCGAGCTCAAGCCGTTATTGACTCTGGAGCTGCTGGAGTTTTCATTGATTCAAACTTTGCTGACTCTATCAGGATTCCTCTTCAAGCCAAGAAACAGTTAATACTGTTAGTGGACAGCCTTTAGGTTCTGGTATCATACAAAATTCTACCATTCCTCTTCTTTTGTCTGTGGGCATACTCCATTCTGAAATTATTCGTTTTGACATCATCACTTCTGCCCACATACCATTGATTCTGGGGTTACCTTGGTTGCAGCTTCATGATCCAGTCTTCTCATGGTCTAAAGGAGAACTTATTTCCTGGGGAACTACTTGTTTCAAACATTGCCTGCAAAATACCTCAAAACCATCTGGTCCTGTCGTAGCTATGGTGGAAGTTCCTGATTCATTGCCTAATTACTATCATGCCTTTAGTGATGTGTTTTCTAAAAAGGAGGCTGAGACGTTACCTCCACACCGGATATTTGACTGTCCTATCGAATTGTTTTCAGGGGCTCCTCTGCCTAAGGGAAGACCTATCCCCTCTCTCGTCAAGAAAATGTCTCTCTTGAGGAATACATAAAGGACAACTTAGCCAGAGGATTTGTTCGTCCTTCCTCATCACCTGTGGGTGCGGGTTTTTTCTTCATTGGGGAAAAAAGATGGAGGTCTCCGTCCCTGTATCGATTATCGGGCCTTGAATCAGATTACTGTCAAAAACAGCTATCCTCTGCCGCTCATTCCTGAGTTATTTGATTGTCTTCAAGGTGCTTCTATTTTTTCCAAGTTAGATCTCCCTGGGGCCTACAATTTGGTCAGAATCTGTAAAGGAGATGAATGGAAGACGGCATTTAACACTAGATTTGGTCACTACGAGTATCTAGTTATGCCATTCGGATTGTGCAATGCACCAGCCGTATTTCAGCACTTTGTTAACGAAATCTTCAGAGATTATCTAAATCAATTTGTTTTCATTTATCTCAATGACATTCTGATCTATTCCAAAACATTACAGGAACATGTACATCATGTAAGACTGGTACTTCAGAGGTTACGAGACAATTCCCTGTTCGCTAAATTGGAGAAATGCTCTTTTTATCAGAGTTCCATTCCCTTTTTGGGTTATATCATTTCAGAATCAGGTTTTGAGATGGATCCTGCTAAACTTTCGGCTATCAAGGACTGGCTCAGACCAACTACTCTCAAATCCCTGCAGATGTTTCTTGGCTTTGCCAATTACTATAGAAAGTTTATTAAGAACTTTGCTGACATCACGTCTCCACTCACTTCTCTTACTAAGAAATGGCAAAATTGTAAGAACTGGTCCACTTCGGCAGTACAGGCTTTTGAAACGCTAAAATCAGCATTTTCTTCTGCACCTCTTCTCAGTCATCCAATTCCTGATCTCCAGTTTATTTTGGAGGTTGACGCTTCTTCTACAGGGAGTGCAGAATTATTAGGCAAATGAGTATTTTGACCACATCATCCTCTTTATGCATGTTGTCTTACTCCAAGCTGTATAGGCTCGAAAGCCTACTACCAATTAAGCATATTAGGTGATGTGCATCTCTGTAATGAGAAGGGGTGTGGTCTAATGACATCAACACCCTATATCAGGTTTGCATAATTATTAGGCAACTTCCTTTCCTTTGGCAAAATGGGTCAAAAGAAGGACTTGACAGGCTCAGAAAAGTCAAAAATAGTGAGATATCTTGCAGAGGGATGCAGCACTCTTAAAATTGCAAAGCTTCTGAAGCATGATCATCGAACAATCAAGCGTTTCATTCAAAATAGTCAACAGGGTCGCAAGAAGCGTGTGGAAAAACCAAGGCGCAAAATAACTGCCCATGAACTGAGAAAAGTCAAGCATGCAGCTGCCAAGATGCCACTTGCCACCAGTTTGGCCATATTTCAGAGCTGCAACATCACTGGAGTGCCCAAAAGCACAAGGTGTGCAATACTCAGAGACATGGCCAAGGTAAGAAAGGCTGAAAGACGACCACCACTGAACAAGACACACAAGCTGAAAAGTCAAGACTGGGCCAAGAAATATCTCAAGACTGATTTTTCTAAGGTTTTATGGACTGATGAAATGAGAGTGAGTCTTGATGGGCCAGATGGATGGGCCCGTGGCTGGATTGGTAAAGGGCAGAGAGCTCCAGTCCGACTCAAACGCCAGCAAGGTGGAGGTGGAGTACTGGTTTGGGCTGGTATCATCAAAGATGAGTTTGTGGGGCCTTTTCAGGTTGAGGATGGAGTCAAGCTCAACTCCCAGTCCTACTGCCAGTTTCTGGAAGACACCTTCTTCAAGCAGTGGTACAGGAAGAAGTCTGCATCCTTCAAGAAAAACATGATTTTCATGCAGGACAATGCTCCATCACACACGTCCAAGTACTCCACAGCATGGCTGGCAAGAAAGGGTATAAAAGAAGAAAATCTAATGACATGGCCTCCTTGTTCACCTGATATGAACCCCATTGAGAACCTGTGGTCCATCATCAAATGTGAGATTTACAAGGAGGGAAAACAGTACACCTCTCTGAACAGTGTCTGGGAGGCTGTGGTTGCTGCTGCACGCAATGTTGATGGTGAACAGATCAAAACACTGACAGAATCCATGGATGGCAGGCTTTTGAGTGTCCTTGCAAAGAAAGGTGGCTATATTGGTCACTGATTTGTTTTTGTTTTGCTTTTGAATGTCAGAAATGTATATTTGTGAATGTTGAGATGTTATATTGGTTTCACTGGTAAAAATAAATAATTGAAATGGGTATATATTTGTTTTTTGTTAAGTTGCCTAATAATTATGCACAGTAATAGTAACCTGCACACACAGATATCCCCCTAAAATAGCTATAACTAAAAACAAACTAAAAACGACTTCCAAAACTATTCAGATTTGATATTAATGAGTTTTTTGGGTTCATTGAGAACATGGTTGTTGTTCAATAATAAAATTAATCCTCAAAAATACAACTTGCCTAATAATTCTGCACTCCCTGTATAGCAGCTGGAGCTGTTCTCTCCCAACATGATCCGACTACCATCAAGATACATCCTGTGGCTATCTTTTCTAAAAAATTCAATCCTGCCGAGTTAAATTATGATGTGGGCAATAAGGAGCTTTTGGCTATAAAATTAGCTTTGGATGAATGGAGGCATTGGTTAGAGGGTACCTGTTCCTGGTTCAAAGAATTCCAAAGCAGATGCTTTATCTAGGCAGTTCCAATCTTCTGAGCCTTCTCCTTTGGATTCTGAACCCATACTACGTCCAGTCAAAGTTTTGGCTCAAGTATCCTCTTTTCCAGTACAGACTTTACATGCTGCTCAAGTCCGGGTACCATCTTCTTGCAAACTTCCTTCTGGTATCCTGTATGTACCCAAAGGATTACATCTTAAGCTTCTACGTTGGGATCATGACAACATTTCAGCAGGTCATCCTGGAGTAACCAATACTTTGTGGAAACTGAAGCAGCATGTTTGGTGGTCCACTATGAGGACTGATGTTAAGGATTATATTGCTGCTTGTAGTTCTTGTGCTTCGAACAAACAATCTTCTCATCGACCGTTTGGTCTATTACACCCTCTTCCTACTCCTCATTACCCTTGGTCTCACTTATCCATGGACTTCGTTACAGATCTTCCTGTTTCTGCTGGAAATACGACCATTTGGGTAGTGGTGGGTTGGTTCTCCAAGTCTGCTCACTTCATACCTCTTCCAGGCTTGCCTTCAGCTCAAAGACTTTCTGAACTCTTTGTTCTACATATATCTCGTTTACATGGTTTTCCCACTGACATAGTCTCAGATCGCGGAGTTCAATTTGTTTTGGAGGTCTTTTTGTAAGCACTTCGGAATCAACATATCTCTTTCTACTGCACATCATCCTCAATCCAACGGACAGACTGAGCTTGTAAATCAAGCCTTGGAATCTTTTCATAGACATTATGTAGACCATCACCATTCCCACTGGTCTCAGTTGTTGCCTTTGGCTGAATTAGCTCACAACTCACGATATAACGCCTCATTACAGACCTCTCCCTTTAAGGCAGCTTATGGTTTTGAACCTAGAACCTTTCCTATGATTACCAGTTCTACTGAAGTCCCTGGAGAAGATCGTATTGTGAAAAATCTCAGTAACCACTGGCAACTCATTCGTCAAAATCTACTTTCCTCTTCCTTAAGACACAAGAGATATGCTGATCACAGAAGCTGTAAGGCTCCTTTACTTTGTACTGGAGACAGAGTATTTTTATCCACCAGATTCATACGTCTAAAACAACCTTGTACTAAGTTGGGTCCTAAGTACATTGGACCTTTTCGAATTGTTTCCAAAGTTTGTTCTTCTGCATACCATCTGGCTTTACCCAAGACTCTCAAGATCCATCCAGTGTTTCATGTCTCCTTACTCAAGCCAGTCATCTACAACCGGTACTCTATCAAGAGTAAACCACCTCCTCCACTTTCCGTAAAGGGAACTTCTGAGTTTGAAGTCAGACAGATTTTGGATTCCAAGCTACGGGGCAATCGCTGTACTACCTTGTCCATTGGAAGGGTTATCCTATCTCTGAACGATCTTGGGAACCAGCCTCTCATGTTCATGCTCCAGCTCTTGTCAAGTCTTTTCACAAGAAATACCCTGCCAGGCCCTGTCGGGTCCCCCGGAGGGGTCTTTGAGGAGGGGGCACTGTCACGCTCTGCCACTGGGAAGCTCTGGCGGTCCTCTCTGTGTGCTTGATTGGCAGGTAGTCTGAGCCGCCCCTTCCTGATGATGTCACTACCAGGCTTTTTATTCTGGGCTTCCTGTTTCTTCAGTGCCTGTTTGTTTGTTACTCTTTGTGGCTCCTGTGAGGACTTCGCTGTGGAAACTCTTGAACTGCTGATAACCTGTTGCCAAACTCTGCAAAGACTGATTATGCTGGGTTAACCCTCAATCTTCCTGATAACCTGTTGCCAAACATTGCAAGTACTGTTTATTCTGTGAAACTCTCAAACTGCATGTTTACCTGTTGCCAAACTCTGCAAATACTGTTTATTCAGTGTAAACCTTCAAACTGCTTGATATCCTGTTGCCAAACATTGCAAGAACTGTTTATTTTGTGAAACTCTCAAACTGCATGTTTACCTGTTGCAAAACTCTGCAAATACTGTTTATTCAGTGTAAACTCTCAAACTGCATGATAACATGTTGCCAATCTCTGCAAGTACTTATTAATCTGTATTAACCCTCTAACTACCTGATATCCTGTTGTCTAAACTCTGCATGTACTGACTATTCAGTATAAACCTACAAACTGCTTGATAACCTGTTACCAAACTCTGCAAGGACTGACTACACAGTGTTAACCCTCAAACTGCCTGATAACCTGTTGCCAAACTCTGCAAGGACTGACTACACAGTGTTAACCCTCAAACTGCCTGATAACAAGTTACCTACTCCTGCATTATTAACTGTTTCTTGTTTTACCCTTCCTTTGTCTGAGTATAACTGGACTATCCCTGCTCTCCTGATTCTGTGGAAGACATTTCCTGAAACCAGTTCCTTACTCTGAAGTCTATTTGGCTGATATCTTGAATTACTTTGGACTCTGGCTAACTCTGCTCCATATTGTGAGTACATTGTTTTTTAGAGGTTGTCGTGGGGTCACGTCCTGGATTAAACTCAGAGTGGGTGTTGTTTAAGTTCGCCCTAGCATTTGGGTCTTCTTCTGGACATTTCCTAACCTGACAGAGAGAGAGAGAGAGAGAGAGAGAGAGAGAAAGAGAGGGGGTGAGAGAACAAAAGAGACAGGGAGCAGACAAAACACGGGGAAGAGAGAGCCAGAGAAAGGGGACAGAGAGAGAGAGCAAAATAGAGGGGGAGAGAGAGAGAAAGCAAAAAATAGTGGGAGAGAGAGCAAAAGACAGGGAAGAGAGAGCAAAAGAGAGGTGGGAGAGGAAGAGAGAGAGAGCAAAAGAATGGGGGGAGGGGGAGAGAGAAAAAGAGAGGGGTGAGAGAGCAAAAGAGAGGGGAGAGAGAGCGAGAGAGAGAGAGAGAGAGAGGGGGGGGGATAGAGAGAGCAAAAGAGAGGGGGAAAGAGAGCAAAAGAGAGGTGAGAGAGAGAGAAAGAGAGAAAGAGAGGGGGGATAGAGAGAGCAAAAGAGAGGGGGAAAGAGAGCAAAAGAGAGGGGGAGAGAGAGCAAAAGAGAGGGGGAGAAAAAGAGCAAAAAAGAGGGGGAGAGAGCAAAAGAGAGGGGGCAGAGAAAGCAAAAGAGAGTGGGAGAGAGAGTGCCAAAGAGGGGGAAGAGAGAGAGCCAAAGACGGGGAAGAGAGAGCCAGAGAAAGGGGACAGAGAGAGAGCAAAATAGAGGGGGAGAGAGAGAGAAAGCAAAAAATAGTGGGAGAGAGAGCAAAAGACAGGGAAGAGAGAGCAAAAGAGAGGGGGGAGAGAGAGAGAGAGAGAGAGAGAGAGAGAGAGAGAGAGAGAGAGAGAGAAAAAGAGAGGGGGTGAGAGAGCAAAAGAGAGGGGAGAGAGAGAGAGAGAGAGAAAGAGAGGGGGTGAGAGAGCAAAAGAGAGGAGACAGAGAGAGAGCAAAAGAGAAGGGAGAGAGAGATAGAGCAAAAGAGAGGGGGAGAGAGAGCAAAATAGATGGAGAGAGAGAGCAAAAAAGAGGGGGAGAGAGAGAGCAAAACAGAGGGGAGAGAGAGAGAGAGAGAGAGAGAGAGAGAGAGAGCAAAAGAAAGGGGGAGAGAGAGAGAGAGCAAAATAGTGGGGGAGAAAAAGAGAAAGCAAAAAAGAGGGGGAGAGAGAGCAAAAGACAAGGGGAGAGAGAGCAAAAGTCAGAGGGACAGAGCACAAAAGAGAGGGGGGGAGAGCGCAAAAGAGAGGGGTGGAGAGAGAGCACAAAAGAGAGGGGGGGAGAGAGCGCAAAAGAGAGGGGGAGAGAGAGAGCGCAAAATAGAGGGGGAGAGAGAGAGCGCAAAAGAGAGGGGGAGAGAGAGAGCGAAAAAGAGAGGGACAGAGAGCGAGCAAGGGATGGGACCACTGTACTGCAAGAAATGACCCGTGTGCACTGGCTTTAGGACTTATATTTAATAAAAGTTTTAACTATGCCTCTACTGTAAATATTTCACATTCCAATGTTCTGCACATAGCAGAATATGTTCTATGTATTTATAAATAGATATTCCTATATATATCTGTATATATACATACCTATATATAACCATATATAGATATATATTGGAATGTGAAATGTTAAAATTTTCATGTCGTGTTAGCGCACATGATATGAGATTGCATGTGAGTTGGGTGTTAGTTTTTCCCCCTTTTTTTGCTCCATTGACATCTATGGGGGAATATGTTAATGCGCGTGCGAAATTGCAAGTTCGGCTTTTTGCATTGTTGCATCGCAAAGGAAAACAGTTTACTTTCATAAAACGAGTGCAACCCGATGCGTGCAAAAAGCTTACTTTTTAGTGCAGTTACAGTTAAATTGTGCTCCACTTGTAATCTGGCTATTAGTGTTTTATATATATATACATATATATATATATATATATATATATATATATATATATATATATATATATATTTATTTCCCTAGCGGAATCACGGACACGTAATGGATTCTCCCATAGAGATCAATGCAAAATGAAGAATACATGGATTTTACTTCTAACACTCGAAATTGCAAGAACTACACACTGCTCTGTCATATCACGCATACAACATCATAGACACAAACTAAAATCCGATCAAATGTACAAACAACAATCGCTTATACAACATAGCACATACGCATTCAATATTCACAATCCCTTACAACTCATACTACACAACAGTTACACTAAACAAGGATTAGGAAAATACGTTGCGATCTGCATCACAGAACAAAACAACATGAAAACTGAATTGCACACTGAAACACAAACAAACCATTCGCATTGACTATTAAAAAACATTATTACAAAATAAACTTTTACAACACTTAACTAATACGATACGAACAGAAATCAGCATTTAGATTTTGGGATACTAAATTAGGAGAATGTTATGCAAAATGATAACTATGACATCTTCGCATTATACACATTCCACAAATACATATGTGCATTTACAAACTCCATATGAGCATGCACAAATTAAAATAACTAATAGACATTGCACACATGCAAATCATCACTAAAGCACACCTGGACCTCCTTTACTTTACAATCCGGTACATCATTAACCATTTACATAGGGTATATAAGCACGCTACAAACATGGCTTCTTTGTATTGCTTTTTCGGAATAGGTGCAGGTCTAGGCGTTGGAGGTTTCAGAGAGTTAGCTAATTAGTTAGTAAGAGAGAGAGAGTTAGTGAGTGAGAGTTAGTTATGAGAGAGAGTGAGAGTTAGTTAGTGAGAGAGAGTGAGAGTTAGTTAGTGACAGATAGTAAGAGTTAGTTAGTGAGTAAGAGTTAGTTAGTGAGAGAGAGTGAGAGTTTGTCTGGGTGAGTGTGCGAGTGCTGTTTTTTGGTACATTACTGAAACACTTTTACACGCAAACACATTCAATACATACATATGCATATCAGTAGCACTACATACAAACACATACACTCCATACCCCATTCCCTTTAATTCCATACCCATAGTTAGAATTTGGTTGATTTACACCAACTTATTTGGTAGACCATTCACAGTTTGAGCACTTTTTACTTGTAGTTTATTATTTTGACCCCCCTTTCAATTGGGCACTTTCACATTTGGAGCGAGTATGGCGGGAAGGAGGGCTAGGGGAGAGCCGAGGCAGGAGATCAGTATGGAGCTCTTACAGCTTATTACACAGCAGGTTACTCAGAAGGTTAGGGAGCAGGTTATGGAGGTTAGGGAGCAGGTTATGCAGGAGAGAGGGACAGGGAGGGGGAGAGGAAGGGGGAGAGGAACTAGAGAGGAAGGGGGAGAGGAAGGGGGAGAGGAAGGGGTGGGTGGACCCAGCCACTTTGTTGAAGGTGAACAAGTGACTGGGCCCAGTGGTGTAGGGCAGGAGCGCAGACAGGGCGCAATACACTCCAGACAACAGAGGCTCACATCACAGTGGAAGCCCAGGCAGAGGGAGGAGAGTTATACCACGGAGGAGAAGGAAGTCCTCATAGCTGCCTATATGGAGAGGGCTAGGAGGCTGCAGGCATCGAAGGCCACCCCTTCAGATAAGAAAAAGTTGTGGCTGGAGATAATGAATGCTGTCAACGCAGTGGAGGAGTGCAGGAGGGATGTCAAATCAATACAGCACCGCTACCGAGACTGCAGAAGTGAACTCAAGTAGAAGATGTCAAGGGAGAATGCATACCATGCAGGGACCAGTGGCGGCCTCAAACAGACATTTGTATAAAGCCTCTGGGAGGAAATGTTGCGTCCCAACATCTCTGAGGTGGCCGTAGTCGGTATCGAAGGAGGAATTGATACCGGAACCTGCCCCTCTCATCTGCTGGTAAGCTCATTTAATAATCTCTTTACATCCACCTCATAGCCCATTCACATGCAAAAGAATGTAGGGATATGAATAACACAATTACGCTTTTTTCAACATTATTACGGAAACGCATTCAGAATTACCTTGAGAAAGTTGGATTGGAAGAAACGCCATCACATTTAGTATTTAGTCTACAGATTAGGTGTGCATTTAAACAGATTTAAGACACACACAAAAATACATTCATATTGATCATCTAGATATCCGAAAGACGGGTTTGCAAATACGTAAATCGTATTGTTTGCTTTTGGTTAAAATTGAATTATGAAGGCAGCCTCATTAATACACTTTCAAATATAAAACATTTACATCTTTATTTGGAACTGTGCTAATATCTCGATTTCTTTCATTTTCAAATATACAGAGTCTGAGGCCGGGGAGGAGGAAACACAGCATGAACAGGCTCTTCCTTCACCCAGGCATGAGAGTGGTGCAGAAGGTGACATGCCACCACAGTGAGAAATGGAAGATATCAATGCACTTCCCTCCCTGAAGAAGCCCCCCATGCAGAAGACATCCCTGCAGCAGCCCCCATGCAGCACCAGCCCCCTGCATTAGTCTGCCGTGCACCAGCAGCACGCCGTGCACCAGCAACCCGCTATGCACTAGATCCTCCTGAGGAGAACATCCCCTCAGAGATACCAGAGGTGGAGCTGTTAAGGGCCTTCCTGATAGAAATGCAGAGCTCCCGGAGGGAACAACAGGAATACCAAGAGTTCATTAGAAATGCAATGAACCGCCTGCTCAAAGGACAAAACAATATCTTGCAGGTACTCCGGGAGGTGGCAGGCAGACAAGTAAGGGGAAGACCCTCAGCTCCTGGACCCTCAGCTCCTCAACCATCTGCTCGTGGGCCTCCTCCATCTCCTCTTCTGCTTGGTGAATCCCCAACCACTCATACTACTCCTCCTCCCCTTCTTCCCCAACCATCTCCAAGGAGGACACGTCGGAGTGGGCATTGTCCCTCCCCAGAGCCTCCGTCTCGTGGGAAGAAGGGAACGAGGAAGAAGTAATTATGTATATATATATATTTATTTTTTTTAAGTTATTTAATGTGAAAAGGATAGGTATGTGATGATGTTGTCTTCTTACACTTGTGGAGCACACTCTGTATTGAATAGGCTTCTATGGGACCGGGTCCATGGAGGCAGATTGTTTTGCAGAGTGTGTTTTACAAGTGTTTTGAGACAACAACATCACATGCTGTCCTTGTTGATTAGATTGATTTGGTTTTTGTGATGTGATGTCCAAACTGTTCTCCTATTACAAAACAATGACGGCTACAATTATACTTGAATTATTGTTGGTTAAAAAGAAATATAATTCCTTTATTACCCATTACCAACACTGTACTAGAAATACAAGTTTTTACCTCTGTGATGACCTTTTATCTATGCCTCTGCAAACTGACCCCTTATTACAGTTCTTTTGACAGACCTGCATTTTAGCCAATCAGTGCTCACTCCAGATTAACTATACGTGCATGAGCTCAATGTTTTCTATATGAAACACATTAACTAATGCCCTCTAGTGGTCAAAATGCATTCAGATTAGAGGCACTCTTCAAGGTCTAACAAATTAGCATATGAACCTCCTAGGTTTAGCTTTCAACTAAGAACACCAAGAGAACAAAGCAAAATTGGTGATAAAAGTACATTGGAAAGTTTGTTAAAATTACATTTCTGATTTAAATCATAAATCTTTTGTTTGACATGACTGACCCTTTAAACAAGAACATGTGCTAACATATACTAATCCTTAGGGCTTGTTGGTATATATGTGTGTGCTTGCTAAAACAAGCAAATATTTGGATTTTATAATACGCCTGTATGCCATATTTCTCTCGATGTGTTAAATAAAGTGTATATTTTTCAAGCTAGATTAAAGTATTTTATTTAGGAAATCTATTTCATTTAAAAGGGGCATTAAAACAGAAAATTTGCTTACATGATTTTGACAGAGCATAACATTTTAAACAACATTCATATTTACTCATATTCTTTGAATTGTTATGCTTTGCAGAAAGATTTATCTAGGAAAGCTCAGGAGCAGTAAAGAACATAGCTTCGATCTGCTGTTTTGTCATTGCCTCACCCATGTGTTCACTTAAAAACTAGTAGTGTATTGATGCTCCTTCCACACATTATACCAAGAGACTGAAGCACATTTGAGAACAGAAGAGAATTGCAAACAGGGTTAAAATTGTATGTTCAACATAACTAAGGACAGGTACATTTAGGGTTTCATGTCCCTTTAACACTTACATTTGAAATACATGCTCACAGTACTATATTTAGAGAATAACAATGTGGAATCGATACATGACACGATATTGAGCATTTATATTAAGAAGAAATATCAGGACATACCATGATAATGGTGAATGCATATTGAGAAATTAATTCAAATACAAATGCGCATGTTTAGGAATTTTCAATGTAGAAAATTAAACATAACACAATTATTTTTTAATAGGAAAATATTGTTCACAAAGATATGAAATAAGATGGAGTATATTCATTGCTGAACATTCATGGATTAACACTTGCTTCAAAATAGAATTGGGATCAACAACACTGCCTTCATTTGTTTCTTCAATGAGACAGCCATCAATAGATATTTATTTGCTCTTTAGCATCTGTTTCAACAATGTACATGATTGACACAATCCATAATCCAAGAAAATCATGGTTTGAAACGGGTGTTCTCATTCGCAAACGTGGCAAATCCAATATTGCAGGACAATGTAATCCAATTAAAGGACGGCTTTAACACCTTTTCATGTGACGTTTTACACAATATGGCACATCAGAGATTGCGTAAAAACTTAATCGGAACCAATGACAGATTTTAATCCTTTGCATGTGACGTCTTACGCAACATGGCGCATCCAAGATCGCGTAAAAACATAATCAGAAACAAAGACAGATTTTAATCCTTTGCATGTGATATTTTACACAACCTGGCACATTCAAGATCGCGTAAAAATGTAATCCGAACCAATGATGGATTTTAATCCTTTGCATGTGACGTTTTATGCAACATGGCGCATCTGAGATCGTGTAAAAATGTAATCTGAACCAATGAAGGATTTTAATCCTTTGCATGTCTATAACAAACATATTTCTATTTAAAAAATAGTATGTGCTATATTGTTATCTATCAAGCGTGTTTGTTTCATGTAATGCACAGCTTCAAATAATGTAACGCTAGATAACATAATACTCTGATATATGAAATATAATCCATTGTTGGTAATAAATATATATTTCATTACAATAGAAAGATTAGAAAATATTTAGGAAGCAGCAGGTTTTAACATGGAAATAGTGCTACTATATATATTACGAAAATGTGTATGGTTTATACATTATATGTTACCTTTAGTACTTAGCAATATATTGCTGGATAATTAAATATATTCATAAATAATGTATTCATAATTAAATATATTCATAAATAGAAATAGAAAGAAAGTAATCATATAAAATGTGTGCATTACACACAGTGATTTCTTTTGTTATACTACTACAATAAGATGTAAGGAAAATTGGAATATATGTGTTGCCAACATTCAGCTAATAGTCTGTTTTAAATATATTATATGTGTATGTTGATGTCCAAATAAATTATAATAGAATGTACATTATGAATGCATATCCATAAATTAAGAATTGTGGTCAGCATCACTTATGGATTATCAACATAAAAGATATTTTATTAGAAATTACATTAATAAATAAAGAAGAAAAAAAAAACATTTTAATGACATTCTTTTTATTATGATAAATATGATTTATGAATGTCATAAAACTTAAATAAATAAGATAACTTTAAAAATAAATCAGAATGAGAAAACAGCCCCTTTGGAGCCATCTGACAAGGTGACATAGTGCATCACAGTCCTTGGAGGGAGTTGACAAGGGCAAACAAAGGCCAACACAGCCCCTTTGGAGCCATCTGACAAGGTGACATAGTGTATCACAGTCCTTAGAGGGAGTTGACAAGGGCAAACAAAGGCCAACACAGACCAGGTGACACCGTGCAACACAGTACTTGGAGGAAAATGACAAGGGCAAACAAAGGCCAGCACAGCCCCTTTGGAGCCATCTGACAAGGTTACATAGTGCATCACAGTCCTTGGAGGAAATTGACAAAGGCCAGCACAGCCCCTTTGGAGCCATCTGACAAGGTTACATAGTGCATCACAGTCCTTGGAGGGAGTTGACAAGGGCAAACAAAGGCCAACACAGCCCCTTTGGAGCCATCTGACAAGGTGACATAGTGCATCACAGTTCTTGGAGGGAGTTGACAAGGGCAAATAAAGGCCAACTTAGCCCTTAGTATAAATCTGACAAGGTGAAATAGTGCAACATGCAGAACAAGAACTTCAAAATGGCCCAAATGGCAACAAATAAATAATATAAAAACAGAACAACATGTGGATGGAGGGGTTATATGTGCTCCCTTGGGCCAGCTCCGTATCCTCCACTTACTGGGGCATCAGCATCACCTTCATCATCCTGCGCCCCTCCAGCTGTGGCTTCATGCATTGTCTCTAACCGTAGAATTCTGGTTAGAGTAATGCTATAAAGCCGAAGCTGGATATGCATGGTGTCATGCATCCTTCCCAGCAACTGATTGGAACTCAGCATGGTCTGCTCAATCCTTGCTAGAGCCTCTAGCGTCAATGCTGAGTCACAACCTAAACACAAAAAATATTACAAATTAATAATAATTACAGAACATAATAAAAATAGAGCAAAGAGACATTGTACTAATTAAAATACAAATCATTATTATAATAAAATATGCTATTGAGAAGAAGAATTACCCATTAAATATGTTCTTCATAGATTAATTAAGATTTTAACAAAAATCAAAACACTATCAATCTGATAAAAATTCTTTCTTTGGTTTATGACACACTGTGGAAAGGGCGGTGATAACAAATCAAAATTATTGGCATATATACATAATATATATCCAACATCTAGGCAATATCTTTAGATATTAGAAAATGAGGATGTTAATTTAATTTTTTTTTAATTTTAAACATTTACATTAATCAAATAAAGAAAAGATTTATAAAAAAAACATTTTCTGTTCGATATCAATTTATGTATAATTAGATCGGTATAATGTCCCTTTAACAATGTATGTTCTAATATTGATTTGTAATGGTACTTACATCGGTGGCTGGGAAGGACAATCTGACACCCAGGACAATGAATGTGGGGATTAGGGTAAAGGTGTTGTTAAGGAGGGATGGGGCGGGGGCGAGGGATGGGGTGACATGGGGGATTTGGTTCCTGCTCCGGTGGAGCCTGCACAGCTGGGGAGTCATAGGCTGGGGGATTTGGTGGCTGTGTAGGTGGGGTAGAAGGACAGACAAAACGGGGAGAGCGGCGAGGAGGGCAAGGATTTTTTGGGATTTTTTGGGGGGAAGGGCCGAGAGAGGGGTCAGGACGGGAAGGGCCGGGAGAGGGGTCAGGACGGAAAGGGCTGGGAGAGGGGTCAGGATGGGAAGAGCCAGGAGAGGGGTCAGGACAGGAAGGGGCGGAAAGCTCATGCCCAGAAGTGGAAGTTCCATATGAAATATATAATACAATTTTATAAATACTACATATATTAAATGAAAATATATTTTTATCTTGAGAGAAATCAATATTCATCATCATTTAAAATCTGAATTGTTGTTCTCATAAAATATTTATACAAAGTCACAATAATGACTATGTTTGAAGGTATTTATTTCGTTGAATCAAGTATAATTAATAATAATATTTAATCGATCCTTGAAACTATGATTGTTCACTGGTATTTTTCATGGAACGTTTGATCAATACATTAAAATCCATATTTTTCAAAGTCAAGTCAACATTATGTGCTAATCTTTATGATTTTAAAATATGGTATTTCTCTTTTTGATAATATATCAGTACGCATATATACATTTGAGATTGAAACGCCATAGAGTTCTTTTAGACACATGCCCGTGGATTGACTTTGTAGACTCCAACAATTGGATAATATGGGAGTGTGTAATATGATCATATCTAAATGGCCTCGCCACATAGCCTTTGAAACAAGGTAATCACTGATTACCATATCGATTAAGATGATTTCCTTTGTAATCTTAAATAGAAATATTTTAAAGGGACACTGAACCCAAATTTTTACTTTGGTTATTTAGATAGAGCATGCAATTTTAAGCAACTTTCTAATGTACTCATATTATTAATTTGCCTTGGTTCTCTTGCTATCTTGAAAAAGAAGGCATCTAAGCAATTTGTTTTGTTCAAACACGTGACAGCATTTGTTTATTGGTGGGTGAATTTATCCACTAATCTGCAAGAACAACCCAGGTTGTTCACCAAAAAAAGGGCCAGCATATAAACTTACATTCTTGCATTTCAAATAAAGATACCAAGAGAAATTTTAAAAATCGATAATAGGAGTAAATTAGAAAGTTGCTTAAAATTGCCTACTCTATCTGAATCACGAAAGGAAAAATCTGGGTTCAGTGTCCCTTTAAGCTTGATGGTTCAATCAATTACTATTCAGAATCTATACATGGTAGATACTAACGTTCATATTAAATTTTAAGAATAGAATGGTATCTCACATTACTTTTACAGAGTATGTTTTGTGAATATCTCTTTTACATTAGGATTAAATGTATGTCATCCCAATATTAATAGACACAATCAGAATTGAATATTTAGGTTAGAGGAATTATTGTTTGTTTGAGTGAAATGGACAGTCTACATATAAATCATTTTCAAAACACTTTACATATCATACATCATGAAATTAAATCAATGAATTTCAACATGATTATGTTTTATGTATACTTAGATGTGGCTGAGAAGCTCAGAACAATGATGACATAATGAGATGGTCTACATCTAGGCACGCAGATGAATAGCAGTGACTTTCTGTACAAACATAATATGATTATTGTTTGGATGTAATATGCATGTGACATCATGATGTCATTCATGACAATTCATACATAAATTGGAAAATAAATAAAAACATATGTTCATGCTGCATGATATAAAAAGGGGGGCAGTAGTGTATTAGAAAAATAATGGAATAATATATTTTAAAGGGACAAAACTGTAAACTTTAGTTCAATAGTATGATTTTAAAACAATACACATATTTGACGTACCATCAGACTCCAAGGGAGCCACTTCCTCCTCCATCGCACATGTTGTTACATCAATATCTGTAAAACATAATATGTTGTGTACACGATAAAATAAAAAATGATAACATGTGTTACTGGTACTCAAGGACACACATCAATGTTGCATTAAAGAGATACTGAACCAAAGTTAGGAACTTCTTAATTTGGATGGAGCATGCAATTGAAATAAAATATATATTTATCGATGATTAATAATTAAATGTGAATCTGAAAATCAGGAAAAAAGCATAGCACACAGAACATTTAATAGTTATCATGTGTGTATTGCTTGATGATTGTTGTCTACAATTATACAAAATATCAACATGTGCTAGCCATGTTCTGAAGCACAAAGGTGTAGACTAAGAAGCTTTGATATCTTAATATTAAACTAATAAAATAAAAATATGTATAGTTAGAGGAGTACATTATAAGTTTTATACAAATGGAATGCTTCATCATAATCATGATCAGAATATTTCTGAAAAAGACTCCTTTAATGACGTATGAATGAGTCAATGGACTTAACAGAACCCTGCAAAGGCAGGTCTGTGTCAGTGCTGGATCCCTCCAAGTCTGTCACAATAACTAGATCTATTAATGATATAAATAAATATTGTGTAACACAATTTGTACATTAGCTTTAAATATACATATCTGGTATTCAAAAGTACCATTATTCTAAACTATTTAAAAAAATATCTTTTGAAATGTGAAGACTAGACCACTAATATGAAAAATATATTAATTATTTAATCAAGGTGAGTGGAAAGAAAATGATGTCTTTACATATGTCAGATTTCTAAAAATATTAGACAGCCAATTCTTATCATATTAATCTATGGCATATCTACAGATAACTATTGGTCCCTGTTTTTTAACATAATCCAGACAGACAACACTTTGAATAACTGGTGACAATTAGAGCATAATACATGTAGCACATATATTAATTTGTGCAATTTACAGTAATCTAGTTTCTGACACAACACATATTGATCACAGTTCAAGACATAAGATTTATTTTAAACTATGTCATCATGGTGCTGTTAGGATTTGCTTATATATGAAGGTAGTCCGAGAGTGAAAGATGTGATTTAAATCACAGTATTGTTTCATCAAAACAGTGTAATGATTAAGAAAGATATTTTTTTATCTAAAGATAAATTCAATATCAATATTTGAGAATGTCACTCTAAAGGAATTATCTATTCCATATGTTGATGTAATGAATCGGAGAGAGCATGCAATTTCAATCAAGTATATAATTTCATCCTATCATCATGAATCTTTAATTCTCCTTCTCTCTTAATGATAAGAAGAAAATATCAAAGCATATGAGATGTATATTTATATATTCTGCACATGTGTAAAAATGTGTTAGTGTTGTCTAAATGTAGCCACCAACTGTCAAGCACTACCCAGGTGCAGAATACAAAATGGGCAAGACCCTAATATTACATTCAAATAAAGATAGTAAGAATCAGAGGAATATCTTCAAATACTAATAAATTGAGATTTGGATTACAATGGAATTTGATCTCTGAATTGTGATTCTTCTTTTTAAATCCTTTTGAAATCGAATTAGAGGATACATGTTAATATAGATCAATGTGAATGGATTAGGCAATGTTTTGTCAAAATTTGTAAGCCAAAAGTAAAGTATAATGAGACATACCAGAATGGGCTAGAGGGCTAGAGGGTCCAGCACCAACATCCATCTCTGTAAAATATTAAATCAGGATTGGATATCATTAATACAAATAAGAACTATGACATGAACAATAATACATTGACAAAGTAAAGCATTTTAATTTTTCATGTGAGTTCATGGTTTTCAAAAATGTATTTATAAATAAAGAGATCATGTATATTTATTTTCAAGCTTTTATGTTGTTGACTGTCCCTTTAAGTAATTTTATGTCTTCTTGCATTGTCATCAATTGTTAGACATTGAGCGTTCAATTTTTATTTTTATATTGCTAGTATAGCTTTTGTAATTTAGAAGATTGATAATCAGGATACTTTATTCTTCACATTTATACTAATTAATGTATACATCTGACCAACATGTCTAAAGTAATGCCACTGTTAAAGCAAGCCCATGTTCACATCTCTGCGCAATTATATCTTCCATGATGATTGCGCAATAATAAAAGCGTAATTGCGCATCCGTGATTATGAATTGATTTGGATCTAGTAGTGTGATGAGTATAATTTTTAAATCTTTAGAATATATTTACAATTGTGTGTATTACGATATTCCAATAGCATCATTGTAAAGATTAAATGATACAAAATAATATTTCAAACTTTTGTATGAATCGATATTCAATATATGAAATGGTGGAGGATAGGGATTTCACTGATGCGCAATTCCATTTTAGTTCTGTGATGCATATTCGTAAGAGCGCAAGAAAAAGCATTATTCCTATTTGATGTGCGACGAATCTAAATTCATATGTCTACCATCATATGTAACGTCTGTTGTGAGATCTATATAGGTTGAATATATGACTATATACACATTACTTAAATATATACTCAAATATTAATATATTATATGAAGTCTGATATTTACCTGGTTCAGCCTCTGTACATCCTTCTCCCAGGTTACCAATTGGTGCTGCACTGGCCTCTGGGTCGGGAGTTTTAGAGCCAGCAGCTGGGGACTGTGAAGGGGCCAAGGAGCGTGCGGAGGCAAGTCTGCGGGGCAAGCGGAGATTGAGGAGGCCGCATAAAGTCTCCTCATAAGTAGTGATGTCCCGAACTGTTCGCCTGCGAACGGTTCACAGCGAACATAGCTTGTTCGCGTTTGTGGGCGAACACATGGCGATGTTCGATCCGCCCCTATGTGTCATCATTGTGGAAACTTTGACCCTTTATGTCACAGCTGCCTGACACATTAGAGCCAATCAACATCAGACACTCCCTCACAGACACTCCCAGCTACTCGGAATCCGCCATTTTAGACTCATAACGACCTTGCTTTCTTAATGAGAAGACGTGTTGTGTTTTTGCTTCTGACATTAATAGTAAAAACATAGCTAGGCTAGTGTATTTACAGTCCAGAAGGACTCCACTCATCTCTGCTGCAAGCACAGCACCCCAAAAAGCCCTTTTTAGGGCTATATTTCGTGCCGTTTTTTTTTTTTGTTTTTTGTTTTTTTTTATTAGCATTTGCTTGGCTTTCAGGCTGTGTGTTTAAGGCTCACAGCATATGCTGTGACTACTGCCACCACTGATATCTCCCTAACAACATTAGTTTAAATTTAACTAACCAAAAAATGTAATTATTTTTCTAGTGTAATTTTTTTTCATTTTCTATCAGGCCAGTGTCACACAGCATATACTCTGGTTAATTGCTCTGTGCCAGCCAGCAGCCACCAGTGTTAATATCCGTTTATAACATTATATTAAAAAAAAAAAAATTGCTAGTATAATCTAATTACATTTACTGTCAGGCCTGTGTCTGTCAGGCTCACTCAGCATTAATATACCTCATTTTTTTTCAGTCTTTTGGTCAATTGGTCTGTTCCAGGCAGCCACCCAGCACTCATATCTATTCTTCTTCACCCTAATTTTAATATAAAAAAAAAGTTTAAATTTGTTTGCTAGTGTAATCTAATATAATTTTCTATCCGGCCTGTGTGTTTTGCTGACATAGAGAGCCTACTGTGTTTACTTGCTGCCCTCCCTAGTCTATGAGCCACGACTCATATGTGTTTAACCTTTTTTTAATTTCCCCCCAAAAAAATAATTTCAATCATTTTTCTAGTGTAATCTAATAGTATTTTCTATCAGGCGTGTGTATATCTGACTTACAGAGCCTACTGTTTTTAATAGCTGCCCTTCCAAGGCTATCAACCACGACTCATATGTATGTGCTTAACCTTTTTCTTTAAATTCCCAAAAAAAGTCTTTAAATCATTATGCTGGTGTAATCAAATTGTATTTTCTATCAGGCCTGTGTCTAACTGTCTATCTGACTTACACAGCATACTGTTGTTAATTGCTGCCCTACGTAGCAGCCAGCCAGTGCGACCACTCATAGAGTCATATGTGCATTGCACTTCTTAACATAATTTTAATATTAAAATCTAAAATTTTAAAATATTTTGCTAGTGTAATCTAATTAATTTTCTATCAGGGCTGTGTTTTTGTCACTTACACAGCATACTGTGTTAAATTGCTGCCCTACCTACCATCCACAACTCATATCTGCCAGCCTGTGTGCCAGGCCCAACTAGCCAATTAGTGGCACCAATCACAATTCTTGTAACAGTATATAAAAAAAAAAAAATCATAATTTTTTGGACTGCAAATATTCAGTCTCCTAGTGCCATTGAATTGCATTTACCTCCTGCCTGCCACTGCCAGCCTATTGTGCCAGGCCGTCTAGCCAACTATTTACACCAATCATAATTGTTGTCACAGACAGTATAGTTACTAATTAAAATTAAAAAAATTTTGATTGTTGATCTTAATCCTCAGTTTGCTCGTGCCCTAGAATTGCACTTTTCTACTGCCTTCCAAGCCTGTGTGCCAGGCCTACTTGAAAAATATTTACACCAATCATATTTGTTGTGACAGTATTCTTAATAATTAAAAATTAAAATTGTTGGTAATAGTTGTTGAGAATCCTCAGTTTGGTGGTGCCATTGAATAGCACAGCCAGGCCCACGTAGCCAATTGTTGACAGCAATCATATTTCTTTTAACAGTATTGCAAAAAATTGTCAATCATCACGGTTTTGACTGTCAGTAATCAGTCTCCTAGTGTCCTTGAATTGCATCTACCTCCTGCCTGCCAGCCTTTTGTGTCAGGCCATCTTGCCAACTATTTAAACCAATAATAATTGTTGTCACAGTATAGTTACTTATTAAAATTAAAAAAATTCTTGATTGTTGATCTCAATCCTCAGTTTGCTCGTGCCCTAGCATTGCATTTTCTACTGCCTTCCAAGCCTGTGTGCCAGGCCTACTTGAAAAATATTTACACCAATCATATTTGTTGTGACAGTATTCTTAATAATTAAAAATTAAAATTGTTGGTAATAGTTGTTGAGAATCCTCAGTTTGGTGGTGCCATTGAATAGCACTTTCCTGCTGCCTTGCAGCCTGTTGTGAGCCAGGCCCACCTAGCCAATTGTTGCCAGCAATCATATTTCTTGTAACAGTATTGCAAAAATTGTCAATCATCACTGTTTTGACTGTCAGTAATCAGTCTCCTAGTGTCCTTGAATTGCATCTACCTCCTGCATGCCAACCTTTTGTGCCAGGCCGTCTTGCCAACTATTTACACCAATCATAATTGTTGTCACAGTATAGTTACTTATTAAAATTAAAAAATTCTTGATTGTTGATCTCAATCCTCAGTTTGCTCGTGCCCTAGAATTGCAATATTCTACTGCCTTCCAAGCCTGTGTGCCAGGCCTACTTGAAAAATATTTACACCAATCATATTTGTTGTGACAGTATTCTTAATAATTAAAAATTAAAATTGTTGGTAATAGTTGTTGAGAATCCTCAGTTTGCTGGTGCCATTGAATAGCACTTTCCTGCTGCCTTGCAGCCTGCTGTGAGCCAGGCCCACCTAGCCAATTGTTGCCAGCAATCATATTTCTTTTAACAGTATTGCAAAAATTGTCAATCATCACTGTTTTGACTGTCAGTAATCAGTCTCCTAGTTTCCTTGAATTGCATTTACCTCCTGCCTGCCAGCCTTTTGTGCCAGGCCGTCTTGCCAACTATTTACACCAATCATAATTGTTGTCACAGTATAGTTACTAATTAAAATTAAAAAATTCTTGATTGTTGATGATCTTAATCCTCAGTTTGCTCGTGCCCTAGAATTGCACTTTTCTACAGCCTTCCAAGCCTGTGTGCCAGGCCTACTTGAAAAATATTTACACCAATCATATTTGTTGTCACAGTATTCTGATAATTAAAAAAATAAAATTTTTGGTAATAGTTGTTGTGAAACCTCAGTTTGCTGGTGCCATTGAATAGCACTTTCCTCCTGCCTTGCAGCCTGCTGTGAGCCAGGCCCACTTAGCCAATTGTTGCCAGCAATCATATTTCTTTTAACAGTATTGCAAAAATTGTCAATCATCACTGTTTTGACTGTCAGTAATCAGTCTCCTAGTGTCCTTGAATTGCATCTACCTCCTGCCTGCCAGCCTTTTGTGTCAGGCCATCTTGCCAACTATTTAAACCAATAATAATTGTTGTCACAGTATAGTTACTTATTAAAATTAAAAAAATTCTTGATTGTTGATCTCAATCCTCAGTTTGCTCGTGCCCTAGCATTGCATTTTCTACTGCCTTCCAAGCCTGTGTGCCAGGCCTACTTGAAAAATATTTACACCAATCATATTTGTTGTGACAGTATTCTTAATAATTAAAAATTAAAATTGTTGGTAATAGTTGTTGAGAATCCTCAGTTTTCTGGTGCCATTGAATAGCACTTTCCTGCTGCCTTGCAGCCTGTTGTGAGCCAGGCCCACCTAGCCAATTGTTGCCAGCAATCATATTTCTTGTAACAGTATTGCAAAAATTGTCAATCATCACTGTTTTGACTGTCAGTAATCAGTCTCCTAGTGTCCTTGAATTGCATCTGCCTCCTGCATGCCAACCTTTTGTGCCAGGCCGTCTTGCCAACTATTTACACCAATCATAATTGTTGTCACAGTATAGTTACTTATTAAAATTAAAAAATTCTTGATTGTTGATCTCAATCCTCAGTTTGCTCGTGCCCTAGAATTGCAATATTCTACTGCCTTCCAAGCCTGTGTGCCAGGCCTACTTGAAAAATATTTACACCAATCATATTTGTTGTGACAGTATTCTTAATAATTAAAAATTAAAATTGTTGGTAATAGTTGTTGAGAATCCTCAGTTTGCTGGTGCCATTGAATAGCACTTTCCTGCTGCCTTGCAGCCTGCTGTGAGCCAGGCCCACCTAGCCAATTGTTGCCAGCAATCATATTTCTTTTAACAGTATTGCAAAAATTGTCAATCATCACTGTTTTGACTGTCAGTAATCAGTCTCCTAGTTTCCTTGAATTGCATTTACCTCCTGCCTGCCAGCCTTTTGTGCCAGGCCGTCTTGCCAACTATTTACACCAATCATAATTGTTGTCACAGTATAGTTACTAATTAAAATTAAAAAATTCTTGATTGTTGATGATCTTAATCCTCAGTTTGCTCGTGCCCTAGAATTGCACTTTTCTACAGCCTTCCAAGCCTGTGTGCCAGGCCTACTTGAAAAATATTTACACCAATCATATTTGTTGTCACAGTATTCTGATAATTAAAAAAATAAAATTTTTGGTAATAGTTGTTGTGAAACCTCAGTTTGCTGGTGCCATTGAATAGCACTTTCCTCCTGCCTTGCAGCCTGCTGTGAGCCAGGCCCACTTAGCCAATTGTTGCCAGCAATCATATTTCTTTTAACAGTATTGCAAAAATTGTCAATCATCACTGTTTTGACTGTCAGTAATCAGTCTCCTAGTGTCCTTGAATTGCATCTACCTCCTGCCTGCCAGCCTTTTGTGCCAGGCCGTCTTGCCAACTATTTACACCAATCATAATTTTTTGTCACAGTATAGTTACTAATTAAAATTAAAAAATTCTTGATTGTTGATGATCTTAATCCTCAGTTTGCTCGTGCCCTAGAATTGCACTTTTCTACAGCCTTCCAAGCCTGTGTGCCAGGCCTACTTGAAAATCTAAAATTTTAAAATATTTTGCTAGTGAAATCTAACTTAATTTTCTATTAGGGCTGTGTTTTTGTCACTTACACAGCATACTGTGTTAAATTGCTACCCTACCTACCATCCACGACTCATATCTGCCAGCCTGTGTGCCAGGCCCAACTAGCCAATTAGTGGCAACAATCACAATTCTTGTAACAGTATATAAAAAAATAAAAATCATAATTTTTTGGACTGCAAATATTCAGTCTCCTAGTGCCATTGAATTGCATTTACCTCCTGCCTGCCACTGCCAGCCTTTTGTGCCAGGTCGTCTAGCCAACTATTTACACCAATCATAATTGTTGTCACAGACAGTATAGTTACTAATTAAAATTTAAAAAAATTTGATTGTTGATCTTAATCCTCAGTTTGCTTGTGCCCTAGAATTGCACTTTTCTACTGCCTTCCAAGCCTGTGTGCCAGGCCTACTTGAAAAATATTTACACCAATCATATTTGTTGTGACAGTATTCTTAATAATTAAAAATTAAAATTGTTGGTAATAGTTGTTGAGAATCCTCAGTTTGGTGGTGCCATTGAATAGCACTTTCCTGCTGCCTTGCAGCCTGCTGTGAGCCAGGCCCACCTAGCCAATTGTTGCCAGCAATCATATTTCTTTTAACAGTATTGAAAAAATTGTCAATCATCACTGTTTTTACTGTCAGTAATCAGTCTCCTAGTGTCCTTGAATTGCATCTACCTCCTGCCTGCCAGCCTTTTTTGCCAAGCCGTCTTGCCAACTATTTACACCAATCATAATTGTTGCCACAGTATAGTTACTTATTAAAATTAAAAAAATTCTTGATTGTTGATCTCAATCCTCAGTTTGCTCGTGCCCTAGAATTGCACTATTCTACTGCCTTCCAAGCCTGTGTGCCAGGCCTACTTGAAAAATATTTACACCAATCATATTTGTTGTGACAGTATTCTTAATAATTAAAAATTAAAATTGTTGGTAATAGTTGTTGAGAATCCTCAGTTTGCTGGTGCCATTGAATAGCACTTTCCTGCTGCCTTGCAGCCTGCTGTGAGCCAGGCCCACCTAGCCAATTGTTGCCAGCAATCATATTTCTTGTAACAGTATTGCAAAAATTGTCAATCATCACTGTTTTGACTGTCAGTAATCAGTCTCCTAGTGTCCTTGAATTGCATCTACCTCCTGCCTGCCAGCCTTTTGTGCCAGGCCGTCTTGCCAACTATTTACACCAATCATAATTGTTGTCACAGTATAGTTACTTATTAAAATTAAAAAATTCTTGATTGTTGATCTCAATCCTCAGTTCGCTCGTGCCCTAGAATTGCACTTTTCTACTGCCTTCCAAGCCTGTGTGCCAGGCCTAATTGAAAAATATTTACACCAATCATATTTGTTGTGACAGTATTCTTAATAATTAAAAAATAAAATTGTTGGTAATAGTTGTTGAGAATCCTCAGCTTGCTGGCGCCATTGTATAGCACTTTCCTGCTGCCTTGCAGCCTGCTGTGAGCCAGGCCCACCTAGCCAATTGTTGCCAGCAATCATATTTCTTTTAACAGTATTGCAAAAATTGTCAATCATCAATGTTTTGACTGTCAGTAATCAGTCTCCTAGTGTCCTTGAATTGCATCTACCTCCTGCATGCCAACCTTTTGTGCCAGGCCGTCTTGCCAACTATTTACACCAATCATAATTGTTGTCACAGTATAGTTACTTATTAAAATTAAAAAATTCTTGATTGTTGATCTCAATCCTCAGTTTGCTCGTGCCCTAGAATTGCACTTTTCTACTGCCTTCCAAGCCTGTGTGCCAGGCCTACTTGAAAAATATTTATACCAATCATATTTGTTGTGACAGTATTCTTAATAATTAAAAAATAAAATTGTTGGTAATAGTTGTTGAGAATCCTCAGTTTGCTGGCGCCATTGAATAGCACTTTCCTGCTGCCTTGCAGCCTGCTGTGAGCCAGGCCCACCTAGCCAATTGTTGCCAGCAATCATATTTCTTTTAACAGTATTGCAAAAATTGTCAATCATCACTGTTTTGACTGTCAGTAATCAGTCTCCTAGTGTCCTTGAATTGCATTTACCTCCTGCATGCCAACCTTTTGTGCCAGGCCGTCTTGCCAACTATTTACACCAATCATAATTGTTGTCACAGTATAGTTACTTATTAAAATTAAAAAATTCTTGATTGTTGATCTCAATCCTCAGTTTGCTCGTGCCCTAGAATTGCACTATTCTACTGCCTTCCAAGCCTGTGTGCCAGGCCTACTTGAAAAATATTTACACCAATCATATTTGTTGTGACAGTATTCTTAATAATTAAAAATTAAAATTGTTGTTAATAGTTGTTGAGAATCCTCAGATTGCTGGTGCCATTGAATAGCACTTTCCTGCTGCCTTGCAGCCTGCTGTGAGCCAGGCCCACCTAGCCAATTGTTGCCAGCAATCATATTTCTTTTAACAGTATTGCAAAAATTGTCAATCATCACTGTTTTGACTGTCAGTAATCAGTCTCCTAGTGTCCTTGAATTGCATTTACCTCCTGCATGCCAACCTTTTGTGCCAGGCCGTCTTGCCAACTATTTACACCAATCATAATTGTTGTCACAGTATAGTTACTAATTAAAATTAAAAAATTCTTGATTGTTGATGATCTTAATCCTCAGTTTGCTCGTGCCCTAGAATTGCACTTTTCTACAGCCTTCCAAGCCTGAGTGCCAGGCCTACTTGAAAAATATTTACACCAATCATATTTGTTGTGACAGTAGTCTTAATAATTAAAATTAAAAAATTTTGGTAATAGTTGTTGTGAATCCTTAGTTTGCTGGTGCCATTGAATAGCACTTTCCTCCTGCCTTGCAGCCTGCTTTGAGCCAGGCCCACCTAGCCAATTGTTGCCAGCAATCATATTTCTTGTAATAGTATTGCAAAAATTGTCAATCATCACTGTTTTGACTGTCAGTAATCAGTCTCCTAGTGTCCTTGAATTGCATCTACCTCCTGCCTGCCAGCCTTTTGTGCCAGGCCGTCTTGCCAACTATTTACACCAATCATAATTGTTGTCACAGTATAGTTACTAATAAAAATTAAAAAATTCTTGATTGTTGATGATCTTAATCCTCAGTTTGCTCGTGCCCTAGAATTGCACTTTTCTACAGCCTTCCAAGCCTGTGTGCCAGGCCTACTTGAAAAATATTTACACCAATCATATTTGTTGTGACAGTATTCTTAATAATTAAAATTTTTAATTTTTGGTAATAGTTGTTGTGAATCCTCAGTTTGCTGGTGCCATTGAATAGCACTTTCCTCCTGCCTTGCAGCCTGCTTTGAGCCAGGCCCACCTAGCCAATTGTTGCCAGCAATCATATTTCTTGTAACAGTATTGCAAAAATTGTCAATCATCACTGTTTTGACTGTCAGTAATCAGTCTCCTAGTGTCCTTGAATTGCATTTACCTCCTGCCTGCCAGCCTTTTGTGCCAGGCCATCTTGCCATCTATTTACACCAATCATAATTGTTGTCACAGTATAGTTACTAATTAATATTAAAAAAATTTGATTGTTGATCTTAATCCTCAGTTTGCTTGTGCCATTGAATTGCACTTTTCTACTGCCTGCCAGCCTGTGTGCCAGCCCCAACTATTCAATTAGTGCCAGCAATCATATTTCTTTTAACAGTATTGCAAAATGTGTCAATCTTCACTGTTTTGACTGTCAATCTGCAGTCTACTAGTGCCCTTGAATTGCATTTTCCCCCTGCCTGCCTGCCTGCCTGCCTGTGTGCCAGTCCCAACTAGCCAATTAGTGCCACCACTAGTGATGTCGCGAACCTAAAATTTTCGGTTCGCGAACCGCGGACTCGAACTTCTGGTATTGAACCGCGTGAACCGCCATTGAATTCAATAGGCAGGCGAACTTTAAAACCTGGCCACAATAGTGATGGAAAAGTTGTTTCAAGGGTACTAACACCTGGACTGTTGCATGCTGGAGGGTGATCCCTGGCAAAACTCCCATGGAAAATTACATACTTGATGCAGAGTCTGCTTTTAAGCCATAATGGGTCTAAATCAACTAACATTCCCAAAGTGGCTGTCTCAAAACATCCCGGACAGAAGATAGATTGATAGTGATAGATAGGATAGATAGATATACATAGATTGATAGTTAGATAGAATCGATAGAAGAGAAATAGATAGATTTGTTAGATATATAATTACCCTAATAAATTCTAATAATCACTAGAAAAATGATTGAAATTATTTTTTGGGGGTGGAAATTAAAAAAAGGTTAAACACATATGAGTCGTGGCTTATAGACTAGGGAGGGCAGCAAGTAAACACAGTAGGCTCTCTATGTCAGCAAAACACACAGGCCGGATAGAAAATTATATTTGATTACACTAGCAAACAAATTTAAACTTTTTTTTTTTATATATATTAAAATTAAGGTGAAAGAAAAATAGATATGAGTGCTGGGTGGCTGCCTGGCACAGACCAATTAACCAAAAGACTGAAAAAAAAGAGGTATATTAATGCTGAGTGAGCCTGACAGACACAGGAATGATAGTAAATGTAATTAGATTACACTAGAAAAATATTTTTTTGTGTTTTTTTTTAAAATTAAAAATAATGTTATAAACGGATATTAACACTGCTGGCTGCTGGCTGGCACAGAGCAATGAACCAGAGTATATGCTGTGTGACACTGGCCTGATAGAAAATGAAAAAAAAATTACACTAGAAAACTAATTATATTTTTGGGTTAGTTAAATTTAAACTAATGTTGTTAGGGAGATATCAGTGGTGGCAGTAGTCACAGCATATGCTGTGAGCCTTAAACACACACCTGAAAGCCAGGCAAATGCTAATAAAAAAATAAAAAAAACGGCACGAAATATAGCCCTAAAAAGGGCTTTTTGGGGTGCTGTGCTTGCAGCAGAGATGAGTGGAGTCCTTCTGGACTGTAAATACACTAGCCTAGCTATGTTTTTCCTATTAATGTCAGGAGCAAAAACACAACACGTCCTCTCATTAAAAAAGCAAGGTCGTTATGAGTCTAAAATGGCGGATTCCGAGTAGCTGGGAGTGTCTGTGAGGGAGTGTCTGATGTTGATTGGCTCTAATGTGTCAGGCAGCTGTGACATAAAGGGTCAAAGTTTCCACAATGATGACACATAGGGGCGGATCGCCATGTGTTCGCCCACAAACGCGAACGCGAACTACCTATGTTCGCTGTGAACCGTTCGCGGGCGAACAGTTTGGGACATCACTAGCCACCACTCATATTTATTGTAACAGGATTGGAATTTTTGTTAATCATAACTGTTTTGACTGTTACTTCAGTCTCCTAGTGCCATTGAATTGCAGTTTCCTTTCTCCCAGCGGCGTGTGTGCCAGACAGGCCCATTTGCCAACTAGTGCCAAACAATCATATTTGTTGCCACAGTACTTGTAATATTTTAAAACATTAACAATTTGTGATTTTTAAAACATCTGTCTTTTTTGTTGTTGTCAGTCTCACAGCGTATACTGTGCCCACTTTCACAGTGTCACGACTCAATTGGTGTAATAGTATTGTTAGTGTCCATTTAAAAAAAAATGACAGGCAGAGGCAGGCAACCCCGCAGGTTCCGTGGTCGTGGTCGTGGTGCTGTGATTCCTTTAGACCCTACAAATATGCACATTGTTCAGACCCCGGGTGCCAGGGGACACACAAAAACTTCTGATGTGGACCTAGTTGAATGGCTAACACAGGACACCCAATGTTCTTCAGCTTCCGCTGCTAGTCCTCCTAACCTTGACGCACCATCTACGTCCAGCTGTGCTTTGGGCAGGTCTCAAGTGACCAGTGACACTCCCCCGCCTGTCACCACCACCAACACTAGCACCACAGCCGCTTCACTTGATCTGTCACAGGAGTTATTGACACATCATTTTGAAGAAATGAGTGATGCGCAACCATCATTGACAGAGGATGTAGATAATAGTGATCAGTCTCAGTCAGGCAGCATTACCGACATGGAGGTACGGTGTGATGCTGATGATGTTGTACCCGCTGCTGCTTCCTTTCTTGATGTGTCAGATACAAGTGAAGCGGTTGCTGATGATGTGTCGGTGGATGTCACGAGGGTGCCTGCTAGAAGAGAAGAAGAAGAGGGGGAAAGTTCAGATGGGGAGACAGAGAGGAGGAGGAGACAATTTGGAAGCACGGGGAGGTTGTCTCAAGGAGCTAGTGGCACAGTCAGACAGCATGCATCGTCACCAGGGGTCAGCCAGACAGCACACCGACGCCCATCAACGCAGGCTGTTGCCACCACCAGAATGCCGTCATCGCAGAGCTCAGCAGTGTGGCATTTTTTTTGTGTGTCTGCCTCTGACAACAGCGATGCCATTTGCAACCTATGCCAAAAGAAACTGAGTCATGGGAAGTCCAACAGCCACCTAGGTACAACTGCTTTGTGAAGGCACATGGTCTCCCATCACAAAGGCCGATGGGAAGAACACATGAGTAGAAGCAGCACACAAAGTGAAAGCCGCCCTCCTCCTCCTGCTCCAGCATCTTCAGCCACGTCAACCAGTGCTGTCCTCCTTGCCCCCTCTCAACCATCCTCCACTCAGTCTCTCTTACGTAGCAGTTCCTGGTCATCTGCCCACAGTCAGGTGTCTGTCAAGGACATGTTTGAGCGTAAGAAGCCAATTTCTCAAAGTCACCCCCTTGCCCAGCCTCTGACAGCTGGCTTGTCTGAACTCTTAGCCCGCCAGCTTTTACCATACAAGCTGGCGGAGTCTGATGCTTTAAAAAAATTTGTATCTATTGGGACACCACAGTGGAAGGTACCTGGCAGAAATTTCTTTTCACAAAAGGCAATCCCAAACCTGTACTCTGTTGTGAGAATGGAAGTTATGGCATGTCTGGCACACAGCGTTGGGGCAAGGGTACATATGACCACGGATAGCTGGTCTGCAAAGCATGGTCAGGGTAGGTATATCACCTACACTGCGCATTGGGTAAACCTGCTGACTTCTGACAAGCATGGAATGCATGGCTCTGCAGAAGAGTTGGTGACACTGCCACGACTTGCAGGCAGGCCTGCTGCTACCTCCTCTACTCCTCCTACTCCATCCTCTTCCATAACCTCTTCATCGGCTGAGTCCTCTACAACTTCTGCGTCTTGCTCCACATCTATGGCACCCCCCCAGCTCCCCAGGTACTATGCTACATCCTGGGTACAGCAGTGTCACGCCGTCTTGGGGTTGACTTGCCTGAAAGCGGAGAGTCACACCGCACCAGCACTCCTGACCGCCCTGAACACACAGGAGGATCAGTGACTGACTCCGCACCAACTGGAGATTGGCAAGGTTGTTTCTGACAATGGAAGTAATTTGGTGGCGGCATTGAAATTGGGCAAGTTGACACATGTGCCGTCCATAAGTACCCAGGCTTACAGGACGTCCTGAAGCAGGCCAGGAAGGTGTGTGGCCATTTCAGGCGTTCCTACACGGCCAGGGTGCACTTGTCCGATATCCAGCGTCAAAACAACCTGCCAGTGAGGCGCTTGATTTTCGACAGCCTGACACGGTGGAATTCAATACTCCTAATGTTTGACCACCTGCTCCAACTAGAAAAAGCTGTTAATGAGTATTTGTATGACCGGGGTGCTAGGCCAGCCTCTGGGGAGCTGGGGATATTTTTTCCCAATTACTGGACGCTCATGCGCAATGCCTGTAGGCTCATGCGTCCTTTTGAGGAGGTGACAAACCTTGTCAGTCGCACCGAAGGCACCATCAGCGACATCATACCATTTGTTTTTTTCCTGGAGCGTGCCCTGCGAAGAGTGCTGGATCAGGCAGTAGATGAGCGTGAAGAGGAAGCGGGAGAGTTGTGGTGTCCATCACCCCCACAAACACCCGAATCAGCATCGCTTGCTGGACCTGCGGCAACGCAGGAAGAGGATTGTGAGGAAGAGGAGTCAGAGGAGGAATGTGGCTTTGAGGAGGAGGAGGAAGACCGAGCACAACAGGCATCCCAGGGTGCTCGTTGTTGACACCTCTCTGGTACCCGTGGTGTTGTACGTGGCTGGGGGGAAGAAGATACCATCAGTGAGATCAGTGAGGAGGAGGAACGGGACATGATTAGCTCAGCATCCAACCTTGTTCAAATGGGTTCTTTCATGCTGTCGTGCCTGTTGAGGGACCCTTGTATAAAAAAGCTGAAGGAGAACGACCTGTACTGGGTGTCCACGCTCCTCGACCCCCGGTATAAGCATAAAGTGCCTGAAATGTTACCAAATTCCCGCAAGTTGGAAAGGATGGAGCATTTTCATAATAAATTAAAAACTATGCTTTACACAGCGTATAAGGGTGATGTCACAGCACCACGGGAATGTAACAGGGGAAGAGATGAAATTAATCATCCTCCTCCTCTTCCCACGACCACGGCGGCAAGGACCGGATGCTTTCCTGACGTCTTGTTGATGGAGGACATGCGTACCTTTTTAACTCCCATGCACCATCAGAGCCTTTCGGGATCCAGCCTTAGAGAAAGACTCAACCGACAGGTAGCAGACTACCTAGCTTTATCTGTGGATCTCGACACTCTCAGGAGCGATGGACCCCTTGACTACTGGGTGTGCAGGCTGGACTTGTGGCCTGAGTTATCCCAATTTGCAATGGAACTTTTGACCTGCCCCGCTACAAGTGTCCTGTCCGAAAGGACTTTCAGTGCAGCAGGAGGTTTTGTCACTGAGAAGAGAAGTTGCCTAGGTCAAAAAAGCCTTGACTATCTCACTTTTATAAAAATGAATGAGGGCTGGATCCCAAAGGTACTGACATTGGGCCATACATTTGAATAAAAAAGGCCTGATGATGAGATGAGCTGGCTTGGGCTACAATGGTACACAGGCTGGCTTTTTTTTTTGTTATAAAGCCGGAGGACTTGCTTGACTTATCCGCCAACAATTAGTGTTCAAGCCACAAGCTTTTAGGGCACTTTTTAAATTTTTTACAAACATCAATTTTTCTGGCCGCTGCTACAGCAGTTGCTACAACAATACTCATTTTTTTCAGTCATTTGTACATTCCTAATTTTACTGCAGCTCTGTGGGTAAAAAACTAAAATAAAAAAAATGAGGCACATAACACTAGTGATTAAACTGTTACGAATTGTACAACTTAGCATTAGCAAACCACTCATATCTGGTGGACCATTAAATTGAACGCAAAATGCCACAAATTTGAAGGAGGAGGACCGACCAAGCATCTTTATCCGTCTCTTGGTTGCTCTAAATTATCTCCGTGTTCCATCTATGCCATACCTGTACTCTATTGTGCAAAAGGGTGGCATATGTGGTGTTTCATGCTGTTGTGCCTGTTGCGGGTCGTGGCCCATGGTATAAAAAGGCTGAAGGAGAACGACCTGTAATGGGTGGCCCATCAAATTTTTAGAAAAATGTTCCTGGTTCGTCTCAATTGTCTCTGGGTTTCTAAAATGGATGCCATACCTGTACTCGCTTGTGCAAAAGGATGGCATATGTGGTGGTGTTTCCTGCAGTAGTTTCTGTTGAGGGTGCTGGACCCTCTTATAAAAAAGCTGAAGGAGAACGACCTGGAGTGGGAGTCCAAGCATGGTTTTTGGGGCTTTTCCAAACAATTATCTGTGGGTTTCTAAAATCAATGCCGTACCAGTACTCTATTGTTCAAAAGGATGCCATATGTTTCCTCTTTCCTACTGGTATTTTGTTTGAGGGTCCTGGACCCTCTTATAAAAAGGACTAAGGAGAAAGAGGTGTACTGGGTGTCCACTCAATATTTTTTTCTATTTCACATTTGCCCAAAATTATCTCTGGGTTTGTAAAATCAATGCTGTACCTGTACTCTATTGTTCAAAAGGATGCCATACGTCCTCTTTCCTGCTGGTCTTTTTTTTGAGGGTCCTGGACCCTCTTATAAAAAGGCTGAAGGAGAAAGAAGTGTACTGGGTGTCCATCGAATCATTTGTTTGATTCAAATTCCGGTTGCAACAAATTATCTCCGGGTTTCTAAAATCAATGCCTTTCCTGTAATCTAATTTTCAAAAGGATGCCATATGTCCTCTTTCCTGCTGCTGGTTTTGTGTGGGGTCCTATAGCCTCTGCTAAAAAAAGGCCTAAAGATAAATAAGTGTACTGGGTGTCTAATCAATCTTTTTTTAGATTTCACGGTTGCAAAAAATTATCCCAGGGTTTCTAAAATCAATGCCTTCCCTGTAATCTGTTAGTCACAAGGATGCCATATGTCCTCTTTCATGCTGTTGTTTCTGTTGAGGCTCCGGGAGCCTCTTATAAAAAGACCTAAGGATAAAGAAGTGTACTGGGTGTATAATATATGTTTTTTGAGATTTCACAGTTGCAACTAATGATCTCTGTGTTTCTAAAATCAATGCCTTTCCTGTAATCTAATTTTCAAAAGGATGCCATATGTCCTCTTTTTTTTTTGCTGAATAATCGTTTTTACTGGGATGGGATAAAATAATGGAAATAAGTTGTCAATTGTTGTACTATAACAAGATTTCTGACAAAACAGGTACAAAAAGTAACAAAATATTATGAATCAGAAAGTTGTAATAAGAGTGACTAAAGAAAAAAAAAGACCCTACATCACTGGGCAGCTGGATAACTGAACTGCAGCACCACACTCCCCACATTATAAGACATAAGTAACACTGGGAAAACTTGAAATACATACTGATAACTATGTTAAAGTAGTTAGATATACCAAACTGGACTTGTATTGATGAGGAATGAGTGCTTAAGAAATACAACAATTACATTTTTATAACCTTTTTTCCCCCCCACTTTGAAAATTTACAGAATTCGCCCAGTTTGTCTCTTGCACCCATGCTTCTTTTGTTTGAATTCACCACTACTAGATCAGTTTCCTTCTAAAGGATAAATTCCATTATGCAAAATGAGTTGTAATTCACAGAACGTGGTTTGTTTCCTTTTGATGTGGAATTTTTTTTTTTTGTTCTTAGCAACAAAACTGCGTTACTTCCTTTAAGGGGTTGCGGGCTTGCCTGGAATCTGAAGCGTCACATAATTGGACAGAAGTGGACAGGTTTGTCTACATATTTTACATTTAATAAATCCACCTGTTTGGCAATAAGTAAAATATTACATCTACGATGTCTTCACCAAATCGTAGACATAAATATGGAAATCGTCATCAAATTTTAAGCAATAAACATAGGGTTTGGCTTCCACTTGGTGTATTACCATGCCAGTCCTTTTTGAGCCATCTTCTTTGGCATACTCCACTTGCTTTCCTACAAGGCTGTCCACAACTTCTCCTGGTTCTCTTTCTGCTGGAGGGGAATCATTAGAGTCTGGCATGATGCGGAGATCTCCTTCTTTGTAGTCATCTAATAGCTGATACATATATAAAACTGGGTCCTTCTCGTAGGTTATATAAAACCATGTGTTCATTATGGGAGCTCTTGCTAAGACCACTCCTCTACACTCATCCTTAGAACCATCTTCTGTTTCAAACATGTGTTCAACAGCTTTACCAATCATTATGTTTGCCAAGTGAGCATCACTAATTCGAGATGAAGCAACTCTATCTGGAAGAACTTCAAGAGCAGATACTCGCTCGTCCTTGTGGAGTTCTAGTCCATAGACACAATCAAATCCATCATATTTAATAAGATAAAGGGATGGGTTGACTGGCACTTGATCCAATACAGTTCCTTTCCATTGTGTTATTGGGCCACTACCTTCTTTCCAACCATGCTGTATTCTGCAGCCTACAATATTCCTCCGGGGCTGGGAAATTGGTTTGCTTGGACCAACATTATTTCGATGCTTCTTGTGAGAAGTCCTTTTTTTCATCATACTGGCAGACACACCTGCATGTGCTTCATTCAACTGTGTATAAAAGGGCAGCAAAGCTGCCAAACTAGGGTAAAAATCCTATTCCTCCAATTTCCCTTTTTTGTTCCATCTATACAAAGAAACTGTGTCCTTTTAGTCCACCATCCAAGCAAGATTTCTGTGTTTCAATCCACAGCAAGTGGTTCCGATGTCAGGCTACTCCAACCTGAAGAGTGCTGCATAGACGTAACATTCAGATTACTACACAGTCCCTCCAGTCCTTGCGATTTGTTGCAGTATTCTGTCTCAATGATATATTTTTTTTAGTGTCCTAACCTCCTCCCTTTTTTCTACCTGCCTTATCCATCATAGGTTTTGTCGGCAGCACTAACAGCAACTCCCGCCTCAAGCTCTCCTGCTGAACTTCCAGACCCGGCCCATACCCTCACATTCCATTTTCTTTCGTCTTTGGAACCCCTCCCCCCACTACATTTCCTCTGCCAGATCCATATGTCCTCTTTCATGCTGCTGGTTTTGTGGAGGGTCCTGGAGCCTCTGCTAAAAAGGCCTAAGGATAAAGAAGTGTACTGGGTGTATAATCTAATTTTATTTTTATTTCACGGTTGCAACTAATGATCTCTGTGTTTCTAAAATCAATGCCTTTCCAGAAATCTATTTTTCTAAAGGATGCCATATGTCCTCTTTCCTGCTGCTGGTTTTGTTGAGGGTCCTGGAGCCTCTGCTAATAAGGCCTAAGGATAAATAAGTGTACTGGGTGTCTAATCCAGTTTTTTTTAGATTTCCCGGTTGCAACAAATTATCTCTGGGTTTCTCAAATCAATGCCTTAAATGTAATCTATTGTTCAAAAGGATGCCATATGTCCTCTTTCTTTTTTTTTTTTTTTTCTGTATTTTTGTTTATTTTAGAAAATGTAATGCACTTATAGGTTCACTAAGATTATGACTTTGCACACTGCCATTTTCCATGCAGCATTTTGACATGTCATGTGATATGACTAGAAGATTGAATAATGGTATGTTTTGAATCTGCTGAGCATAAAAAAAATAAAAAAAATAATTTAACTTGAGTTAATAACTGAAGCATGACTTCAGGAGTCAGGTGTGGTCGTAGGTAGTGGTTGTTAGCAGATTATTTTTATTGCAAAATGCAATTGCCACAGCGTGCATAAAATGTTCGTCACTAGTCCAAATCTTACCTTTTTTTTCATTCAGGGGTGTCCAGCGCCATATTGGAAAGGCAAAAAACAGGTCTCCATACCCGTTGATATAAGGGGTGACTAGTGCTTTTACCAGGCTCCTCTTGGATAGCCCCAGAAAGTGTGACTATGAATCCCAAAAAGAAAATTAAATTAAGGTTGAAAACTAACTCCAAAGTAACTTGTAACTACCGCAACAGCTATAGGCTCCGCCCCCCCAAATCTTACCTTTTTAATGCCAATTGATATTGCCACAGCTGGAACAACAGTAAATAACATGTGAGTCACCACAGTCTCCGAAGCTGTTGTCGGATGTATACAAAAACACTGATAAAGTATTCCTTTCGGGGCGCAAAGAGATGGCTACCGGAACACTCCAGGAACTTCCCAAGAGTTGCTGTCTTGTGTTTCTGGTGATGTTGGAGACATCTGGGTAGTGTACAGGGAGGCCAAAAATCCTCTCCATCTCTGTGCACCACAGGACAGGACGTCCTTGTCCTCCATAAGCACATGAAATTGCTTGCATTTTCCTTGGTTCAAGAAGTTCAGCTTTTGTGGTGATAGTACAGAATTAAATAAACTTTGGTTTCCTACCATACTCAAGACAATCTTGTAGTTCAAGCTTCGGATTTGCTGTGGGAAACAGTGGCCTGTCCATACCAGGAAGATGATTTAGACAGAAGTAACGGGCTCTGATTGCAGGTGACACATGTTTATCGTCAATCATCAAAGGGGTTGCGTGCAGAATATGGCTGATGGCCCCTTATTCACATGTTTGTCCAGAGCCATAACATTTGCAAACAACCAGAAGAAAGGTCAGTTCTCACCAGCCTTAAGTTGAGCTTCATTTACCAAATGCTAATATTCAAAAAATAGACAAACAGTGCCTTAAAAAACACATTTGCAATATGGATTCACCAGAGCAAGGTCATTGCAAGTACTTCCCACGATAACAAAATTAAAATGCCACAACTCCACAATCTTCCCCTTCACATTATTATTGCCACACTACATTGTACTCCTATGCCCACCTCCCTGCTCTTGTTTTTGTTGAGGGTCCTGAAGCCTCTGCTAAAAAGGCCTATGGATAAATAAGTGTACTGGGTGTCTAATCAATGTTTTTTTCTATTTCCCGGGTCATATAAATGATCTCTTGGATTCTAAAATCAATGCCTTTCCTGTAATCTATTATTCAAATGGATGACATATGTCCTCTTTCATGCTGTTGTTTCGGTTGAGGCTCCGGAAACCCTCTTATTAAAAAGGCCTGAGGATAAATAAGTGTACTGGGTGTCTAATCAATGTTTTTTTCTATTTCCCGGGTCATATAAATGATCTCTGGGATTCTAAAATCAATGCCTTAACTGTAATCAATTGTTCAGAAGGATGCCATATGTCCTCTTTCATGCTGTTGTTTCAGTTGAGGCTCCGGGAGCCTCTTATAAAAAGGCCTAAGGATAAAGAAGTGTTCTGGGTGTCCAATCAATGTTTTTTTTTATTTCACAGTTGCAAAAAAATGATCTATGGCTTTGTAAAATCTATGCCTTACCTGTCATCTATTGTTCAAAAGGATGCCATATGTCCTCTTTCCTGCTGTTGTTTTTGTTGGGGGTCCGGAACACTATTCTAAAAAGGCCGAAGGAAAACGACCTGTACTGTACTTGGTGTCCAAACATGTTTTTGTTTTCAATTTCACGGTTCATAATAAATATCGCCGTGTAACTAAAATCAATGCCATACCTGTACTCTGTTGTTCAAAAGGATGGCATATGTGGTGTTTAATTCTGTTGTGGTTGTTGAGGGTCGTGGCCGTGGGACAGCGTATAAAACGGCTGAAGGAGAACAACCTGTACAGCCTTGCTCCTCTTTTTAGGCAGGCCAGCTCTTTGCATACATGCCCACAGACTCTGTAACGCATGCCTCTTTTAGGGAGAGGTGCAGCCATAATGCAGGGTCAGAACCTCTGCCTGCAACTGTTATACTCGATTTTGTGAAAGGAAGTAAGCTTACCATGGTTCCCTGCATGCACGTATTGTTGTTATATTTTGGTGAGGGTAATCATGATGGCCATGTAGACCACCACCACTGAGAGTCCTGGAAGTAACAGGGATGAGATGAAAGAGCTAAGAATAGTAGAACTTGAAACAACAGAGTTAGCCATGGGTGTTAGTGCAAAACCGCTTGGCTTTTTTTTTGATTTGGGTGCGGCTATTCATGCAGGCCATATAGAGCTGCCACCATTCGGTGTTGTATCAGCTATTAAACTAATAAGAACAGTACTACCAAAATACAGCCAATGAAGGGCCTTAGGAAGACTGAGCCAAGGTTGGATTGTAGTATTTGGTTAGGCTAATCATGATGGCCATGTAGACCACCACCGAGAGTCCTGGAAGTAACAGGGATGATGAGATGAAAGTGCTAAGAATAGTACTACTTGAAACAACAGAGTTAGCCATGGGTGTTAATCCAAGACCGCTTGGATTTATTTTTGTATTGGGTGTGGCTAATCATGCAGGCCATATAGAGCTGCCACCATTCGGTGTTGTATCAGCTATAAAAATAATAAGAACTGTAGTATCAAAATACAGCCAATGAAGGGCCTATGAAGACTGAGCAAAGGTTGGATTGTAGTATTTTGTTCGGCTAATCATGATGGCCATGTAGACCACCCGTAACAGGGATGAAAGTGCTAAGAATAGTACTAATTGAAACAACCGAGTTAGCCATGGGTGTTAGTCTAAGACCACTCTGCTTTTTTTGGGGGTTTGGGTGCAGCTAATCATGAAGGCCAGATAGACCTGCCACCAATTTGGTGTTGTAACAGGTATAAAACTGCAAAGAACAGTACTACTTAACACAACCTACTTACCATGGGTCCCAGAGCATATGTTTTGTTATTATATTTTGTAAGGGTAATCATGCAGGCCATATAGACCTCCACCAATAGGGTGAGTATGAGTAACAGCTATTAAAATGCGAAGGACATTACTAATTAACACAACATAGTTACTATGGGTCGCAGACCAAGAGCAGATGTCTTATTATTATATTTTGTATGGGTAATCATCCAGGCCGTATAGACCTCACCAAATAGGGGGAGTTACAGAGATTAAAGTGCTAAGAATGGTAGTACTTAAAACACAACCTAGTTAAAATAGGTACCAGACCACATGTCTTATTATTATATTTTTTCAGGGTAAACAGGCAGGCCATATAGAACACCCCCGATAGGGGGGGGACACAGGGATTAAAGTGCTAAGAAAAGTACTAATTAACACAAGCTAGTTGGGTCCAAGAACGCATGTTTAATTATTAGACTTTATTAGGGTAATTATATATCTAACAAATCTATCTATTTCTCTTCTATTGATTCTATCTAACTATCAATCTATGTATATCTATCTATCCTATCTATCAATCTATCTTCTGTCCGGGATGTTTTGAGACAGCCACTTTGGGAATGTTAGTTGATTTAGGCCCATTATGGCTTAAAAGCAGACTCTGAATAAACTATGTAATTTTCCATTTGAGTTTTGCCAGGGATCCCCCTCCAGCATACGACAGTCCAGGTGTTAGTACCCTTGAAACAACTTTTCCATCACTATTGTGGCCAGAAAGAGTCCTTGTAGGTTTTAAAGTTCGCCTGCCTATTGAATTCAATGGCGGTTTGCGCGGTTCGCGCGTTCGCGAACAATACCGGAAGTTCGAGTTCGCCGTTAGCGAACCGAAAATTTTAGGGTCGCGACATCACTACTCATAAGGTTGTAGAAAAAGTTTCCGTGGGGGTGGATCCGGATTCCCACCACTCCGATGGGCTTTTGCCCACTCCCTCATGAGGCGGACTTTATTGCGAATCTCTGCATGATTTTATCCGTGGTCCTCTAGTCGTCTTTCACCGAATTCACGGAAACTGTGATAGACATCCAGAGGGCCCTCCTAATTGACTGCTTCACCGACCCCTTCTGAGTCCCAAACAGCTGCAGATAAAACTCCTCTACCATGTGGACCAGTGCAGTACTTTCCACCCGTGTGAACCTGGGAAACAACATGTCTGCATATATATACAGTATATATATATATATATATATATATATATATATATATAATATTTTTTCTTGGTCTGATGAAGGGGTGATTGATCCCCAAAACGTCACTTTTTTGATGTGCCAGTAAAAGCACTTTTTTCACAAATCCAGTGAGTGCATGCTTTGTTCTATTTTATAATATTTTGCAAATATATAAATCAATTCAAAAGGCAGGCATTAGAGAACTGACAAAAATGGCTACGTGTAATGGACTTTTATATGGGGAAGTAAACATGAGATACACCATGGGACATGGTATCTGTACATCTGATTGGATAAAATACTGCAGGTATATAGGCATATTAGGTTAGCATGTCTGTGAGGCTACACTGACTCAAGTCATGTTTGTGTGATGAACTCTGATTGGCCGTTACTTAAAGGGACACTGAACCCAAATCTTTCTTTTGTGATTCAGATAGAGCATGCAATTTTAAGCAGCTTTCTAATTTACTCCTATTATCAATTTGTCTTCGTTCTCTTGCTATCTTTATTTGAAAAAGAATGCATCTAAGCTTTTTTTGATTCAGTACTCTGGACAGCACTTTTTTATTGGTAAATTAATTTATCCACCAATCAGAAAGAACAACCCAGGTTGTTCAACAAAAATGGGCCGGCATCTAAACTTACATTCTTGCATTTCAAATAAAGATACCTAGAGAATGAAGAAAATTTGATAATAGGAGTAAATTGGAAAGTTGCTTAAAATGTCATGCTCTATCTGAATAACGAATGAAAAAAATTGGGTTCAGTGTCCCATTACTGGTTCATGGATTCATATATTTGTAACTTCCAACTTATTTCGAATTTATGACAATGGTATGCGTATATATGTGACGCATATATAATATACGGAATCAGTTAAATATTAATATATTTTGTTGACATTTGAACTAGATTGTATTTTTACTCACAATAGTAAATATAATCCAGTCACATTAGTAAATGTTTTTGACACATTTCTATGTTTAACCCCTTAATGACTACAATGTACCCTGTATGTCACTGGTCGTTAAGGGTTTTTTCAGCACATAATAGCATTAGTCTAGCAAGAACACGCTATTAATGCCCTCCCTCCAGCAGGCTTTGTGGAATAGAGCAGTCTCAACGCTGGTGTCAAGACCGCGCTATAGAACAATCAAGTCCCAAAAAAAGACCAGTGACATACAGGGTAAGTTGCTGGTCCTTAAGGGGTTAATATTGATCAAGTTCTTTAATCAAAGTTTACAAATATTTTAGATTAAAAAAAGTAAACATTTGTATGTATTCATTGTTTAATAAATATCGTGACTCGTGAAGTATTGACAGTGCTCTATTAAATGTATTTACAATCCCAACAATGCACATCAATTGTGTGCTAGTGCGTGAAATTATATTCGACTTTACATAGATGAGAATCTCGTGTTGAAAGATACGTTTACCACGCTATATTTCCAAAATGGTGAAATGCGTAATTTGTATTTATGATGGACATTACTTTGAAAAAAATAAAGTGAATATTTGAAAAAGGAAATTCAATGTTTCAGTTCCTTAATTATAAAAATCAAATAGATCATGTATTTGTCTGAAATGCTCACATAAAATGTTCTTCTTCACTATCTTTATTGTTAAAGGGACACTGAACCCAAATTTTTTCTTTCATGATATAGATAGAGCATGAAATTTTAAGCAACCTCGTAATTTACTCCTATTATCAATTTTTCTTTGTTCTCTTGCTATCTTTATTTGAAAAAAGAAGGCATCTAAGCTTTTTTTTAAAAATTTTTTTTTTTATTCAGAACCCTGGACAGCACTTTTTTTTTTTTTTTCAATACTTTTTATTAAGAATCCATGATACAGTTAAATCAAAAACATGAACAAGAAGAAATGCAATAACAGTTGCAATATCAATCTCACAAGAAAAAATAATTACCGTGCATCTTAGATTCTCGTTTTAACCGTTTTTCTAAAACAATATTAAACTGACAGTGATAAAATAAGGACATCTCAATGCTCATCTCTTCATGTACAGAAATCTACCTAGAAATGTGATTCAAAGGCTGCGCTTGTGTTTGGACAGAATCTAACGTTATTTACTGGCCAGAAGGCCTCTACATGTTGTCGGGTGGACTAGTTTGGGGTTCAATGGATTTAATGTAATTTACCCAGGTTATTTGTAGTTCTATAAATTGTTCCCTTTTATCATGCAAAAAGGAGCCATATTCCTCTAGGTCGATCAAATCTGTGAATTTGCTACGCCACATAGCCAGCGAGGGAATCTCTGATGATCTCCAATTTTGCGCTATTAGGACTTTCAGGCTATTCGTCATAATTTTTAGCAGAGGTTTGAAGTTGGGGTAGTTTAAATGGTTTATTTAGTAACCACACAAGAGGGTCCAATGGAATGTTTGTTTGAAAAATATGTTCTATTTCTAAAATCATTGTTCGCCACAGTGTGTTTATCTGGGAGCACCACCACCACATGTGACCCATGCTGCTGCCAAAATGTCCGCACCTCCAGCAGCGATTATTGGTCTGCGAAAAGAGCTTGTGGAGTCTCCTAGGAGTCAGGTACCACCCATGTAGTATTTTATAGTTAAGTTCCTTAATAGATGCAGACACTGAGACTGACTTGGTGTTATGAAAGATATTTGTCGCAGTCTGAGGTGTAATGACGATCCCCAGTTCCCTCTCCCACATCTCTATGGAGCGTGGCAGGTTGCCTGGAGGCCACTGGGTAATAATGCTATTAATATATGAAAGACTATGCTTAACCGGTGGTGTTGAGGTGTATATCTTCTCGATGTTGGTTAGTGGTCGCAACATGTTAAGGTGTTGCTGATGTGTTGTGATGTAATGGTGCACCTTTCTGTATGTGAACCAATTTCTGGCCCAATCGTGGCCTGTATCAGTTAGTTGTCCTTGGGATTTTATCTGTTCATTAGTAGCTAAAGTCAGGAGTTGGATGTCAGAATCTTTATATTGTGTCTCTAAGCCCTTAGCTAGGGAGAGTAAGGAGAATTCAGTATTGTGTAGGAGTGATGTCAATGGGCCTGGGCAAGAAGAGATATATGGGTTCATCCTGTTGGATGATTCCCAGATCTTCAATGTTTCTTGGGTAATTGGGTTATTGATTCGTTTAAAAAATGCCTGGAAATCTGGGTTCCAACATAGGGAAGGAAGATGAAGACTAGGGTTAAGTGCTTCTTCTAATGAGACCCATCATTTATGTTCCCTATGGATTCTCCAGTCGAGAATTCTTTGGAGGAATATAGACCTATGGTATGAATCAATGTCCGGGACTCCTAGGCCACCTTGGGACGTGGGGCGGAACATTGTAAGTTTATTTATCCTAGGGGGACGTCTGTTCCAGATGAACGAGCTGAACAGCTGCTGCATCTGTGGGATGTATGTGCTAGGGAGTTGGATAGGAAGGGTCTGCATGATGAAAAGCAGTCTTGGGAAGACATTAATTTTAATTGTATTTATCCTCCCTAACCAGGAAAGGCGTTTCCTGGTCCAGGACGAGAAGTCTCTCGTTAAATCTGTTTTTATGTTTGAGTAATTCAGCTTGTGCAGTAGCTCAGGGCAGTCTGTTAAGTGGATTCCCAGATATTTTAATGAATCTTTACTCCATTTAAATGGGCAAATTTGGGTGTTCAAGTCTTTCGTTGAAGAGTCGATGGCCACCCCTAGCATCTCGGATTTAATTTGGTTAATTTTATAATTAGAGAGGTTATGGAATGTCTCCAATTCCTCAAGTAAGTGGGGAATTGATTCCATTGGTGATGCTAAAGAAAACAAGATATCGTCTGCAAAAAGTGACAATTTGTAATCTTCTCCCCCCACCCTCAGGCCCTGGATTTTGTTATTGGATCTAATTTTAGTGGCTAAAGTTTCAATAAGACAAGTGAAGAGCAAGGGAGATAGGGGACAACCTTGCCTAGTACCATTTGTGATCTGGAATGGGGTGATAGGACTCCATTAAGGGCAATTCTAGCACTGGGTTTGTTATATAATGCAAAGATTTTATTTAATATTTTATCGCCAAGTCCATATGCCTGTAGTGTTGCTTTTAGAAAAGGCCATCCGACTCTGTCGAAGGCCTTTTCAGCATCGGTGGAAATCCAGAGAGAGGGGACATGATTTGTCTTAGCATACCGTAGCAAGTGCAGGTTACGCACTGTGTTGTCCCTTGCTTCTCGATATGGTACGAAGCCAACTTGGTCGCGATGTATAATAGTAGGCAATATTAAATTGAGTCTGTTAGCCATTATTTTAGCGAAGATCTTCACATCTGAATTCAGAAGGGAGATCGGTCTATAGTTAGAGATAGATAGAGAAGATTTATTTGGCTTTGGGATTAGTGTAACGTTAGCTTGTAGGGCCGTGGGGGGAAAGGCCTTACCTTGTTCTATACTTTGAAAGTATGTCAGAAGGTGTGGGATCAGGATATCTTTGAAGGTTGTGTAGTAAGTGTTACTAAATCCGTCTGGGCCTGGAGATTTACCTGATTTTAGAGATTTTATGGCTAGTTTGATTTCTTCAGTTGATATGGGGGCGTCTAAATTAGTCCTCTGTTCGTCGCTATTTTGGGGCAGGTGTAACTGAGTCAGATAATCATGAATGGCCACCTGCGCTGGAGGATGAATGTTTACTGACAAGTTATATAATGAGTGATAGTAGCGCCTAAAGCAATCTTTTGATGAGTGCCAGTCTTTCCCTGTCTCGTCCTTAATGTGAAGAAAGTATCTATTGAGAGTTTTTCTTCTGAGCTGCCTGGCTAAGAGCCTGCCTTGTTTGTTAGCACCTTCAAAATATGTTTTTTTAAGGAAGAGAGCATTGCGTTTAGCCTCTTTTCCTAAGTAACAATTAAGCTGCAGTCGCTTATGTTCTAGACTATCTAGGAGGGATCGGTCTTTAGGAAATAATTTATGTATTTCCTGGAGTTTATATAAGTCAGTAAGTAGTGAAGTTAAGTAGCATTGCTGTTGCTTTGATCTGGCAGCTTTTAGAGCAATCAACTCGCCCCTAAGAACGCACTTATGGGCATTCCATATGTTTTGCTGACACACATCTGGGGTGTTATTTATCTTGAAGTAATCTTCAATAGCCTTAGTTAAGTGAATCTTTATTAATGGGTCCTTTAAGAGTGATTCATCTAATTTCCATGACCGTGATTGTTTGGTGTCTATAGGGAAACTAAATTCGCAGCTGACCATAGCATGGTCAGACCATGTTATGGGGTATATCTCCGAGTGACTTGTGTGTGCTAAACTATTAAAATCAGTAAGTATGTAGTCTATTCTTGAATAATTTTGGTGTGGGTGTGAGTAAAAGGTGAAATCCCTTTCACATGGGTGGTGGAGCCTCCAGACGTCGTGTATGGCTAGTGTGGTTAACTTGGACCTAATTAGTTTCAGGGTCTTAGTGGGAATGGCTGATTTGCCAGCTGAGCAATCTAGTGTTGGGTCTAGGGCAGCATTGAGATCCCCCCCAATGACCAAACCACCCCTAGTGGATTCTAGTAATTTATTGCAAAACTGGTTGAAGAAAATAGGGGCATTCAGACTGGGGGCATAGACATTGGCTAAGGTTAAGGGTTTATGATTCAATAGCCCTGAGATAATTAAGTACCTGCCCTGTTTGTCTTTATCTATTGAGGTCACCTGGAAAGGAAAATTCTTGTTAATCATTGTGCATACCCCATTATGTTTAGAGTTATTGGAAGAGAAATAAGCTGACCCAAATTTCTTAAAGGAAGCTCTGGGCTCCCGTCCCCTTTTAAAATGGGTCTCCTGTAACATCACAATGTCGCATTTAAGTCGTTTGTAATCTTTAAAAGCAATAGTTCTCTTTTGTGGGATATTGAGCCCCTTTACATTATGAGAGAGTATTTTAAAATGTGATTTATCCATCGATATTAGAGTATTTCTGTACATGTAACAATACAAATGACAGGCACATTTCTATTTTTTATATCATGGTAGACCTGAACTTTGTCCAGTAAAAGGCAAGAGATATCGCATAAACAATGTAAATAAGCATTTTAACTAATCCAACATAAAGTGTATTTGTAAAACTATACACCTTGTTTGGGGAGTAACTGGTGTTGCATATTGCTCTGAATCAATTATCAAAAAGTAAGTAGGAGTTTCAGGCGGGGACCTGTGAAGAGGATAAGGGGATGGGAAGAGGAGAGAGGGGGGGTATGAGGAGAAAGGGGAAGGGAGATATGGAAGGGAGGTGAAAACATCAGGAATAAGACGTGGAGATCGTAATGGTCAAAATCATATCATCATTATTAGCTGATATTGTCAGTACTTAGTCCCAACATTACTAACATGACATGTGTTAAGCTTTAATTTGTCCATTATTCATGAAGCTAGTCTGATTATCCATGCAAGGGGCTATAAATGAGAGGATAAGAAGCAAGCAACAATATTCAACAGGGTCATAGCAACAGAAGTCTCAGAGACAAACTCAAAGTTGTTTTGACTAATTGGAAGTTCTTACCCATTACCTACGACCAGGAACAGTCCGGGTGAGTATAGGTCAGGAGAAGCTCCCTGACACATCCAGTTGACTCTGGCAGCATGGAATTTGGGGTTTGGATTTTAGTGCCAGATAGTAGTATGTTTAAGGGTCCTGAGGACTTGATGGGCCTGAGACTGCGTTGTCCGTTTTCCTTCTCTTGGATTGGACTTTATTCCATTGGGAACGTTGCTCTTTGGGTGGGTCTTTAATTTTGTCCGTGGGTCTTGCAGCAGTTTCCAGGACATTTTCATCTGGAGGTTCAATGTTGATATTCAGTTTCTTGGACACGTTGTCCAGGTCTTGAAAAGTTCTATAGATGATTTGTGATCCGTTGTGGTTGATGATCAGACTGAATGGGAATCCCCAACGATATCTGATGTTGTGGTCTTGTAGAGCTTTAGTGAGAAACCTGACCTCTCTTCGTCTCTGTATAGTTTGTGGGCAAAGGTCTTGAAAAATTTGTAAGGTGTGATCCCTAAAATTTATAGATCTTCTAGATCTCGCAGCTTGCCAGATCTCTTCTTTAGTAGTGAACCTCAAAAACCTGAGGATCACGTCTCTGGGTGGGGCAGGAGGCTTAGATGGAGGTCTCAAGGCTCTGTGGATCCGTTCAATGTTGTTGTTTAGTAGTGGGGATGCTCTGGGATTTAGAAAGTGGAACAGGTCTGTAACATAAGGTTTCAGTTGCTCTGGTGATACCTCCTCAGGTATTCCTCTAATCCTAAGATTATTTCTCCTCCCACGGTTGTCGAGGTCCTCAAGCTTTTCCTGTAAGGTATGCACCATTGAGTCCTGTATGGAGAGTTGTTGGGAGTTAGTGCTAACCATAGAGTTGAGCGCCTCCTGACCCTCTTCAATATAATCAAGTCTGGAGCTCATATCATTCAGGTCCTTTTTCAGATCTCTCATTTCGCCCTTTATAAAGGACTTCAGTGACTCGAAATCTGACTTAGAGGGGAGACCTGCAATTTGTGACGGTAGAGACAGTAATGTTTTATATTGTGAGGGGGTATACTCTAATTGCATCTCTGTAGAAGGTAATTCTTGTGAGTGAGAGAGTTCTACTGGGTTGGAATCTGAAGGTTGGAAAAAGGCAGATACTGAGGGTGTGGTTGCTACCATTTTGTTGCTCTTCTCAGGTTTAGGCCCTTTGCACTGTGACATCCTGGTCTCCCTGAAGTGAACAGTGCAGGGTCCCCAATGTCCTATACCCCCTAGATAGAAATTATTTGAGAGAGTTCTAATTTGATCTGCACCAGGCCCGCTACCTTTGAAATTTGGGGCAACTTTATGTAAAGAAACGTGTCTTTTCTCTTCTCTGGGTGTCTGAAGTCAGTAGGCCTCTATCTTGCAGCAGGTTCTGTGGCTGCTTTTAGAATATAGTTCAACCCGTTGCAGGTATAAAGTGGGTTGGCAGCTTTAGTATAGTAACACAGTGTGGCTTTGTTGTTTATGGTTTTGACCTCTATAAGGGCCGTTAATTTAGGAGGTTGAGGAAGGATTGTCAGGTTGCTGAGAACTTGCCCCCTGCGTACGGCTCAGTAGAAATAATCTGTGAGAAGATTCTAATTTGGTCTGTATCAGACCCCAACCTATTGGATATATAATGACTCTGCAAAAAGAGATGTGTCTCCTTCTCCTTTGATATACGGAACTGCTAGGCCTCAGTCTGACAACTGATCATATGGTTATTTATAGGATGTAGTTCATCTAGCTGTGTGAATGGGGTGAGTTTGCAGCTTTAGATTGATATCCTGATGTTGCTTCGTTAATAAAAAATTTAAGTCTCTGAGAAAGTCGTCTGTTTGCAAGGCCATATAAGGGGTGACAGGCCTATATTGGTTCTTCCTTTGTGTATAGCCTAACAGGCAAGGAGCTCCCTCCCTCCTGACCCCCTTTATGGTGTATAGACTGTGTCAGTATGTTACTACTTTACCCGTAGTCTGGAAGTTGGAGCCTTGACTGTCGCCGTCAGTCCCCTTCGTCTTCTGTGAGGCACGCCACGTGGGAGCGGCATGTACAATTTAAAAGTGGGCGCCCGTGACCACCGGGAGATGAGTGAGGCCAGTCCTCAATTTTCAATCTTCTAGATCGGGATCCGGGGTCTGCTCCGGGCGCTCCACTGGTGATGCTGGGCTAGGCTTGATGGAGGTGAGCACTGACGGCTGTAAGCAGAGAATGATCCGGTCCAAGATGGCGACCAGACTTTTGTGGCGCTCTGAGGCTCCTTAAGTTCAGGTGGAAAGGGAAGAGGGAGGGAGGTAGATAAAGGTATCAGGGTATCCCCTTGACTGGTAGGAGTCGTTGTAGATAAAAGCAAGTGCTAGGTTAGGTCCCCATCACATCGGCTCCTGTTATGTGAGCAGCAACAGCTCCGGAGCTTCACAGAAAAGCAGCCATGTCCCAGCAAGGCTTGGCTCCGCCCCCCTGGACAGCACTTTTTTATTGGTGGATGAATTTATCCACCAATCAGCAAGGACAACCCAGGTTTTTCACCAAAAATGGGCCGGCATCTAAACTTACATTCTTGCATTTCAAATAAAGATATTAAGAGAATAAAAAAAATTGATAATAGGAGTGAATTAGAAAGTTGCTTAAAATGTCATGCTCTATCTGAATCACAAAAGAAAAAAATTGGGTTCAGTTTCCCTTTAAGGAGCAGATATGCAATAGTGTGAAGTATCTAAGACATCTGGCTAACCATTGGAACTATGCATTGTTGCGTGATATTTAAAGTCCATTTTATTTTTAGATTCAAATCTGCTCTGTCTGAATCATGGAAGATTAACTTATGGTTGCATTTCCCTTTCACTACAAATGAAATAGCCATCACAAGCTATTAATTAAAACTAAATAGTTAACATGTAGAGACAAAAAGAAAAAGGCGCAGAGAGGCGAGACTCAAGTGAAGCGTTTAATACCAAAATGTGACAATGTATGCACTTACTAGATGCATGTTAAAAAGCTGCAAAATAGAAGGAGCGTGGGTGGTTCAGTTCTTTCTCCTCTCACCGTCGGCTCGTTGTGATTGCCGTACACTGCTACACCGGAAGTGACTGACAGGTTAATCCGGATACCATGTCAGTTAAGTCCGTGGCTTGTATGAGAGTTGGGGAACAATACCCTTAGCGCATCCGACTATATTGTCAGTCTATTTTTCCTGACGCGTTTCCCCCGGTCAGCGGCCGGGCTTCTTCAAGAGGAAATATGACGGATACATTGAAACAAGCGCTCTTTCCATTTAAACAAAAAAGGACCAATCGGAACTCGAGGGTGTGTATGTGAGCTCCTATTAGATTGCTCCAAAGTTCTCATATCGGTACAAACATATAGACGCTAATGCATATATACATGATAAGAGAACAAAACATATTTCAATTGATAAAATACAATAAAAATACAATATAAATATAATGTGACCATATTCCATATAAATACAGAGATAATAGTTGTTAAAACAATTATTCGGAACGATTGTATTTCGATCTTATCGGTATTAGACAACTTTTAGTTTTGTCGCAGTGTACAGTTTTTCTTAAGACTTAGTGAACTGAATAGCACATTTTAATAGTTAAAGTGTCTATTGTTTTAAACATGTATGGAATAATTATATAACCAAGCATTGAATTTTGAGCTAACTCACTCTTATAAGCCTAAATGGTCATATTGAAACAATCTATATCATTCCATATCCAGCCACACTCCATATACATTGTGTTGTTTGGTTGACTAGAAGAGTATTGTGTATGATTGTTGGTAATAATAAAATCAATCTGCTGATATGTTGAACACTGCTTTCCTTAACTAAAAATTGATAATGATCAATAGATTATTTTTGATACTTATGGTAAATGCCTTAAAATATTTAATGAATAACAAATAAGGAATAAATAAGTTAGGCAAAACCATGGTTTAAAAGTGGAGATAACTAATTAATCAAATATATAATTAAAAAAATACATATTAAATTAATAATTCATACCTAAAAGTTAATTTTTAAAATTGATTTAAGTTAAAATAAATTTGATGTGTAATTTTGTTATATAAATGTAACCCCTAATTATTAAAATTATTAAAATTATAGAAAAAAGTTCAGTTCAATAATTAACTTATATACATAACAATGTCTACACACTTTTTATTTATATTACATGAAGGCTGCTACATCAATATCTATATTCATGCCTAATGGTTGAAGTGTTTTTAATTTGTAAATCCATTTTGTTTCAAGCTTCCTTAATTCAAGTAGCCTATTAGGTTTAGACGGGGGTACCCAATCTATAACTTGTATTTTTAATGAACTTGGACTACTACCATGGCACTCTGAAAAGTGCCTGGGTACAAAAAAAAAAAAAATTACTCAAACACAGTGTACCCAGGCACTTTTCAGAGTGCCATGGTAGTAGTCCAAGTTCATTAAAAATACAAGTTATAGATTGGGTACCCCCGTCTAAACCTAATAGGCTACTTGAATTAAGGAAGCTTGAAACAAAATGGATTTACAAATTAAAAACACTTCAACCATTAGGCATGAATATAGATATTGATGTAGCAGCCTTCATGTAATATAAATAAAAAGTGTGTAGACATTGTTATGTATATAAGTTAATTATTGAACTGAACTTTTTTCTATAATTTTAATAATTTTAATTATAATTATATATATATATATATTTATATTGTATTTTTATTGTATTTTATCAATTGAAATATGTTTTGTTCTCTTATCATGTATATATGCATTAGCGTCTATATGTTTGTACCGATATGAGAACTTTGGAGCAATCTAATAGGAGCTCACATACACACCCTCGAGTTCCGATTGGTCCTTTTTTGTTTAAATGGAAAGAGCGCTTGTTTCAATGTATCCGTCATATTTCCTCTTGAAGAAGCCCGGCCGCTGACCGGGGGAAACGCGTCAGGAAAAACAGACTGACAATATAGTCGGATGCGCTAAGGGTATTGTTCCCCAACTCTCATACAAGCCACGGACTTAACTGACATGGTATCCGGATTAACCTGTCAGTCACTTCCGGTGTAGCAGTGTACGGCAATCACAACGAGCCGATGGTGAGAGGAGAAAGAACTGAACCACCCACGCTCCTTCTATTTTGCAGCTTTTTAACATGCATCTAGTAAGTGCATAAATTGTATGTACGCCTCTCTGCGCCTTTTTCTTTTTGTCTCTACATGTTCCTCCATTCGTAGCCCTGGTTTGGAAATACCGGGCTGGATACAAGGCAGCATTAATTGGGCGTTCTGACTCCCCCTGAAATTAAAGAGACTGCACATCATAAACACTCAATAAATTATCTAGACACATCTACAGTGAATTCACAGGATTGTATATTGGACTCATTCTTAGCCTGTGGACTATCACTAAAGGTACTGTGTATCAATTGCCAGTGTGCTGACAATATAATAATTGTTTTATCTCAATCAATTGTTTATGAATTAAGTTGAAATATTCACTTTTTTAATGCTTATTAATATTTATTTTTGAATTATCATCTAACATTTGTTCAGTGTATAGCGCATTTTATCACCACTGATCTTATCATATAAAACTAAATAGTTGACATAATAGCCAATATTCTAATAGTAAATATGCAATGGGATATTTTCTAAATAAATATCCAGTCATGTCTAAATATGATAATATATTTAAATCGATGAGTGTATACTCCATGAAAGGTTATATACATTTAAAGGGACAGTGAATCATAAATATATATATTTACTTTAAAGGGACATGAAACCCAAAATTTCTCTTTCATGATTCAGATAGAGAATACAATTTTAAGCAGCTTTCCAATTTACTTCTATTTTTAATTTGCTTCCTTCTCTTGTTAACCTTTGATGAAAGGTTTATCTAAGCAAACTCAGGAGCAACAGAGAACCTAGGTTCTAGCTGTTGATTGGTGGTTACATATATATCGATTGTGATTGACTCACCCATGTGTGCAGTTAGAAACCATTAGGGCATTGCTGCTCCTTCAACAAATGATACCAAGAGAATGAAACAGATTAGATAGTAGAAGTAAATTAGAAAACTGTTTAAAATTGTATCCTCTATCTGAATCATTAATGAAAACATTTGGTTTTCATGTCCCTTTAATACACATTCCACATTTTGTCATACTCAATCCTGTTATATGAATATACATTAGACCTGTGTGAGGACGTTGTATGTAAAGTGTCCACTTATCTCCCTCCTTTGATGGAGCTTTTTAATGATTCAGTGCAGACTCTTAAAGAGACAGTATACTATAATATTTGGATCACTTAATGTGTTTACAATTCCTTATTATTTTATTAGCAGCAGAGTATAATGTATGAAATAAAATATTTCCTGTTTGTCTATGAATTATTATTTTGAAACCAAAATATATCTTACACAGACTTTTCTTTTTTTTAAAAAACACAACTAAGTGTCAAAGAGCATATGTACATATCTAGAAATGCAATATCATAAAATCTTTTCATATTTAACCTTATTAACTGTATTAACAACATGGAAACCCATATTTTTTAGGTTATGTTAAATTTAGTTGACGTATCTAGAGGAAAACGGATAGGTCTTATTCTCTATTTAACCCCTTTGGGTACATGGCATCCAATTTATGGATCCAAAAGGCTTGTCTTTGCTTTAAAAGATGCTCTCTACTACCCCCACCTCTAGGTACATCAACTTGATCTATAATTTGCCATCTAAGTTGGCTGATTTGATGGCCATACTCCACAAAATGACACGATACAGGGGCTTTTTCATCTTTTTTTTTCTAATATTGGATTTATGTTGATCTAATCTGTTCCTCATACTTTGGGTGGTCTCCCCAATGTAAATTTTGGCACATGGACATTTTATTATATAAACCACAAATGTGGATTCACCCATGAAATAAGATTTTAATTTAAATTTATGGCCACTCTTGGGGTGGACAAATTCTTTGCCCTTTATTACCGAATGGCAATTACCACATCCTAAGCAAGGATAACAACCAATATTTTTTTTCATTGATATATCTCTCCATTTTACTATATTTAGGTCCTAAATCAGATTGAGTTAGGATGTCATTAAGATTTTTTACTCGTCTGTGTGCCATAATAGGTTTATTTTGTAATATTTTTACCTATATTTTACAATTCTGAATTATATGCCATTGTCTTCTAATGATACAAGATATCTTCTCGCTATGATCACTGTACTGGGATACAAATATTATGTTTTCATTAATAGCCTGTTTGGCCTTATTTCTGCCCCCTTTATGGCATATATTATGGGTTTCTTTGCTTATTTCTAGGAACTTCTCCCCAATTTCCATCAATCTCATTTGTTTTGTTTCTTCTTCACTGACTACCCTAATTAGTTGACTCCTTGGAAGTGAGTCCTTTAAACTTTTATTATGGAAATTATTGTATCTAAGAAGGGTGTTTTGATCCATTCCCTTACAGTGTATATCCATTTTTAAATCTTGCCCCTTCTTATATACTACAGTATCAAGGAAAACCATTTTTTCTTCACTGAAAGACAAAGTAAATTTGAGGCCGTCTCCTTCATGATTAATTTCTTCCACAAATTTTAAAAGGGAGTCCTCGTTGCCCCACCATATGTCAAATACATCATCTATGAATCGCCATCAGGTGGCGCCATATTTCAAAAAAGATGATTAACATACAGTGGCAAGAAAAAATATGTGAACCCTTAAGTAATTACAGCATTTATGTATAAATGTGTCTTAAAATCGGGTTTGAGGTTCATCTAACTTACAGTAATCAACAGACACAATCTGCTTTCATAAATAACACACAAATTATTGTATTTTTCTTGTACATATTGAATATATCATTCAAATATTCATAGTATAGGTTAGAAAAAGTATATGAAACCCTAGGCTAATGACTTCAACAAAAGCTAATTAGATTTGAATACTGGCAAACCTGATGTCCAAATAATGAAACAAGATTAGAGGTGTGAATTAGAGCTACTTTGACTTATAAAAAGCACTCAAACATTTTGAGTTTGCTATACACAAAACGCATCTGTTGATATGAACTATGTCTTGCAAAAAAAGAGCTCTCAGAAAGCCTGTAATCAAGTATTGTTGCATTGAATAAAACTGGAAAGGGTTGCAAAGTTTTCTCAAAGTGCTATTAAACAAATTGTCTATAAATTGAGATGATTTAGTACTGTGGCTACTCTCCCTAGAAGTGGCCATATCGCCAAGATGACTCAAAGGATACATCGCACAATTCTCGATGAGGTAAAAAAAGAATCCTAAAGTGACTACTAAAAACTTGAAGAAGCTATTGGAACTGATTAACATCTCTGTTCATGAGTCTCCTATATGGAAACATTAAACAGGCATGGTGTCCATGGCAGGACACCACAAAGAGAGCCACTGCTTCCACAAAAAACGTTGTTGTGCACCTGAAGTTTGCCAAAGTCCACCTTGACACTCCACAACGCTACTGGAAAAATGTTTCCTTGACTAATGAAACTAAGGTTGAGTTGTTTGGGAAGAACACGTAGCACTATGTATGACTTAAAACGAGCACAACATACCAACATGAAAAAATCATCACAACAGTTGAGTAAGGGGGAGGGAGCTTCAGGATTTGGGGCTGCTTTGCTGCTTCAGGCCGCTTTCCATCATTGAGGGAAAAATGAATGCCGAAGATTATCAAGATATCCTACAGGTTAATATCAGGCTGTGCACCAGCTCAAGCTCAAGTTGGGTAATGCAGCAGGACAAAGATCCTAAACATTGAAGTAAATCCCCTACAGAATTACTTCAAAAAAAGAAAATACACCTTTTCGAGTGGCCGAGTCAGAGCCCAGACCTTAACCCCATAGAGATGCTTTTTTAATGACCTCAAGCAAGTTGTTCACACTAGACATCATAATAATATGGCTGAGCTGAAGCAGTTGTGTAAGGAAGAGTGGTCTTAAATTCCTCATGAAGGTTGTGCAGGTCTAATAAGCAATTTTCAAAAATGCTTGGTTGAAGTTATTGCTGCCAAAAAAGGATTAACTCACTTTTTAATCTAAGTGTTCACTTACTTTTTCCACAGCACTGTGAATGTTGAATAGGATGTGTTCAATAAAGACATGAAAGATTATAGTTGTTTATGTGTTGTTAGCTTAAGCACATTGTGCTTATCTATACTTGTGACTTTGATAAAGATGAGATGACATTTTATGACCAATTCATGCAGAAAACCAACTAATTCCAAAGGGTACACATACTTTTCCTTGCCACTGTATATACATTTTTCTTCAAAACAATTTGTGTAAGATTGGCATATGATGGGGCAACGTTAGACCCCATGGCTGTGCCCTTTCTTTGCATGTACCAGGAATCCATCAAAAGGAAATAATTGTAGTATAGCGCAATTCTCAATAATTCTCCAAAAAAAATCTATTTGTTGTTTATTATATTGGCCTGATGATGCTAGTTGTTGACAAACTAAGCTTATACCACACTCATGTTTGATAGAGGTATATAGACTCTTTACATCAAGGGTATATAATATACATTTTGTACTGTCTAATGCTAATGTTGAAAGTTTATTAATAAAATATCCTGTGTCCTTTATGAATGAAGACATTCTTTCCACATAGGGTTGTAACACCCTGTCCAAAAATACAGCTATGTTGGTAAAAGCTGATTCAGCATTAGACACTATTGGACGGCCCGGAGGGCTGTGTGTATTCATGTGTACCTTTGGTACAGTGTAGAAAATGGGCGTTCTGGGATGTTCTTTATATAAATATTCACCCATTGTTTTTATCAATAACCCCTGATGTAATGGCTATATCAATTATTCTTTTAATTTCACTTTGAATTTTAAAGATTGGATTAGCATCCAATTTATAATAAGTGTTAGTGTCTTTTAATTGAGTAAAAATTTCCTGTATGTAGTATTCCTTATTCAGGACAACTGTGGCCCCACCCTTATCGGCTCTCTTAATGATGACATTTTTTTCTATAATGGTTTTCATGGCTCTCAATTCATCTTTAGATAAATTCCAATTTTTCCTTTTCCTGTTTTTAATGTCCGTCACCTTAGCTTGTAACATATTAATGTCAGACATAACCAATTTTGTGAATGTATCTAAACTACTGTTCTGTATATTTGGAGTAAAGGCACTTTTTTATATAGATTGTACATTTTTGGTGCAATAGGGTTATAGTTGCAAGTTTTATTTACACATTTATCCTTCCCAACAACATTTTTGTTATAAAAAAATAACTTTAATTTTATTTTCTTGAAGAACTTAACAATGTCCTTTTGTAATTCAAAGAAGTCCAGATCTTTATATGGGCTAAGGGATAATCCTTTCTCTAATAGTTCATACTCACTGTTCTCAAGAGTGCTATTAAATATGTTGATTACTGTTTGCAGGGCTTCTGATTCCCTTGGCCCCTTGTCTTCATCCGTTTGGATTGATCTCCCCTGATGTTTCCTTCCGCCTCAATGTTTCCTTCGATAACGATCCAGAGGATGGCTCCAATGTAGTACCACCTCCTTCTTTACATTTTTTATGCTGATTGGCCGGACGGCCCTGATGTCTTTGTGATGCTGTAGGGAATCCTCTCTGTGTATCGAAATATCCCGATCTCCACTTATACACTATGCCTTTTATATAATCCTCTTTATCCCGGACGAAGCTTTGGATGATTTCCTTAAAAAGATAGATGTAAAGATTGTAGATCTAAAAAAGGAGATTCAAGAACGCAGAAGATTAAAGTTCGTCCGGGATGAAGATGATTATATAAAAGACACAGGTGCATGATTATGTATGCATGATTAATGGATTGTAATCCCAAAACGTCGCATACCTGTGCTGTTGTTATGCTTCAATAAAATACTTTTTTTTTTTTTTTTTTTTTTTTTTTTTTGAAACATTTTTTATTAACAGAAATCAAACAATTACAGTTGTAAAACAATAATGCAGTTCAGGTCTCAGTTAATTCACAGGCAATAAATTAACAATAATATTCTAGTCCTTCAAAACTAGGTTAACTTACAGAGGTGGTATTCTTAAACAGGTTGGTGATTAAGGCATTCTAAGTTCTTTTCTTTTTTACAGCATTCAAATATTCTTCCCATAGAAACACAATAGAATAATATTCCTCCAGTTTGTTCACTAAACCATAGTGGTATTTCTCTAGGGATAATGTTAATGTGATGGAGTTTATCCATTCCTCTCTAGATGGAACTTCAATACTTTTCCATCGTCTTGGAATTAACTGTTTAGCACAATTCAGCATCATATTCAGTATTACCGCTCTAAGCCTGCATCTAATCTTGGTTGGCTTATGAAATAAACACGTCTGTGGGTCTAGGGATATGTCATGGTGTGTGGCTTTGCGAATCTCAGAGGTCACCATTCTCCAAAATTCCTGTATTTTTGGACAGTGCCACCACACGTGAAGCAGTGTACCTGTCTGGCCGCAATTTCTCCAGCATAAGGCTTGGGTGTTAGGGTAGATCAGGGATAACCTATGTGGTGTCAAATACCATCTACTTAGTAACTTCATGTTTGTCTCCCTGAATTTCATAGATGTGGTGGAAGAGTTCATGTGTTTAATTATGGTAAGCCAATCCTTTTCTGTAAGAGGGGAGTTAAAATCTTTCTCCCACTTCTCTGTATATGATGGTAGCTTGCGTGAGTGATAACTTAATAGTTGTTGGTAGGTCATAGAGAGGTGGCCCTTAGTCGCCACTTGTGAGAAGCATATATTTTCAAACGGTGTACGTGTTCTAAGAATTTGCTGTTTATCAGGGTGTGTGTTGATATAGTGTTGAAGTTGGAAAAACTTATACCATTGTTGGAAGTGATCAATATTCAATTCTAGTAGCTCTTCTTTTGTACATAGGGACTGCCCCCTTAAAACCTTACTAAATGGAATTAGAGTGTGGATCGTGCTGTCGGTTGTACCAATACTTTTGTACTTTATTTGAAAGACAGGATTAGTAATAGTTGGGGATAAGGGGGATGGAACGGATGATATAGAAGGGAAATGTTTGAGAACATAGTGCCATGATTTAAAGGTTTCTCTTGTGAGTGAAGATATTGACGTAGTACATGTTTGTTCGGTAGGGGGTATCCAGCAGGCGCTACCAAGATTGGGGAAAGAGGCTAGTGAGTGTTCTAGTGCAATCCATTCCTTATTTATCCCATTTTTGCACCAATCAATGATACGTACCAGCTGTGTTGCTAATCTATAGAGTGCTATGTTTGGGGCCCCTAATCCCCCTCTATCTTTAGGCATATACAACGTGTGCATAGGAACCCTTATCATATGTTCAGACCAGATAAAGGAGTTGAGAGCCTTTTGTAAAGAGCGTATATATGAGTCCGGAAGTTGTATGGGGAGGGCTTGGAAAGTGTATAGTATCTTGGGGAGTACCATCATTTTTATTGAGTTTATACGACCTATCCAAGATATACTTTTATGTTTCCACTCATGTAGTTCCTTTTTAAGTTTTTGCAGTAGTGGGAGATAGTTTAATGAAAATACTAATGATTTATTTTCAGGGATTTGAACACCTAAATATTTAATTGATTTAGTGTTATGATGATACCCAAAGTCTGTTTGTATCTTATCTACCAAATTAGAGGGGTTGTAAAAGCTGATGAATTCTGACTTAGTTTCATTAACTTTGAAGTAAGAATACCTGCTATAGTTTGAAAGCTCTGACGATATCGCCTTAAGGGAGGTGGCAGGGGATGTTAATGTGAGCATGACATCATCGGCATATAATGCCATTTTATAGTGATTGCCTTGGACCTCAATTCCTTTTATCTCTGAGTTCTGCCTAATTTTGGATGCCAAAATCTCCATTGCCAGAACAAACAGCAAAGGCGAGAGAGGGCAGCCCTGTCTCGTACCATTGGCTATAGTTATTGGGGGAGTTAGGGAATCATTTAGTCTAATTCTAGCCGAGGGGGAATTATACAATGCAAATATTTTTTCAACTATTGTTTGTCCAAATCCAAATTTATATAAAGTTGCCTTTAAGAACTTCCAATTTAGTCTATCGAAAGCCTTTTCGGCATCTATTGATAGAAATATAGTAGGTATCTCATTAACTGTGACATAGTCGAGAAGGTTGAGTAGCTTTATTGTATTGTCCCTAGCTTCCCGGGAGGGAGTAAAGCCTGCTTGGTTGACATGTATTAGTGTAGGGAGAAATTTATTAATACGGGAGGCAATAATCTTAGCATAAAGCTTTATATCTGTATTAATTAAGGAGATAGGGCGGAAGTTTGATGGGGTTGTAGGGGGCTTATCAGGTTTAGGTAGTACTGTTATATGAGCCTCAACCATGTTTTTAGAAAATGGATTCCCCTCCCCCACCTCATTAAAAAGTTGGAGAAGAAAAGGGGACAGAATATCTTTAAAGAATTGATAGTAATTCACTGAAAAGCCATCTGGGCCTGGGCTTTTACCCTTATTCATTTCCTTAAGTCCTCTAATAATTTCTTGATGGGTAATGGGTGAATCTAACTCAGCTCTCTGTTCGGGAGTCAGGGAAGGCAGGACACAGTTCTGTAGGTAATGTTCTAACTCTGAGTCTTCAATGGGCTTAGCGGTGGTAGGAGCTATATTATATAATTTAAGGTAGTATTCCCGGAATTGTGCACCTATCTCCGGGGTAGTTTGCACCTTTTGTTTTTGAGGGGTGATCAAATGGTGGATATATGATTTTAGTTTTCTCTTTTTAAGAGCTCTGGCCAATAATTTCCCTGCCCTATCACCTTCATAGAAACATTTTTGTTTAACTTTATGAGTGATAGCTTGTTGTTCTTGGGCTAGGAGAGATTTCAATTGATTTCTAGTGCGCATTAAATCTTGTAATACTTGTGGGTCGGTAGGTGTTTTCTTGTGTTGTAAGTCTAATTTAGATAGTGATTCAGCCAATTCGGTGTATCTTAAGCGGGCTCTTTTCTTATTTTGTGCCCTAATTTTTATGAACTCCCCTCTCATATAGCACTTATGTGTTTCCCACAAAGTGGAGATCTCAATATCAGGGGTGTTATTGATAGTAAAAAATTCTTGCAGGGAGCGTGTCAAGGCCTCTGTGTGCTCAGTCTTGTGTAATATTGCATCGTCCAACTTCCATATGAATTCAGAATTCCTGGAGTTGGGCCAGTTTAGAGAGAGTAATACAGCAGAGTGATCAGACCATGTGGTGGCTTTGATCTGGGAGTTTGAAAGGTGCGGGAGACCTACTTGGTTTACAAAAAAATAATCTAATCTGCTGTACATTTTTGTGGGGGCTGAGAAGAATGTGTAATCGATCTTGTCCTCATGGAAATATCTCCAGGAGTCATAAAGATTGTGTTCCCTTATATTTTTCCACAAAAATTGTGCGGTTTTCTTAGAAACGCAGACGTTGATATTTGAACTATCTTTTAGTGGTTGGAGAGGGAAGTTAAAGTCTCCCCCCAGGATGACAATACCTTTGGCCATGTCTACTAGTTTCTGAAACATTTTACGAAAAAATGGGATGTGTTGAACATTTGGGGCATAGATGTTAATTAATGAGACTGGGGTTCCATATAGAAGTCCAAAGACTCCCAGAAACCGTCCTTCAGTATCTTTGGTGGTTTGTATGTGATGGAAGGCTGTGTTCCTATGGAATAAAATGCTAACCCCCCTTTTTTTTTGTAGATCAGAACTGTGGTAGTGTTGGGTAAAGTGGGAGCCTAGATATTTAGGTTCTTTGTGCCTTTTGAAATGTGTCTCCTGTAGAAACAAAATATCTGCTTTCCTCCTAGATAAGTCAAGCAATGCCATTGAACGCTTGTTAGGTGAATTAAATCCCCTAACATTTTGTGAGATTATTTGTAGTGTGTGTGTCATAGTAACATATGTCTTACATCATACCTGTCATCTGAAATCATACCAGAATTGAAATCTTGTAAATACCAATAACCTGCTTTCCTTTGAATGTACATGAAATATGAAAAAATGGGACCTGCATTGAAAACGTAATTAAAAAAAAATACAAATATAAATAAAAACACATGTCTTAACAGTAAACATCTAATAATTAGCATCAATTTTCTAATAACACAAACTCAGGGGTATCCTAGAGAAACCGCGAGTATTCTTATCATAATTACTATAATTAAGTAACACCAGAGAACTTAAATTGTGCCACCTAGGTGGCCAACAGGAATGTCTTTGAGTTAGTCCTGAAACAAAGTGTCTCTATAAAATTATAGAAATCTTCGCCTTAAGGCGATAAACAGAGTCATGGAATTATAGCACACATAAAATAACTTTACTCACGAATCCGAACAGTCATATTCACAGAGATTCTGGTTCTGAGTCCTCTTCATCCTTGGAAGAGGCAGGGGACCCCGACTCCCTTCGCTGTGAGGGTGAAGCAGTAGATTTCTGTGTTTGTGAGAGTCTACCTTTTTTTTTTGGTTGAATAGTGTTCCATGTTTCTTTTTTCTTCTGCGCTTGAGATTTTGCACTCTCCGACGGGCATTCCTGCTGAGTGGATGGTATAGGGGGAGGATCTAAGTCCAATGATTTACAAAACTGTGGTATTTCTTGTGGACTTGCACAGTGGACCCATCTGTTATTATGAATAACCATGAGTTGAAATGGGAATCCCCATCTATACGGGATCCTCTTATTTCTAAGGATGGTTGTGATTGGAGAAAGTTCTTTTCTACGTTGTAGAGTACGGACTGCCAGATCTGCGTAGAATTGTAAGACAACACCGCGAAACCTGACGGGTTGTTTTTTCCTCGACGCTGCCATAAGGTTTTCCTTTTCCTGGAAATTTTTGAATTTAATGATGATGTCTCTAGGGGGCGCTGTATCAGGTGGTTTGGGCCTTAACGCCCTATGTGCCCTCACCCATTGTATGGTAGCTGCATTAGGGTCATCTAACAAATGTTGAAATAAAGCTGGTAGATACACTGGGAGGTCCTTGGGGAGAACTGATTCTGGGGCACCTCTTATTCTTATGTTTTTCCGTCTATTCCTATTTTCCATGTCCTCCATTTTATCCTGCAGCGCCACTATCTGTTCTGCTTGCTGTTCAATTGTTTCTTGTATGGTTGTCACCTCTGTTTTAATCATATCTTGGTTATCTTCTAGAGCTTCCACCCTAAAGCCTACAGTATGTAAATCTTGCTTTAGTTCCATCAGCTCTTCTCTGATACATGTTCTTACTATTTTAGCAATGTCCTGTGTAGAGGCCAGAGAGGAAAGGATATGTGTGGGTATCTGAGTATGCTCCTCATTCGATGCTTCTGGGGAATCTTGTGAAGGGGCTGTGAGGTGCGGGGATACCACAGTTGTTTTAAGGCTTTCCAATTCCTTCCTCTCTGATGGGCTAAAGAATGAGGTGACTGAATGTCCTTTAGTTTGTTGTGGTTTAATTGTTTTAACCGGTTTAACATTTTTCTTAGTAGTCATGATATGGCAGTTTGTGATATATGGTTGATTACAAATGTTTCCCTTCTCTAGTATTGTAAAGCCAAACTGTTATTATTGCACAGGGTTTTGCTTGTGCTAAAGTTTCTGGTTTCTTTTAGTGGGTGAAAAAAGACAATGGGGAGAGCAGAAAAACTCCAGCACTGTGTCTAGTTGCTTGTGGTAATCAGGCATTCACTGTACTAGGCTGTCTCCTTCCAGTAATTTAGTTCACAGTCCCCAGCATTCCTCCGACCTTTCCTTACACTTTTTTAAAGTTTTCTTGGGCATAGGACTTACCCCAGCTAGGTCTATTCTGTGCGGATTAGAGGATCTCTTGTAAGTGCTGCGCCACTCGATTTCCAAGATGGCCGCCGGACTGTGCTTTCACAAATCTGTAAAAGTGAGTTAAAGTGCTTATTTTTTGTCCTTTAATCTCCGGAGTGACACCGGAGTGTTCCCTGAAGATTCCCAGGTCTATTCCATCTAATTAAGTAGTAATAGGTTCGGATGAACCTACTGTAGGTCCGGTGTTTTGCGGCTCTCAGCAAGGAGCTCTGGGCTTAAGCAACTGTCATCGTTGCGGCCGACTCCGCCCCCTCTCTTCAATAAAATACTTTTTATATGACATTCGGTGCTGTGAAATATTGAATTCTTAAATATTGTATGCCCCACTGGGAGTGAAATATCTTATAATGGCTGTTTACACAGCTTTGCCTTAAATTCAAAAACATTATGAATAGGTGGAGATACCATAGGAGAAATAAACTATTTGAAAATAAAAATAAAGGGTAACAGAAATACTGGTAAACAATTTTATACACTCCAGCAGTTAAGGAGGCTAATTGTGAGAAATTATATGTTGAAATATCTGAGTCAACTGTCCCTTCAAATGACTCCACTAGAGTGAAAAGTCATCAATATGGCATACTGTCCCTTCAAATGACTCTACTAGAGTGAAAAGTCATCAATATGGCATACAATAACTAGCTCTGTTTAAATGTGAAAATAAACTTAGCTATCATATTTTCTTTAAAGATCATTTAATCTACCTAGGTTACCTTGCAAATAATGAGACCATAATAACTAAGCTATATTTATTGTTAGAATATGTTAAACTTTTAAATAAAAAATGATATTAGAATGTGAATATATAAATTAAACTACACTGTCACTTTAATCTAACAAGTTCACCCTACACATTTCTTAAAAGTGACATGACCAAAGTTGTTATGAAGACTTTAGCCTCGTCATTAAAATTTTAGGATTTGTACATCTCTAAATCACACAACAAAAAATTAGATGGCTGTATCTAACTCCACCTTCACTTTTGTAAGATACAAGACTTTAACACTCATTATCTGCTTGAGCTATTTTGATAATTAAATAAAAGTGCAACTGTATTATATTTAATATCAGGCATGTGCTTGTAAAATAGATACTTTAACAAACAGTCATGAGACTAATATTTTGTTTACATGTCCTAATATTACAAGAAAGTCTTTTTTATTATATTACTTGGATAGAGAATATATATATATATATATATATATTCTCTATCCAAGTAAGATATTATATATTTATATATATATATATATATATATATATATATATATATATATATAAAGATGTATTTGAATAAATAAAAAAATATAGTATGTAAAGATATTTCTTTGAGAAAAAAAATTCTAACAATAAATCAATATTCGTTTTGGAATTCATCAGAAATGAAAATCTGTAAGAAAAAAAAATTGAATATGAAATCAATTATGTTATTTAATGAACACATGAATAAACATATTCTGAAAATCTAATAATTGTAAATTCATCTTCTGTCTATGCTCTAACATGTATTGTTTGTTTTGAGATTAAAGCCAGGTTTAGACTGGAGATCTAGATCTATATCTATCTATATCATCTATATCTATCTATACATAATTTAAAATTGATCACATTAAATTGTCTAATCAAGAGTTGACTTACATATTAACATTTAAAATTAGGCAAATAATGCCTAATATCAAATTTTGTTCAAAGATTCCTAATTATTCAATTGTATGAGGGACATAATTGAATGTAATATTTCCTGTCCCTTCAAAAACTAATATACCTAAATGTCAACTATGAAATGTATCCCTTTATCTTTATGATTGATCACAATCTAAGTCCTCTCTAGCACAAAGTAGGGGGAATGTATATTAAAAAAACATCTTAAAAATAGGACATGGTGAAAATTCAATATATTATGAACTATTTTCACATTATTCCTCCTATGATTCTTAATAGCATGCATTGTGCAAACTAACCTGGATGTATGGTCTTTAAAAGTTGATTATATTGAAAATATCAGTTTATCTTCATTATGTGTAATATTCATCGCTTTCCAAATAGAGGATTGTAAAATAACATCTAAAAGAAAAGAGGAAACATAAGTGTTTCCCATAGGATGTTTCCTGCACCCCCAGTCTTGTTCCAGAGAATTGTGTACACTTACCATGTGAACGTGTCTTTGTAAGTTTTTCAAAGTCAGCACAATTGAAAGACAATGCCATAGACAGTATCACATAGGAATTCTTCACTTTCAGTCTGGTATTCTTCACTATCAGTCTGTAGATGAAGTCAATCTCCCTAATGGAAAATAAAAAGTGTAAATCAAATCTCTAATAAAATGGTACATAGTTCTGCATTCCTCCCCTAACACTACCTATTTCCTAAAATGTTTATAGCAATAGCTTACTAAGCGTATGTAGCCTCTTGTGTTATGTTCTAACATTACATTGTGAAGCTGACTCACATACTTAAAGGGACACTAAACCCAAAAAAGTCTTTCATGTTTCAGGTAGAGAATACAATTTTAAACAACATTGCAATTTACTTCTATTATCTAAGTTGCTTAATTTTTTTGATATTCTTTGTTAAAGAATTAGCAATGCACATGGGTAAGCCAATAACATGAGGTATCTATGTGCAGCCATCTATCAGCAGCAACTGAGCCTATCTAGATATGCTTTTCAACAAAGAATATCAAGAAAATGAAGCAAATTAGATAACAGAAGTAAATTAGAAAGTAGTTTAAAATTGCATACTCTTTCTAAAACATGAACACAAAATGAGCCAAAATATGGGTTTCATGTCCCTTTAACCTCTGATATATGACTTTGTCTATTCTAATGTGCTTCAGAGTATCCCTTTATCTGCTATCTGTGGTATTTATCCCTTTCAGAATATCTAAAATCTAATAATGTCTAAACTAAATACTACATGTAAACTCATTATATGCCATATGATGGATCAATGGGCAACCCCTCCCAGTATCGGTCCATACATTGTGTACATTTCTTGAACAATACTAACATGTTCGCAAAATTCTACTTTTATTTTATTCAAAGTCTCACATATTCACAATGCTCCTATATAACTTAGTGTATTTACTGTCTGAAATGGCGGTTGATGATGTTGGCTCTGACATTGACCCCCTCGTCCCGGAATGGCCCTTTTAGAACTAGCTTGTCCTCCTCATCTTGGAGGAGGGCTCAGGGTGCCTGGACGGCCTGCAGCATCCCAGGCCGCTGAGCAATGTTATGAAGGACGCTGCAGGCTATAACGATCTTCACCACCTTACCAGGGCTGTATTGGAGGGCTCCTCCAGACCTGTCCATGCATTGTAACTGCATTTTGAGGAGCCCAAACATCCTATCCACTACAGCCCTGGTCTGCTTGTGCGTCCAATTATAGCGCACCTGGGCGTCGTCTGTTGGGTTACGCAACGGAGTAATGAGCCAAGGCCGGTTCATGTAACCTGAATCAACTATAAATAATGAACACTACAAAATGTCAAAATTATAAATATCTTACTAATTATGATATAAAAATATATTTAAATTAAATGATACAATGCATTTGTGTATTTGAAAATCGCCTAAACTAGACATTTGTGAAAAGAGACAAATAAATGCTTAAATTGCATCCTATATCTGCACATTTAAGCTATGACCTGCTACATATCTGTTTTTCGCTAAAACTAGACATTTGAAGAAAGAGAGAAATAAATGCTTAAAGCACATCCTATATCTGCACATTTAAGCTATGACCTGCTACATATATGTTTGTTTCTAAAACTAGACATTTGCTGAAAGAGAAAAATAAATGGTTAAAGTGCATTATATAGCTGCAAATTTAAGCTATGATATGATTCCTGTCCGCCTCATCAGAGCAGGCGGACAGGGTTATGGAGCAGCGGTTTTTAGACTGCTGCTTCATAACTGCTGTTTATGGCCAGTCTGAAGACTTTCTGAAAGAGGGAAATAAATGGTTAAAGCGCATCCTATAGCTGCACATTTAAGCTATGACATGCTACATATGCGTTTTTCGCTAAAACTATACATTTGCTGAAAGAGAGAAATAAATGGTTAAAGCGTATCCTATAGCTGCACATTGAAGCTATGACCTGCTACATATGTGTTTTTTCGCTAAAACTAGACATTTGCGGAAAGAGACAAATAAATGGTTAAATCGTATCCTATAGCTGCATATTTAAGCTATGACCTGCTACATATCTGTTTCTAAAACTAGACATTTGCTGAAAGAGAGAAATAAATGGTTAAAGTGCATCCTATATCTGCACATTTAAGCTATGACCTGCTACATATCTGTTTCTAAAACTAGACATTTTCTGAAAGAGAGAAATAAATGGTTAAAGCGCATCCTATAGCTGCACATTTAAGCTATGACATGCTACATATTGTTTTTCGCTAAAACTATACATTTGCTGAAAGAGAGAAATAAATGGTTAAAGCGTATCCTATAGGTACACATTTAAGCTATGACCTGCTACATTTCTGTTTGTTTCTAAAACTAGACATTTGCTGAAAGAGAGAAATAAATGGTTAAAGCGCATCCTATAGCTGCAAATTTAAGATATGACCTGCTACATATCTGTCTTTCGCAAAACTAGACATTTGCAGAAAGAGACAAATAAATGGTTAAAGTGCATGCTATGGGGCCGCCTATTTATCAAAGGTCTTGTGGACCTGATCCGACAGTACGGATCAGGTCCGCAAGACCTCGCTGAATGCGGAGAGCAATACGCTCTCCGTATTCAGCATTGCACCAGCAGCTCACAAGAGCTGCTGGTGCAAAGCCGCCCCCTGCAGACTCGCGGCCAATAGGCTTTGTGACTACTGCTTCATAACTGCTGTTTCTGGTGAGTCTGAAGACTCGCCAGAAGCAGGGGCCATCAAGCTCCATTCTGAGCTTGATACATATGCCCCTTTATCTGCACATTTAAGCTATGACCTGCTACATATCTGTTTTTCACTAAAACTAGACATTTGCAGAAAGAGAGAAAAAAATGGTTAAAGCGCATCCTATAGCTACACATTTAAGCTATGACCTGTAACACATGCGTTTTTTGCTAAAACTAGATATTTGCTGAAAGAGACAAATAAATGGTTAAAGCGCATCCTATATCTGCACATTTTGCACATTACACAAACACAACTGTTTTTGAACATTACAGTGGCAATTGTCTAAATACTTAACCATGCTGTGCACAAATACTCACCAACGAGCCACACATGAGGGAACTGTCTGTCCTCAAACTGCCACCACAGTGATGACTGCCTGAGGATGCGGGCATCATGACTAGTCCCATCGAAATTCGCACACACACCTGCATAATCCTCATCTGTGCGTCGCAAACAAACTGCACTTCAGGCTATGAAAGTGTTTGCGATTTCGGTAGAGGATCTCTTTTACTGGAGCATGCAGCGCAATGTGGGTGCAATCTATTGCTCCCAAAACATTGGGCATTTGAGCTATTGCATAGAATTCACTCTTGAGTCGCCTCCAATCGTCCTCATTTTGAGGGAATCCTATGTAAAGCTTACAAACTCATACAATGGCGTCCAGAAACTTGTCAAAAACCACAGAGAAGGTACCCTGAGACAATCCATGCATGTACCCCTCTGAGGATTGAAAATTTCCGGAGGCCAGGACATGTATGCAGCATAGCATCTTGGTCATGCCAGGGATTGCAGTCTGCATACATTTATGTTGCTCCAGATGAGGTTTAAGTACTTTGTAAAGGCCCATGAGTTGCTCTCGATTGAGCCTATACTTGTCATAAACCTCAAAGTCGCTCATGTTCACAAAGGTGGGCCTCACCTTTTCAACATGAGGACCTCTGACCAGACGTTCCCCATGCCTTTCTTGGAGATGCTGAGCCCGCCTGATTCTGTTGTACAAAACTTGTCCAACAGCACCTACACAAACTAACTGCGGATCATCCATATTTGCCAAGCAGCACAAAGTCAAACAGCAGAGCCAACGCACAAAGAGTAACAAGGTATGCAAAAACACAAAAGTGATTTGATACAATGTTGATCACCAGGGACGCTTTGGCCATGTTGTTTGGGGGATTTATAGTGCAAAATGTCCAGTGGTAGCGTGTTCGTATTGATTGCTGATTGTATACACTTGATTGTATGTGAGTGGTGCGAATGCTTTCAAAGTGGGCATTTTTTAATTGTTTGCTGATATGTTGTATTCCCCCAATAAATCATAATGTGAAAGTGTTAAAGTGTAAAATGTAACATATACAGTGCATCTTTGTGATGTTTGTTCATATGCATAACAAATACTTAGGAAACGCGATGTTATATGAAAAACCACACGTCCACGCTAACATGATTGAAAGTGCATACTTGTGTATAATGTGTGCATAGACATGGCATAGAATCTGATCGATCAATGTTGCTGCAATAATGGCTGACATCTATAATATTCTATATATAAGTGATTGTCGAGATCTCAATATTTTACGTGTCCCATTGAAACCGCAATAATTATGAAGATCTTCCGGCTGACATCTATAATATTATATATATATATAAGTGATTGTCGAGATGTCAATATTTTACATGTCCCATTGAAATCACAATAATAATGAAGATCTTCCAACCCTCTCGTCTACATATATGTTATATTGTAATATTGATTGAGAAACTGATGAAAGGGGCGGTACAGTCCTAATGCTGTAATCTGTATGGTTGAAGCTTAGAATGATGTCTTCATATTAGCTACATGGAAAAAACTCCTGTAGAAGACAGAAGGGGCCACAAATAGAACAATATTATCTAATACAAATAGGTAACAGAGGGTGTGACCCACACCCCCTTCCAATAGAACTACTCACAGGAGCAGCGGCACAACCTGGCTGTGTGTTTTTAGACTTTTATTAAATTGTCTTTTAATTTTACAAACTTGCTCTGTGACTTTTTGTTACTATCCTACCGCTGAGGCATTAATTGCCCTACTTTCTGGAGTTCGTGTCCCCCTCATTTTCCTTGACGGTACGCCGTCAGTACTAGCTTTGGATGACTGATTGCTTGGGCCGGCTGATCTTCTGTGACAATATCAGAGGCGTATTTGACGTTCCAGCGTGTCTGTTGGGCGACTCATTATAGTCCTGATCTGCTGAGTTGTGCCGCTGCTCCTGTGAGTAGTTCTATTGGAAGGGGGTGGGTGTCAGCCCCTCTTACCTATTTGTATTAGACAATATTTTCTATTGTGGCACCACTCTTGTTCTGTCTTCTACAGGAGTTTTTTTCCACGTCCACTCATATTGGAAGTGCTGCCAGAGTCATAAGACCCACCTGAGGATTATCTACGCTCTACATAAGCGCACCTCGTTAGGACTTTTTGCTCTACTGAGTGATATTAGCTACATGCCTGTCTAGTTTGCAAATATTCGTTCTGTATTTTTGTAGTTTGCAACATTCTTATTGTTTGTGTATGTATTGTGATTCTCTCCCACATCTGTTTATTTATAGAAAGCCGTATAGCATTATTGTTCCTTCCAAAAAAGCGACAACTATAATATTTTCTAGGGATATCTCATAATTATACTGAATTCCTAATGTTATATTATGTTTAAATTGTGATGTTAAAGGGATACTAGAGGCAAAATTTTGCTTTCCTGATTGAGAGAGAGAATCCAATGTTAACCAACTTTCCAATGTACTTGTATGATGTAAATGTGTTCATTGTTTCTATATCATTTGTTGACTAAAGAGCAATGCACATGTGTGAGGCAATGACAAAAGGCATGTATGTGCAGCCATCAGTCATCATCTGGTGAGCCTATCTAGATATGCAGTTCATCCAAGCATATGACTTGAATAAATTAAATGCTATAATAGACGTAAATGAGACAAGTGTTTAAAATTGCCTACTGTTTGTGAATAATAAAATCTTAAAAAGTATTTTTTCTGTCGTTTAAATATGATTTAATTCTTGAAACCGATTTTGTATTGTTGATGATATAATTGATCGTGATTTATAGTTGATGTAATGTAATTTCGTAAAAGAATTTGATGTTGTAGTGTTCACACAAGTAAGACCCATAACTCCAGTGTCAAATAGTCTATTTCTTGATCTATTTGCCATAGCGGGACCAATGCAAGAATGAATGAATTAGCGCCACAATTCTAATGCTGCTATTACGAGCTTTAAAGGAGAAAAATCTCTCTTGCATTACAGAAATCTGCCGGTTGCGTGCACGAGCATGTATTCCCCATAGAAATCAATGGAGGTGAGAAATTGCAAGAAAAAAAACTTCCAACACTTGTGTTGAGCGTAAAGTGAGTGACATCATGTCCTGTGAAAAAGTAGCTAAATAGTGTTAATTTCATAATAAAAAAATGTTTTGTGTACGTAATGTGCTGTATATTGTTTGTATGTATCTGATTCGGTATGTATGTGATGATATTTGTATGTAGATGTAGCTAGATGAGTGTATGTTCATGTATGTCTATGTAAGTCAATGTAAAATAGTTTTTTGTGCCTTTTTTTCTAACACCCAAGATCTCGTATCTTTTATCCGTTATATATTTTTTTCTAAATACATTATGAAACAAAAAAAATTGTTGAGTGTTTGTATGAGTGTAAGTGTACTTTGTATAATATTATTTAAACAATTTGTGAATGTTTTTGGTAACGATCTCTCAATAACTACTGGTCTGGGAGAGCTTCTGGATTTGAGCGTAGATGGTGATTTTTGTGACGCTACAGAAACTTGTTATAGCATCGTTAGGGAAAATGAGGCGTTATGGCCCATAACTATGCTATTTGAGTCATAACGCAAAACTTGTAATCTAGCTGAATGATAGTGCAGGGGATAAAAATCACTGCATGTAAACATAGAGAAGGGGGGCGCACTCAAAGTACTAACATAGCGTTAAAAGAATGAAAGTAAAAAAGAATGAAAGTAAAATAACTGCAGCGCGCAAAGCAAAGACATATATTTTTGAAAGAATGAACGCTAAGTAAAATAACAGGAACGCGCAAAGTAAACATTTCAAAAAATCTTAAAAATAAACAACTAAAAATCCAGTATAAAACCTTTTAAAAACTTACTTAGAACCTCCAAGTTTAGCACTGTTGATGAGATTAACTGAAACACCCAGTGAAAGGGGCTGGGAGCAGATACTCCCCCCTGTACTTCCCTACATATGAAAATACAGATTAGACAAACAGGAGCCAGCAGTAGAGTGTAGACATCAGTATATATTTGACACTTTGGGGCTTGGATAGGAGTCTGGAAATTAAAAAAAAATAAGCAAAACTATTCATTGTTACAAATATACTCCCAAATGGGCTATATAAATGGGTCATCAACAAAAGATGTATGCAAAGAAAAATCTATTGTACAATGTACCTTTAAGTAATAAAGTCTAGTGTACAAAGTTGCATGTCTGTATATTACTATATATATTATAATGTCCGCTGGCTATGTTGTACCCCATGTATAGTGTACCTGCTATTTGCCTGCGGGCTATGTGAGTGCCTGAATTTGTACACTTACCTTTAGATGCACCCACTCTACTGTGCTTACCTACAGCTGCAGACAAAGACTGCTTCCAGTAGAGAGCCCATCCAGTGCTGAGTACATCACAGCAGCAGATCAATGTAAGGCGTATATTGACGACCTTGCAGGAGGAGGCTGTAGTGGTTCACACCGTTTTCACTCATAGAGGCATATTTATTAAAGTGCAAGTGGACATGATACGATGTAGCATATCATGTCCGCTGCACATCAATAAATGCCGACAGCATCGATAAATGCTGACAGCAGTTCACCAAAACTTCTTGTGCAATACCACCCCCTGCAGATTTGCGGGCAATCGGCTGCTAGCAGGGGGTGTCAATCAACCCGATCATATTCGATCGAGTCGATTTCTGTCCGCCGCCTCAGAGCAGGCGGACAAGTTATAAGAAGACATAACTTCTGTCTAACAGGCAGACAAGTTATAAGAAGACATAACTTCTGTCTAACAGGCGGACAAGTTATAAGAAAACATAACTTCTGTCTAACAGGCGGACAAGTTATAAGAAAACATAACTTCTGTCTAACAGGCGGACAAGTTATAAGAAGACATAACTTCTGTCTAACAGGCGGACAAGTTATAAGAAGACATAACTTCTGTCTAACAGGCGGACAAGTTATAAGAAGACATAACTTCTGTCTAACAGGCGGACAAGTTATAAGAAAACATAACTTCTGTCTAACAGGCGGACAAGTTATAAGAAAACATAACTTCTGTCTAACAGGCGGACAAGTTATAAGAAAACATAACTTCTGTCTAACAGGCGGACAAGTTATAAGAAAACATAACTTCTGTCTAACAGGCGGACAAGTTATAAGAAAACATAACTTCTGTCTAACAGGCGGACAAGTTATAAGAAGACATAACTTCTGTCTAACAGGCGGACAAGTTATAAGAAGACATAACTTCTGTCTAACAGGCGGACAAGTTATAAGAAAACATAACTTCTGTCTAACAGGCGGACAAGTTATAAGAAAACATAACTTCTGTCTAACAGGCGGACAAGTTATAAGAAAACATAACTTCTGTCTAACAGGCGGACAAGTTATAAGAAGACATAACTTCTGTTTCCGGCAAGCCTGAAGGCTTGCCTGAAACAAGGGGCATCAAGCTCTATTCGGAGCTTAATAATTTGGCCCCAGTAGGTTTTAAAGCACAGTTATATGGAAATATGGATTCCAAGCACCAACTTCTAATATTATATCAGTGAAACAGGTCTCATTTCTTATAAAGAAAGTTTCTGTGTACAATAGTATATATTTAAAATAATAAGAAACGAAATTGAGAGAGAATAATGTTTGAAAATTAATTTTATTATGCAGAAAAATTAGCTTACAGAAGTAAGAAATAATTAAGTTCATTAAAATCCATTTTATATAGAAGTTATAAGAAGACATAACTTCTGTCTAACAGGCAGACAAGTTATAAGAAGACATAACTTCTGTCTAACAGGCGGACAAGTTATAAGAAAACATAACTTCTGTCTAACAGGCGGACAAGTTATAAGAAAACATAACTTCTGTCTAACAGGCGGACAAGTTATAAGAAGACATAACTTCTGTCTAACAGGCAGACAAGTTATAAGAAGGCATAACTTCTGTCTAACAGGCGGACAAGTTATAAGAAAACATAACTTCTGTCTAACAGGCGGACAAGAAAACATAACTTCTGTCTAACAGGCGGACAAGTTATAAGAAAACATAACTTCTGTCTAACAGGCGGACAAGTTATAAGAAAACATAACTTCTGTCTAACAGGCGGACAAGTTATAAGAAGACATAACTTCTGTTTCCGGCAAGCCTGAAGGCTTGCCTGAAACAAGGGGCATCAAGCTCTATTCGGAGCTTAATAATTTGGCCCCAGTAGGTTTTAAAGCACAGTTATATGGAAATATGGATTCCAAGCACCAACTTCTAATATTATATCAGTGAAACAGGTCTCATTTCTTATAAAGAAAGTTTCTGTGTACAATAGTATATATTTAAAATAATAAGAAACGAAATTGAGAGAGAATAATGTTTGAAAATTAATTTTATTATGCAGAAAAATTAGCTTACAGAAGTAAGAAATAATTAAGTTAATTAAAATCCATTACACATACACAGAGTTAAATTTACTAAATTAATTAAGCTTACTTATTATAATAATTGTTTACATACCACCCAAAATGACCTTAGCAACCTAATCCTAATCTTAAAATGGTTTAGGACATCTTCCCTACTGTCTATAAAAATATGTATTTATAATGTTGTGTCTTATCACATGACATAATTTTTCTTATCTATCTTTTGTAGCATCAACAGTATGACCTTGGACACATGTCTGTACATATTCTAGACATACTTACTTAAACTATTATTGAATTATATGAATCCTCCATTTTATGAGTGCTAAAATTTACTTATACAAGGTTATATAAATCCTCCATTTTAGGATTGCAATAAAAAAAAAACATCACTTGTAAGTACTTTAAACATACTAAACACATTTCTAAAGATTATATAAATCCTTTATTGCTGGATAGATAAAAATACATGCATATTATTATTATTCTTTATTAATAAAGCACCAACAGATTCCGCAGCACTGTCCATGGGTACAAAGATAAAAGTACAGTACAATTTAATATAACATTAAAGACACCAGACAAAGTTTAACAAACAAATACAGCTGTAATTGAGGGCCCTGTTGCTGTGGGAACTTACAATCTAGATGGGTAGGAGGGTAAGGGACAGGAGGTGGGAACTGCAAAGGTGGGAATGATGTAAGTGTGGAGTTAGATGAGGGCAACTATTAGGCAAGTGGAATTCATTTGTTACTGATTTGGAGATAGGCTTCCCTGAACAAAAAGGTCTTTAGGGAGCGTATAAAGGAGGAAAGGTAAGGGGAAGTCTGACAGCTTGAGGAAGTGTGTTCCCTATGGCTGGTGCCGCATGAGAGAAGTCCTGTAGTCTAGCATGGCAGGAGGTGATGTTAGAAGATGCAAGGAATAGGTAATTGTTGGATCTTAAGGGGCGGGCTGGATTATATTTGTTGATGAGTGAGGACAGGCAAGGGGGGCTGTGTTGGTGGGGTGGATAAGAAGATCTGAGTATCATCAGCATAGAGGTGATAGTTGAAGCCATAGCTACTGATATGTTTACCCAGTGAGGAAGTGTAAATAGAGAAGAGTAGAGGACCTAGAACAGAGCCTTGATGTACTCCAACAGACAGAGGCAATGGAGAGGAGGAGTCACCAGCAAAGGAGACAGAAAATGACCTATTAGAGAGCCCAAGAGAGCTGAGAGTCCATAGGAGAAGGGGATGGCCAACGGTGTCAAAGGCAGCAGACAGGTCAAGTAAGATAAGTATAGAGTAGTGGCCGTTGTGTGTAACAGAAAGATGATTGTTAGTAACCGTGGTGAGGGCAGTTTCAGTTGAGTGTTGGGGATGGAAGCCAGATTGTGGGGGGTCAAGCAAGGAGTTGGAAGACAAGAAGTCGGTAAGGCGATCGAAAACTAGTTTTCCAGGACTTTTGAAGCTAGGGGAAGCAGTGATATGGGGCGGTAGTTTGCAGGAGAATTGGGGTAGAGGTAGGGTTTTTTGAGCATGGGGGTGACCTTTGCCTGTTTAAAGGAAGATGGGAATAAACCGGTAGTAAGGGATTGGTTGAATATGTGAGCTGGAGTGAGGGTAGAAGACAGAGAAGGTATTAGATGTGAAGGGAAAGGGTCAAGTGGGCAGGTAGTTAGGAGTGAGGAAGACAAAAGGAAACTCACTTCAGTCTCAATGGTTGGGGGAAGGTTCCAAGAGTGGGGGAGGGGGTGACCGGGGGCAGAGATTAAAGGTTGCAGTATTGTGTTGGGATATCACTTTGGATGGTGTTTTGTTGAAAAAGTAGTCTTCCAGGTCTTGAGCACTAAAGGCAGATGAAGGGGTGGTGCAGGTGGATAGAGGAGAGAGTTGAATATGGAGAAGAGACATTTAGGGTTTGGGGAGTGAGTAGATATAAGATAAGAGAAGTAGGTTTGCTTGGCTAGGTGAAGGGCAGAGGAGTAAGAATAAAGAATGAACTTATAGTGGAAGAAATCTGGTTCAGAGCGGGATTTCCTCCAGGCACGTTCAGCAGCAAGTGAGCATTTTCTCAGGTAACATGTTTGCTTAGAGTGCCAGGGTTGGAACTGACGACGTGGGGTTTTATGTATTTGGGGAGGAGCAAAAAGTGTCAATTGCAGAGTAGAGAGTATTGTTATAGTGGGTTGTAGCAAGGTCAGGGCAGGATATTGTGGAAGTTTGAGGGAGGCATTTTTGAATAAGGTTGGAGAGGATCCACAGTGTATAGATTTCTACAGGTGTGGGGGCGATGGGGAGAAATAGGTTTAGCCTGTATATCAAAATTATAGGTGAGCAGATGGTGGTCTGAGATGGGAAATGGGTGACAGGTGACATCAGAGAGAGAGCAGAGGTAGGAGAATACCAGATCAATAGAGTGTCCATCACTGTGAGTAGGGAATCGGGTGGATTGTGAGGAGTTTGTGAGTGAGAGAAGATTAGAGGCAGCAGGGGCAGATGGGTTATCAATGGGGATGTTTAAGTCCAGCAGGATTAGAGCAGGTGTATTTGTAGAGATAAAGTGAGAAAGCCAGGCAGCAAAGTTGTCAAGTTATTGGGAGGTTGGTCCAGGGGGGCGATAAATAACTGCCAGCCTGAGGGAGAAGGGGGAGAACAGGCGGATGCAGTGGACTTCAAAGGAGGAAAAGGAGAGAGATGTATGAGGATGCAGGTGCTGATAGAAGCAGGCGGGGGAGAGTAATATTCCAACACCGCCATCATGTCTCTCACCTGGCCTAGGTGTGTGGCTAAAGTGGAGACCACCATGTGTGAGAGCAGCAATGGAAGCAGTGTCAGAAGAAGATAACCAGGTTTCAATAATTGCTAGAAGATTGAAAGCCTTAGAAACAAACAGGTCGTGAACAGTTGTATGTTTGTTACAGACAGAGTGTGCATTCCAAAGAGCACAAGAAAAGAGAGGGGATAAGTGCTGTGGGTTAATTGAGATGAGATATATAAAATGATTTGCAATTATTAGCTTTATTAGCTTTGATTAGTTGCAAAAAGGAAAAATTATACTTTAATTATTTTACCATATTCAGTAGCCTTTCTAAAGAATTTATTTTTATCAGATAGAAGCATCATTTTTATTCAAACAGACATACTACAAATAAACTTTATTGCAGTGCTAAAAGATGTAAATTCAGTCTCAGCAGATAGAAGCACAGTTTTTTATTCAGTGCTCGTCACAAGGCTAAGGGACCAGTTCCGGTGGCAGGCTTGTTACTAACTATTTCACTGGGAGTGATTCTGTCACTGCCCCATACTCCAATCTACACTTTCACTTTCCAGCTTTCTGAGGGAAAAAATGGGTCTCAAATCAGTCTGAGTCTCAACAAGAATCTGGAGCACCTCAATTCTTCACCTTCCTCCTAGAAGGCAAAGATTAGACTAGCATACCAGAGAGGTGTCCAAAAAAAAAAACATTTCATGATTCAGATATGACATGTCATTTTAAACAACTTTCCAATTTACTTTTATCACCAATTTTGCTTTGTTCTCTTGGTATTCTTAGTTGAAAGCTAAACCTAGGAGGTTCATATGCTAATTTCTTAGAACTTGAAGACTGCCTCTAATCTGAATGCATTTTGACCACTAGAGGGCTTTAGTTCATGTGTTTCATACAGATAAAATTGAGCTCATGCACATGAAGTTACCCTGGAGTGAGTACTGATTGGCGAAAAACGCAAGTCTGTCAAAAGAACTGAAATAAGGGGGCAGTCTGCAGAAGCTTAGATACAAGGTAATCACAGAGGTAAAAAGTGTATTAATATAACAGTGTTGGTTATGCAAAACTGGGGAATGGGTAATAAAGGGATTAGCTTTCTTTTTAAACAACAACAATTCTGGTGTTGACTGTCCCTTTAAGTAATATTGGATTTTTGGGAATCTTTGCCTCCTCCTAGTGGCCAAGAGTTGAATTCCAGGAGTAAGGCTCTTGGACTATCACCACTTTGTAAAAGAAAAATGTCTATATATAAAGGAGACAATAGAATTGATTAATCTCACGGGGGGTTTGAGGGAGGGAGAGATTTTGTATGTGAAATAGTTGCATGTATTTATTTAACCCACAGCCATAATTAGCATTTCAATACTTAACATAAATAACATTAGCAGGTCTTCTAACTTGAAGTTTCTGCCAATTGTTATGGGTATGTCCTAGGCGATGGTTTTTTTTTTTTAAAAACTTTATTTATAGAAAAGAATCCGAGTCATACATGGTAAATGCAGTCATAATAATGCAGGTGTGACAAAGTGATCACCTGCAGAATAAAACAGTTTTCAGAGCATGTTATATCAAAGCATACCAGCAAAGGAATACAATAAGTAGATGAGATCATCATGTATGTCCTGGGACTCAACTTTTTCTAAGAACATTTTTTTACAATCAACCAAAGAAAAAGAGGAGAAAACGAGAAAGAAAACATATCAGCTAAGAGCAGGGAAGAAAGATAATAGCATACAAAGAAGAATGAAAGGAAGAGAAGAAAGGAAGAAGAATAACATATAGCAACCATACTTACCCAGAGCACCTCCGGGTCCCCCCTCCCTCGATATGCAGGTCACTCACGGGCCTGATCCGTGGATAGACACCAATTTCCTCTAAGATTTTCATTTAGAACATACTGGCTATTTTTAAAAGGAAGAAGAACCCTATCCCTTACTATGTCAGGTAGGTGCAGCAAATAAACCTCCCATTTAAGGAGAAATCTCTTGACTCTTTTCTCAGGGTCCCCCCTAGTATCTGCCTGCTCAATCAACATCTGATCATGAATTGTTTTAAGTAGGTGTTGAAAAGGTAAGGTCCGGTCCCCTGTCCACTCCCTCAGAATAATTTGTTTAGCTAGCATGAGTATGGTATTTAAAAAAATGTTGTGCTTGTATGTCTGGTCTCTAGGTGTCAGAAAGATCACATGTTGTGCCGAGAGGGACACAGTTTGTTTAGTTAATTTGGATAGCCAGTACGCAATTCTTTGCCAACATTTTTGTATTTTAGGGCAACTCCAGAGCAGGTGTACCCAATCAGGAGATTCAAGGCGGCATTTACTACAGGAATTGAGTGCTCCCTCAACCCATTTAGCCCTTAGGCCGGGAGTGATGTAAGCTTGATGTAGGAATTTCAGGTGTGATTCCCTCAATTTTGCAGAGATAGTACTTTGGTGTGCCCTCTCGAAACTCGTGGCGATCAATGACGGGTCAATCTCTAGCTCCCCAAAATGGGACCACTTTGATACCATGCCATGAAGCACATGATCCTTAGAGTGACGGATCAGTAAGTTATATGTATGTGACAGCCTCAGAGGGCCTAACTTCGCCAGCGCACACAATGTATCTAAATTAGAGGCTTCTACAGATAGGAGTCCCTCTGAAATCAAGGTGGATACGTAGTGTCGGCACTGAAAATATGCAAACCTGTGTGTGTGCGGGAGGTTATAACGTGATTGTAGGTCTTGGAAGGCCAGTATTTCTAGAGTCAGGGGTCGGAAAAGTTGATGAAGTCGTGTGAGTCGTAATTGTTGCCATGTCTGAAATGCTTGCATGGTGTAACCAGGGAGGAAGTCCAAATTACCCTGGATCGGGAGATATTTACTAGCCAAGCGTTGTATACCCCAGAGTCTACAAATCTTGGTCCAGGCTCTTAGAGGATCTCTAAACAGTATATGGTTTTGAATGAACGGGGATAGAGATTTCAAATGTGCATGAGGCAGATAAGCTAAATGCAGTGGTTTAGTGATGTTAGACTCTAGGTCGGGGACAGTATAATAGTTTTTCCCTACCAGCCAGTCCAGTGCAAATCTAGAGAGAGCCGCCCAGTTATACCATATTATATTAGGAAGACGGAGCCCTCCTCCTCCCACTGTCATTGACAAGGGGGTTCTGCCTATTCTATGTTTTTTGCCCTGCCAGACAAAGTTCCCAATGGCAGTTTGGAAAGATGTCGCATCCTTTTGAGTGAGAAGAAGAGGCAACATCTGTAATGGATAAAGAAGTTTGGGCAGGGCAACCATTTTAAAAAGGTGTACCCTACCCGAAAGAGAGAGGGGGAGTTTCATCCAGCTCAATAGCATTTGCTTAATGTCACCTATAGTCCCGGCGAGATTCAGAGAGTATAACATATGAGGGTTAACGTGTATCCATATGCCTAAGTATTTAAAACTACCCTGGGTAGTTTTAAGACCAAAATCTACTAGGGTCATGTTTCGGGAATTTTGCAACCAGGTGGCCTCCGATTTGTCAATGTTGATCTTGTACCCCGAGAACCTGCCAAAATCATCGATAACTTTCAGAAGAGGCTGTAAGTTAGAACCAGGATCGCCTACAAAGAGCAGTAAATCATCGGCTTAAAGTGATAGATGTTGCTTTTGGCCACATATATCTAAGCCGGCGCACTGTTGCCTGATGTAGGACGCCAGGGGTTCGATTGCTAAATTGAAAAGGAGAGGGGAAAGGGGACATCCCTGTCTCGTACCCCGTTGTAGCGTAAAGGAAGGAGAGAGCCCTCCATTGATTAGAAGAGAGGCCTTAGGGGCTGAGTATAATCTTTGTAAAAAGCTGGGAAATTCACCCTGCATACCAAAGCGCGACAGTGACGTATGTAAGTGATCCCACTCGATCCGGTCAAACGCCTTCTCAGCATCTAGTGCTAGAAGGCATGCGTCTGGTAGTTGGGATGGGGATTGTGTATGTGTGTTGTACCAGTAATGGGACACGACGCCGAGAGTCTTTCTAATGTTAATAACTGAGGATCTGCCCTTTACAAAACCCGTTTGATCTGCATGAACTATATGTGGTAGAACCTTTGCCAACCTGTCCGCTAAGATTTTTGTTAGAAGTTTATAATCCCCATTTAATAGGGAGATTGGGCGATATGAAGAAGTCTGGGTGGGATCTCTATCAGGTTTCAAAAGGAGACAGATATTAGCCTCAGAAAATCTATCATTTAGTTGTTCAGTGCCCGCCAGGTAAGCAGAATACAAGGATGAGAGAATTGGTGCTAGCTCCTCCTCCAGTAACTTAAGATATTCTACAGGTAACCCATCCGGGCCTGCTGCTTTGCCCAGTTTACTTTGTCGTATGGCCCTGAGAACCTCCTGGGGACTTATAGGAGAATTCAACAGGGAAGACTGCTCTTCCGTAAGAGTGGGGAGTTTTACTGCGTCCCAAAAGGCACGCTTGGCTTCTATATGGATAGGTTGTTTAGAGTACAGGGAAGTGTAATAGTCTACAAATTCAGTCATAATTTCCTTGGCGTTGGCGGTGAGGGTACCCTTAGATTTAATGGCTAGAATTTGGGACTTGGGTTTATAGGAATGAACTAGTTTGGCCAGCAGTTTACCGGCCTTGTTACCATGGCGGTAATAGCGACCCTGTCGGTGAATATTGACCTTGTTGTCTTGTTGAGCTAAGAAAGTATCCCTTGTCTGTTTGAGATCATAGTAAGATTTCCTAGATGTTGGCGTGGGGGTATGTAAGTAGTTATTGTAAGCCGCAGTGAGTTGGGCAAGGAGAGTCTCATCTACTCTCGTAAGTTGCTTATTATGGTGTGTTGCAAAGGAGGTTATATGACCTCTCATCACCGCTTTTGAGGCGTGCCAGAACAAATCTGGCGTATCCAAATGACAAGCATTGTCAGATGCATAATGCGTCCAGGATGCCTTTAAGTGTCTACGGAACTCAATGTTGTTATATAGGTGGAGAGGAAATCTCCAACTTCTGTTTGGAGGTCTGGGGGGATGTGGCTGCAGTATCAGGGTGATTGGGGCGTGGTCTGATAAAGTGACTTGGCCAATATAAGTAGATAAGATGTGTGGCGTTATACTTGAGGCAGTTAGGAAATAGTCAATACGCGACATAGTATGGTATGTTTTTGAGAGACAAATGAAATCCCTCTCATCCGGGTTCCTTGCTCTCCAGACATCTAGTAAACTCAGAGTCTCCTTGAAGGATCCAATCAAGGATACTTCACGTTTGTAGCGGATCACGTGTTTTTTTAAAGAGCCAGATGCTGAGGGATCTCTAAACCTATCTAGAGGAAGAGCCTGAGCCAGATTAAAATCACCTCCTATTATTAAAGGGGCACTATGTGTGGCCAATATCGCCAATAAATTTGTCCAAAAGGGGGGATCATGCTCATTAGGGCCATAAACATTACAGAGAGTGTATGTATGTGCATTGGTCTGGAGTGATGCGACTATGTACCGTCCCTTTTTGTCTATGTCCACTGCTGACAAGGAGGCCGCTAAACCCTTTCGCACTAGAATGGCAACTCCTCTTTTCCTACCCTCTGTAGGGGAGCTGAGGACCTGTCCCACCCATCTGATTTTTAACTTTGCATGTTCCTCAACTGTCAGTTTTGTCTCCTGGAGCATAGCAATGTCAGCCTTTAGTGAGTGTAGGTGGTGGAGAATCTTACTTCTCATTGCCGGGGATGTGATGCCCCCTACATTCCACGCTATAATTTTAAGGGGAAGAGTCATGTCTACAGAGTGTAGGGATGGAGAGGGCACGACCTAGTAGGTAGTGTCCTAGCAAGTGTCCCCTGTGGTGTCTGAGGTGTAGGTAGTAATAGGTGACTTACAGTTATGGAAAAGCATAGGTGTGTCCTCAGGGCAGGATGACATGATGAAGGAGGGGGGTCCAGAGGCCTCCAGGTCCCAATCCAGCAATTGCTACAAAAGAGATAAGAACATACAGCAATGTTTACAATATGTATAAGTAAGAGGTCAGTACCCATGGTAGTAGTAATGTCAATAGGTATCGTCACAGAGGTTATCTGTTTATAAAAGAACCAATTGATGAACAAAAACACAGCATAATAGCAGGAAGCATAACATCTTAGAACTAGAATTCTGCTCTTGGGGGAGGGGATAGGAAGCAATAAAGCCATACAAAGCCCTGGAATGTTTAGTGTAAGTTTAAGATGAGAAAATTTACCAAGGGTTTTTACATTTGGCAGGGGCAGGTGGATAGGCCCTAGGTAGCCAGGTGAAAGTGTATATGGGCTTTGAGGTAGGGAACTATGTTTTTTATATTCGGTGTCGATGCCCTGGGGCCTGAACATAATAGTAACACCATAATCTGCGTCGGTCAAAAGGCAAGTGGTGGACAGAGGGTCTCCACTTGAATTTGTGAGGGATAGGCCAAAAACTAAGCCTACTAGGGGACCCAGGGGAAACCAGCGGTAGCTGTGAACTGTCTTAATAACACGCATATTAGAACTAAGGTTTAAGTATGCTGAATAATATTTCCCAACCATAACAGTGCAATGCATATACAAACATGAACCTGCACAGGTAGTGTAATAACAGAGATAACAAGTTGCCATGTGCGGAACCGTGCCTCCGGCCACAGCCAAGACTGGCAAGCATGACCAGAGCCACAGGACCCGCCAGAGCAAAATACATAATGTAATCAACATGATGCATATGAAAAGAAATTCTAAACGATAATACTTAAAAGAGTCTCATCAGCCATTGTCCTGTCTCCGCTCTGATGCCAGGTATGCCTGTGCTGCCGCAGGCGTATGAAAGGTTTTAGGGCCTGAAAGACTCTGAATCTTCAAGGTAGCTGGGAACATGAGTGCAAATTTACGTCCCTGATCATGCAGTGTAGAGCAGATAGAAGCAAAGTCCTTACGTCTCTTAGTGACCTCAACTGAAAAGTCCTGGAAAAGTAAGAGACTGTGATCTTCGAAGATGACTTCCTTAGCCGCCCTGTAGGCTCGCAAGAGTGCTAGCTTATCCTGGAAATTTAAGCATCTAAAGATTACTTGTCGTGGCCTCTCCTTGGAATTTTCTAGATATCTGTTGGGGCCTATGCGATGAGATCTTTCAATGTCCAGAGGTAAACAGTCCTGAGGCAGGCCCAGGATTTTCGGGAGAGTTAAAGCGGCAAATTCTAGTAAATCTTTATCTTTAATGGATTCAGGAACGCCTATGATTCATAGATTATTTCGCCTGCAGCGGTTTTCTAGGTCCTCCACCTTATCCATTAGCTGTTGATTTTGTTTCAGTAGGCGTTTTAAAGAAACCTCTGATTCCTGCTGTCTGTCTTCAATCCCCGAAATTCTTTGTTCCGCGGCCGACATGCGAGTGGAGAAGAGCCGCACCTCACTGGTTAAGGTGTCCACACCAGCCTGCAAGCTATCCATTTTTGGTAAAAAGAAAGCCTTGAGCTCCTGTAGGAGTGAAGAATGATCTCCTGAAATACTGCCTTCAGCATCTGCAAATGATGGGTTTGCCTGCGTTTCTGTCAGAGGCTTTTGTTTTTTTTCCTGATTTTTTGATCTGTGACTCATTGTGCTACTTAAAGGCGAGGGCAGCCTGTGAAAATACTCGTCCACTTTCATAGAACAAAATACAGACAGTTACTGGGAATGGTATGACACTGTGTAGGAATCACCAGAGGGCGCTGTTGCACTGTGTATTGCAGCAATCAAGGTAGGTATGTGGAGGGAAAATGGAGGAGATGAGGACACAGATTTTGAATTTGCAGATAACACATGCCAAGATGCAGGTGTTAAATAAAAAATTTAGCTGTACCAACTATGTAGACAAAAGTGTTTTTTTTTTTCCTTTTCTGTCTTGTGTAGCAGGCTTAATCAGGGCTGATGGATCAGAAATACAATCCTAAAAAATTGAGCTATACCAGCTATGAGGTGAAAAGAGTCTGTATAGGAAAAGTCTGTATAGATCAATATATGGTTTATGCAGGGACTGTCCCAATGATCAGCTCTCAAGCAGAGCAGGTGTTTATGCGCTCACCCCTTAGCAACTACTGGGGCATGAGAAGGCTGATATCCCCCTGCTGAGAACCTAATAACAAGTTTGTCTCCCTGTATGGAAGTGAGGTTGTGCCTTGTTGTAAGTTAGAGCTGGTTGATCTGAGTTTACATTAGTGCATCCACATTACTTTTACGGAGTGTGCAGCAATCTCTTATGGGCATGCATAGAATACTTTCCGGGGAGCCCGTTATCAGGGCCTCACACGGTCATAGTTTGAGGTGGAGCGGTTCTAACCAGCTGAGTATTAGTCCGCGGTGTTACCGCCTCTCACCTGATCCTTCCGATTACCACATTCGAGGCCGGTCTGCTTGTAAGGTCCATTCCGAGTTGAAACTGGCACGGAGGTGAAGGGGGGAGCTCCTCCAATATGGCGCCGGTCAGCGTTACCGCTCGCGCCGTGTGGCGCAGTTCAATTGTGACTTTCGAGGCAAGGGCGATTTTCTGCCCTTCACGATGGTTCTTAGGCAGGATGGGGTACCGTAGAGGGCAACCCAGCAAGGCAGCGTCGTGGGGAAAAGCAGATTCCCGGAGCTCTGTACTTCTGCTGCCAGCCGCTAGCTCCGCCCACCGGAAGTCCTAGGCGATGGTTTTAATGAGAAAAAATAAACTATTTAAAATACAGAAATATATATAAAAGAACAAGTTCCCATACATTTAATACTCTGCAGTAAGTATAAGACATCATTTGGAACAAATTAAGGGAAAATAAATTTTACGTTATAGTGTCTCTTTAAAGGGACATGAAACACAAAAATTTTCATTCATGATTCAGATAGAATGTGCATGTTTAAAGTTTACTTCTATTATCTAATTTGTTTCATTGTCTAATATAAAAAGCATACCTAGGTAGGCTCACAAGCTGCTTATTGGTGGCTGCACATATGTCTCATGTTATTGTCTCACCCCTGTTCATTGCAATTTCTTTAACAAAGGTTACCAAGAGAATGAAGCAAATTAGATAGCAGAAATACATTGGAAAGTTGTTTACAACTGTGTTTTCTGAATCACAAAATAAAATGTTTTGGATCCCTCTAAGGGAGCTGAGATTAAGGGGTTTGAATATATACCCCTCTATCCAGTGTGTGTCTGGGTTGTGACTAGCTAAAAAAGTGCCCCCCCTCGCAGATGACAACACGTGGTTATCATTCACACTATAGACGTACGGCCTGATTATATAAAGCTCTCCATTCAGATGATAGAAAATTATCCTCCAGCACTACAAAATCTCTCACATGATTCTAAAAAGGCAGATATTGCAGATTTTGCTATGCATTCCCTGAATTTCTGGATGTGAAGGATGTCAGTTCTGCTGCATTTACACGTTGTGCTTTGTATTTTACCTTACTTTACATTTCAGATTATGTTGTTTAAGTTTTATTAATGGGACAGTAAACGTTCAGAATAATGTTATGTAATGCTGCAAACAGTGCAGAATTATATAACATTATTTAGCGGTAACTTCAAAAATTTTAAGTATTTCCACATTTTGAAGTGTAAAGTTGGACTCCGCTCCAGGATCTACTGACCGGGTCTTGGATATCCAAAGTACTTTGCGGGCTTGCTGGCTGGTCACAGCAGCTCTGGTCTAGCGCTTTGGATTTCCAAGACCCGCTTAGTAGATCCTGGAGTGGAGTCCAACTTTACATTTCAAAATGAGGAAATACTTTTAATTTTTGAAGTTACCGCTAAAATAATGTTATATAATTCTGCACTGTGTGCAGCATTATATAACATTATTCTAAATGTTTACTGTCCCTTTAACTCCTAGACACCATCATAAAAGCAATGGGCTTTAAGGATGTTAGGACTTGTATAGAATATTCTAACTTGTGTGGCTCCCTGCTCCCCCTTTTTACGCACTCATCCCAATTACAATCTATAATATTATCCCCTACTTGCCATAACCTAGAGAACTAAACACCCTCTAACCTATTAACCCCTAAATTATTGCAACTCCCCTTCACAATAAGCCCCCCAAACTATTAACCATTAGTGATGTCCCGAACTGTTCGCCGGAGAACAGTTCCAGGCGAACATAGCTTGTTCGCGTTCGCCGCCGCAGGCGAACATATGCGATGTTCGATCCGCCCCCTATTCGTCATCATTGAAGAAACTTTGACCCTGTATCTCATAGTCTGCAGACACATTATAGCCAATCAGCAGCAGACACTCACTTCCAGACCCTCCCAGGTCACGGGCAGCAGCCATTTTAGAATCATTGTGATGCAGCTTTTGAATAGAGAAGAGGTTTAGTGTTGCAGCTCCAGATTTTAATGGGAAATTGATAGCTAGGCTAGTGTATTCAGTCTCCACTACAGTCCTGAAGGACTCATCTGATCTCTGTTGTAAGGACAGCACCCCAAAAAGCCCTTTTTAGGGCTACATCAGTCTTTTTTTTTTCTTTTTTTTCAGTCTTTTTTTTTTTTTGCATAGGGCTAGAACTCCAGTCGTTTTTTTTTTTTTGGCATTTGCCTGCCTGCCACCAGCCTGTGTGTGAGCCTCACAGCATATATTGTACCAACTTGCTCACTGCCACCACTCATATCTGGTGTAACATTATTTTAAATTAAAAAAAAAAACAACTTTTACATTAGTTTGCTAATTGCAAATTTAATCTAATTTTGTGATTAATTCCTCTGTGCCACCACTCATATCTGGTGGTGTAACATTATTGTAAATTTAAAAACAAACAAATTTAAATTAGTTTGTTAGTGTAATCTAATTTCATTTTCCATCAGGCCTGGGTCTCTCAGGCACACAGCATATACTGTTATTAATTGCTCTGTGCCACCCCCACAACCCATATCTGGTGGTGTAACATTATTTTAAATTTGAAAAACAAAACTTTTACATTAGTTTGCTAATTGCAAGTTTAATCTAATTTCATTTTCCATCAGGCCTGTGTGCCAGGCACCCAGCAAGCATATACTGTGATTAATTCCTCAGTGCCACCACTCATATTTGGTGGTGTAACGGAACATTATTGTAAATTTAGAAAAAAACAAATTTACATTAGTTTGTTAGTGTAATCTAATTTAATTTTCCATCAGGCCTGGGTCTCTCAGGCACACAGCATATACTGTTATTAATTGCTCTGTGCCACCCCCACCACTTATATCTGGTGTAACATTATTTTAAATTTAAAAAACAAAACTTTTACATTAGTTTGCTAATTGCAAGTTTAATCTAATTTCATTTTCCATCAGGCCTGTGTGCCAGGCCCACAGCAAGCATATACTGTGATTAATTCCTCAGTGCCACCACTCATATCTGTTGTAACATTAGTGTAATTTTTTTGAATATTTTTTTTTTACATCAGTCTGGTAGTGTTATTGAATTTTAGTTGCCAGGTCAGCCTAGTGCCAGCCTGTGTGTCAGGCTCCCAGCATATACTGTGCCTACTTCCATCCTCAGTGCAACCACTCATATCTTCTTGTTTAATAGTAGTGTAAGTGTACATTTAAAAAAAATAAACTTTTTGGATTATGAAACATCAGTCTGCTTTTTTGTTTCCTGCTCACAGCATATACTGTGCCCACTTGCCCAGTGCCACCACTCATATCTTGTTTAATAGTAGTGTAAGTGTATATTTAAAAAAAATAAACTTTTTGGATTGTGAAACATCAGTCTGCTTTTTTGTTTCAGGCTCACAGCGTATACTGTGCCCACTTGCCCAGTGCCACCACTCATATCTTGTTTAATAGTAGTGTAAGTGTACATTTAAAAAAAAAAGTTTTTGGACTCTAAAACATCAGTCTGCTTTTATGTGTCAGCGTATACTGTGCCCTTTTGCCCAGTACCACCACTCATATCTTGTTTAATAGTAGTGTAAGTGTACATTTAAAAAAAATAAACTTTTTGGACTGTGAAACATGTCTGCTTTTTTGTGTCAGGCTCACAGCGTATACTGTGCCCACTTGCCCAGTGGCACCACTCATATCTTGTTTAATAGTAGTGTAAGTGTACATTAAAAAAAATAAACTTTTTGGATTGTGAAACATCAGTCTGCTTTTTTGTTTCCTGCTCACAGCGTATACTGTGCCCACTTGCCCAGTGCCACCACTCATATCTTGTTTAATAGTAGCGTAAGTGTACATTTAAAAACAAAAAAAACTTTTTGGACTGTGAAACATCAATCTGCTTTTTTGTGTCAGGCTCACAGCGTATACTGTGCCTACTTGCCCAGTGGCACCACTCATATCTTGTTTAATAGTAGTGTAAGTGTACATTTAAAAAAAAGTTCTGAGGACATAGTTGACTTTTTAACACAGGACACCCAATAGCTTCCGCTCCGAACCTTGACACACCATCCTCCTCGAGCTTACCTTCGGACAGCACCTCTCAAGTTACCACTCGCCCGCCTGCCGCCACCACCAACACTAGCACCACAGCCGCTTCACTTGATCTGTCAGAGGAGTTATTTACACATCAGTTGGAAGAAATGAGTGATGAGCAACCATTATTGCCAGAGGATGTAGATAACAGGGATATGTCTCAGTCAGGCAGCATTACACACATGGACGTACGGTGTGATGATGATGATGTTGTACCCGCTGCGGGAGTTTGGTCTGTCAGTGTGAAGCGGGCGTAACCCTTACACTACCTGATCGATACAACATCATACCTGATGTTTTAAAGCACGTTATTTTAAACAATTTAGGAATGTTAGGTGATTTATGCCCTTTATGGATTAAAACCAGACTCTGCATCAACTATGTAATTTTCCGTGGGAGTTTTGCCATGGATCCCCCTCCGGCATGCCACATTCCAGGTGTTAGTACCCTTGAAACAACTTTCCCATCACTATTGTGGCCAGAAAGAGTCCCTGTGGGTTTTAAAATTCGCCTGCCCATTGAAGTCAATGGGGGTTCGCCCGGTTCGCCGGTTTGCGAACTTTTGCGGGAGTTCGTGTTCGCAGTTCGCGAACCCAAATTTTTAGGTTCGTGAAATCACTATTAACCATTACACTGCAACAACCCCATCACAATAAGCCCCCCTAACCTATTAAACTCTAATCCGCTACGACCCCATAACTACTAAACTGCATAACAGCTAACCCCCAGACCTCTAAGATAACACCCCCTAAATTATAAAAAAAAACACTAAAATTACTAAAAATAAAAACACATTACAAAAAAAAAAAAAAAACACAGTTATGCCTATACTAAAACTATATGCCTATACTAAAACTAAAGTCCCCTTTAAGGGAAAAAAACACCCAATAGTAACAAATCCTATACTGACACTAAAATTTATTAAAGCAATACCACTTAGAAGGAATTTTTTGTAGGGCATTGCCCTAAAGTGATTTAGCTCTGTTTCTAAAATAAAAATAACCCCCCAAAAAAAGCCTTTCTAAAAGAACCTACTCTAAAAATTGCAGTGAAAAGAGCATTTGTTAGGGTATTGCTATAAAATTATTTCAGCTCTTTTGCCCATTTTTTTAAAAAAAATAACTATTCTTCAAAAGAAAAAGGGCATTGCTCCTAGAAGGGCATTTGGTACGGCAGTTCTCTAAAGGGAACATAGCTCTTGTGCACAATAAAAAAGCGTATCCTAAAAAGGATGCCATGAGAAGAGCATTTTGTTGGGCATTGCCCTGATATGGGCATTTGGTAGGGCCTAAAGTCTAACATATTTTACCCAATAAAAAAATCATTATCTAAAAAAAAAAACCATACCCTAAAATATTCCCTAAAATAATTGCCCTATACTATTTTATTTTAGTATTGAGGTTTTTTAATGGCCAAAAGAGCCAAAGTAACCATAGGACAATGCCCTACCAAAGGCAATTTTTAGAGTAGGTTATTTCATATAGGCTTTTTTTTTTTTTTACTTTTATTGTACAACGGGGTTGCTTTTTTGTTTGGGATGGGATTTTTATTTATTTTTTAAGTTTTTTTGTTTTTTTTCTAAATGTTAGTGTTTATTTTGTGTACCTTAGGGGATAGTAGGTTAGGGATCTTTGTGGGGGTTAGCTGTTAGGTAGTTATGTAGTGTAGGGCTAGTTTGCATTGGGAGTTGTGTTGATTTAGGGATTAATAGGTTAGGGAGTGTTTGCGTTGGGAGGTTGTGGCAGTTTAGGGGTTAATAGGTTAGGGAGTGTTTGCGTTGGGGCTTGTGGTGGTTTAGGGGTAAAAATATTAAAGGGTGTTTGTGTTGGGGGTTGTGGCTGTTTAGGAGTTAATGGGTTAGGGGATGTTTGTGTTGGGGGTTGTGATGGTTTAGGAGTTAATAGGTTAGGAAGCTTATTGTGATGGGCCATTGGTGGTATAGGGGCTAAGTAGTGTAGGGTTAGTTTGAGGTGTTTGGGATTAGGGATTGTGTTGATATAGGGGTTAACAGGTTAGAAAGTTTATTGTGGTGGGCCATTGGTGGTATAGGGGCTACGTAGTGTAGGGTTAGTTTGAGGTGGTGGGTTTTCTCGGTTTAGGGGTACATAGATATATTTTTTAGGTCCATATTTAAAATGGATTCTTTACTTTACATCACCAATGTCGGTGCCAATGCAGCTTGGAATATTTCACAGGCATCGACACTCATTGAGATGTATAGTAAACCACATCTCAGCAATGCTGCCTTTAAACAGTAATATAGGCACTTTTTAATATTTTGCCGGCATTCTCGACATTGCGCTGACTCCCTTTTGAATTCTAGATGTACCTCTTTAAGACTACCCTGGCTTGTCTACTTTTGCAAAAAGTATGTCATAACGGTGGTAACTTTCATTCCTGGGTTACCCATAATGTCTCAAAAGCGGCATAGGCCAAGAAAATCAATGTGTGTGCATGCTTGGAAAACATAACATTTCTTAATTTCTCACATTTACTTAGATTTGCCCTATTTGTCCTCTAAAGAACGATATATAATAAGCGTGGGTAAACTTAATGTGAAAGAGTTAAATCATGGTTGAACAAACATAGCTCAAATTCTAGGTTTTGTTTACAATCAGAACTTGGACAATTGCCTCTGTCATTCAGGAGTTACATTTAAGCTTTGCACTTTCTATGTTTTAATGCATTTAGATTCTGTAAACAGCAGTGTGTTTACAATTAGGATTTTACAAATTCTGATTATTCTATGACAGTTTCTGTGTAACATTAACAAATTAGGGCCATATCTTTGTAAATCTATGTGTATCTTTTACAAATTACATTGCACTTGAATTTTTCTATTTAAAAAAACTGTCAGCTTCTATTTACCTGAGAGCTTAATTACTTTCTATGGACCCAATGATCAAAGATTGTCTAGTTTGGAGAAAAATTACTGTGCAGACTTCACAGGGGCTGATCTCACTGAATTATATAATATATTAAAGGGCGAAACCTGGAAGTGCCAGAGAGATGAGATATGCCTTCTATAGAAAGTAATGAGGCTCTTTGGGATACAGAATTTCACAAGGAAGAGTGAGATCTCTGTTTGCAGAAAATACAAATTAAACTGATTTTTTTTCATTACAATTTAACTTGTTTTTGCCCTAGTTTAGTATATATTACTTTTCAATCAGTTAAATAAGTTTATTGTAAATTTTGAGCAAACCTCTCCTGCATACAGCTGGCGAGAATAATCAGTGAGATCAGCTTGTGTAATAAGAATTGTGAGATAGATTTAGACATACTGCAGGAACTACCCTGTTCAGCTCGGGAAACTCCCTAGTCCCTTTACATTTTCTGAAGCTGTCAGTTTTATTTTACAATGGAGTTAATACAAAGTGTAATGTAATTTGTAAAATATACGCAGACATATACAAAGTATGATTCTAATTTGTCAATGTAACATGAAAACTTTCAAAGTATAATCAGAATTTGTAAAATCCCTGCAGTATTCAAAATCTAAATGCATTAAAGTACAAACGAGAAAATGCAAAGTTTAAATCAAATAAAACATGGCAAAATCTGAAGTGTAAAGTAATATAAAATACAAAGCACAAAGTGTAAATATAGCAAAACTCTCATGTCATACAGTACTATATTGCACTGGGCTTGCCTCTCCTTCACATACATAAATGCAGGGAATGCCCCTTAGAGGAGTATAGCAACATGTGCCTGTCTATAATTTTGTGAGAGATCTCGCAGTGCTTGAGGATAATTTTTGAGGCATCTCTTATCTCTATGGGAGTTCCAGATTCCACCCTTTTTCTTACAGCATTCAGTGAGTTCAGCCACTGTGAAGTCTGCATTCTAATTTCTCTCCAAGCAGGAGAATGTTTTATCACTGGCCCATAATGTGGCTGACGATCATGTGTTGTCATCCGTACTTCAAGGGTTAAATCAAAATGTAGGAGGAAGATAGAACAGTAGTTATGATTGTGATTTAAAGATTATTCTAGTTTGGGAAGATATACAATTTCTGGATCTAGCATTTATGGGAGAAATAGTAGATCCTTGTTCAATGCTTGGAAAAGTGCTAATATGTGAGGTGCTAGGATATGTTTACACTCCTTGTAATACTTTTTATTGTACCCATCAGGTAGCTCTTCCCCAGTGGAACATCACCTAGTCAATTTGCCAGTACACTTTATATGGGTAAGAATAAAATGTGTAATTCCTCCGCTAGGGAAGTTATTATTATTATTACATTATAATTATTATTATTATTTTTAACTGAAAAACTCAAAACAGATAATTGAAGAAATACATTTAAGGTAATTGTATATGGGTGATGACAATAAACCTTTTAATTGGAGTTTGCTTTTTTTGTCTATCTTTAACTGGACATTATCATGCAAACAATGAATACTGTGAATGCACAACCAATATGATTACTGCATAGTTATTATTATTAATATAATTATTATAATTTATTTATATAAATGCGAAGGAGGACCCTGATCAGAAGAACGTACAGTGTATAGGTTGAAGATGCAGAGACATAAGTTTTGGGGTAGCTTTAAATATAACTCTCTGTCCCCTCTTCTCCTAGGAATACCAATATGACCAATAATCTGGAATCTTATTTGGCAGAAGTTATGGCCTGCTTTAATAAAATGTTCTGCCACAGGATTTTTATTTTTTTATTTTGAATGTCCGGCCTCTTCACTCATCCTTTCACAGACCATTCTGGTCGTTTCACCAATATAGCTCCCCCACATGGGCATTTGATCATATAAAGTGCATAATTTGTAGTACAAGTAAATAGGCATTTAATATTATATCCCCTACCGGTCCTAGGATGGAAAAAATATCTACCCTTAATCATTCTATTGCAGCTTAGAGGGACAGTCAAGTCCAAAAAAACTTTCATGATTTAAATAGGGCATGTAATTTTAAACAAATCCCAAATAACTTTTATCACCAATTTTGCTTTGTTCTCTTGGTATTCTTAGTTGAAAGCTAAACCTAGGAGGTTCATATGCTAATTTCTTAGACTTTGAAGGCTGCCTCTAATCTGAATGTATTTTGACAACTAGAGGGCATTAGTTCATATGTTTCATATAGATAACATTGAGCTCATGCACGTGAAGTGACCTAGGAGTGAGAACTGATTGGCTAAAATGCAAATCCGTCAAAAGAACTGAAATAAGGGGCAGTAAGCAGAAGCTTAGATACAAGGTAATTACAGAGGTAAAACTTGTATTATTATAACTGTGTTGGTTATGCAAAACTGGGGAAAGGGTTATAAAGGGATTATCTTTCTTTTTAAACAACAACAATTCTGGTGTTGTCCCTTTAAACAACCTAAACAAGGATAACAACCCAAGTTTTTTCTGTGATTTATGTTTGTACACTTGATCTCTTAGAGCCTTAAGATGTCATGAAACAATAGAGTTGAGTGGACAGGATATGAGATGAGAAGATGTGTGAAGACCTCATCCTCTTTTACAGGAGAGAAGTAACAGAGTCGACACAAGCAAATAAAGTTTTTTGACCAGGTTGAGGGCAGAATTGTATGTTCTGAGAATTCATTTAGAATTGAAGAAATCAGCACAAGCATCTGATCTCTAAAGATAGTGGACCTGTTTTGTGTGTCCTAGTTGTTTTCGAGTGCATGTATCATGGCGAAATGGGGGGAGGCGACTTTGTCAAGTATTGATTTAGTACAGAATTATATTGTGAGGCCACAAGGTCTGGGCAAGAGAGATATGAAATGTTGGAGAGTAAAGGTTTCAACTTAGAAGAGAAGATTGGGAGATTAAAGTCACTTCAGTTCCTATAAGAAAGTATTTTTTTTTTTTTTTGGGGGGGGGGGGGGCTAATGAGGATGCTGCAGTTAGAGATAGCAAGAAAGTTATTAGATGATGGTCAGATAGGCCAGATGGGTGAAATGTGAATTTAGAAAGAAAGATACAAAGAAGAACTAAAAGGGAATAAAGGGATGGGGATGAAGGAATGCAGTGGAAGGTACAGTGTGGGGACAAAATAATGCCTACATACAGATTAGTAAGGGACAATTTGGAATAGATTAACACACAGTTTACTGCAATTGTTTTTCAATGGCCAAACTCTACATCCTCATCCCCACTTATCAAGTAGGAGCCAATCCAGACCGTGTTACTTGAGTAGATGAGGCTAGCCACTGTCATTTTGTTAGTAAAAAAAGGTAGTGTTCTGCAGTATATTATCTATTCACCCATGTTGAGTCAAATTAGGGAGATATTTTAGGGAGATATTTTTAGCAGGGTTAGGCTTCTGAAATGTGTAGTTTGCACTTCCATTTTGCATAATTGGAAAATACACAATAGCCATTATTAAATTTGCACAATGCATAACATTTTATTTTACAATATCAAGGTGTTTTACGTCTCTTTAAAATCAAACACATTTTTTTTCTAAGAGACATCCAGAATTGCCCTTCTGTAGTAACCTACTACCACATTAAAAGGACATACAAGTGCAAAAAAAAAAAGCCTTTATATTGCATTGTTGCTTGCAACAAAGGGGTCGAATACATAATTAAAGTTCCTGTCCCCTTATCCAATTATATTGACACCATATCACCGTATTAACAAAATTATAGGGATAGATATTTTTAATACTCCTGAACCTTCCTTTATACTTTTTAATCATTTTCTAAAATTAGGATGTATCTATCAGAGTCAACTGTTTTAATGTATAATCAACTGTGCAAAAAGACTAATTCCTATCTTGTGAAAGAACAAGTTACAACCTTTTCTTAATGGGTTTGGGTGGTTGATCGTGTTCTGTCCCTAGAGAAAATATATTATAGTTTTGTAGGAAAACAGGATTTTTTTTGTAATGTTGTCTTTATTTAGGAACATAAATAATAACACACTAGAGTTTAGGGGGCCTATATATCAAGCTGTCAACCGCAAATACGCCAGAATTCCGCAGCGTAATTGTTGCGAGCTTGATCCAACCTAGATATCAAAGCCTACAGACTGGCAAATGTTGAAATTTGTGACGTAACATATGATCCGCCGGTCTCAATCCGACACACATCGATGCTTACGTCATTACAAATGTTCTGAATAAACATTCGGCTCTATCTGACACTTTTTCACAGTTATCGCGGCTATTCCGACACAGCGTTTTCATTCCGCCACCCTGGAGGCCGCGGATGCCATAGAAATCAATGGGAGTCTGAAAGCAGCGAAAGCTTATGTTCGATGCTGCAAGACAAAGATTGATTTCTATGGTAGAAAACAAGTAACGTTTACACCTAACACCCTAACATTAACCCGAGTATAAACACTCCTAATCTGCCACCCTGACATCTCTGCAACCTAAATAAAATGTATTAACCCCTATCCCGCCATTTCCCGCCCCCCCTGCAACCTAAATAAACTTATTAACCCCTATCCTGCCACTCCCCGACATCGCCACAACCTAAATAAACTTATTAACCCCTATCCAGCCGCTCCCCGCCACTGCCGCCACTAAATAAACGTATTAACCACTAAACCTCTGGCCTCCCACATCACTACCACTAACTAAACCTATTAACCCCTAAACCGTCAGCCCACTAACTTTAAATTAAAATTACAACATCCCTATCTTCAAATAAATTTAAACGTACCTGTAGAATTGAAAGAAACTATATTAAACTATTAATTAAGCTACCCTAACTATTATCCTACAATTAAATTAAACTACCAATTAAATAAGCTAAATTACGTATTAAAGAAACCTAACCCTACTCAAATTATTTAAATATACTATTAAACATTATAAAAAGTACTAAATTACCACAAACTGTTACAAACCCCCCCACTAAATAAAAAAAATAAAAAACCACATTATCAAAAATAAAAAAGAATTACACCTAATATAATGGCCCTATCAAAATAAAAGAGCCCCCCCCCCAAAATAAAAAAACCCTAGCCTACAATAAACTTCCAATAGCCCTTAAAATAGCCTTTTGTGGGGCATTGCCCCAAATAAATCAGCTCCTTTACCTGTAAAAAAAAAATACAAACACCCCTCAATAGTAAAACCCACCACCCAACCAACAAACCCCCCAAATAAAAAACCTATCTAACATAACCTAAGCTCCCCATTGCCCTGAAAAGGGCAATTGTATGGGCATTGCCCTTAAAAGGGCATTTAGCTATTTTACATGCCCAGACCCTAATCAAAAAATAAAACCCACCCAAAAAACCCTTACAAAAATCCTAACACTAACCCCCGATGATCCACTTACAGTTCTTGATGTCCCGCTTGAAGGATCCATCCAGCCAGAGAAGTCATCATCCAGACGGCAAGAAGTCTTCATCCGGGCGGCCTCTTCCATCTTCATCCATCCGGAGAAGTCCTCATCCAGGCGGCAAGAAGTCTTCATCCAGACGGCATCTTCTATCTTCATCCATCCGGCGCGGCGCAGGTCCATCCTGAAGACATCCGGCACGGAGCATCCCCTTCATTCTTCGCCGCTGTAAATTGGAACTTCAATGCAAGTGATGCCATCCAAGATGGCGTCCTTTGCATTCCTATTGGCTGAAAGATTTCAATCAGCCAATAGGATTAGAGCTGCTAAAATCCTATTAAAGTGAAACATCCAGCAGCACAGCAGCATATATTAAAGGAAATTTTATTTCACATCAAAAATAGGTGCAAGTCACAGAGTAAACTTCTGTCATGTTTTGTGCCCCCTAGTGGCGCTTCATCATAGACTTGCTTTTTTTTCAGCATTGCACCCAACCCATATGCACGGTTTTGCATCTGCCCTATGAACTTGTGGCGTCTGACATCACCAAAGAGAGACAATCAGTAGCGCCCTATGGTGAGTTTGGAGCGCCGCTCCGACAATTTCTGATTTATGCTAAAATCCTATTGGCTTTTACAATCAGCCAATAGAATTGATCTCTCATCCTTTTGGCTGTTCCAATCAGCCAATAGGATGAGAGCTTAATCCTATTGGATGATTGGAACAGCCAATATGATTTTAGCAGCTCTAATCCTATTGTCTTATTGGAACAGCCAGTAGGATTTTAGCAGCTCTAATCCTATTGGCTGTTTGAAATCTTTCAACCAGTAGGAATGCAAGGGACGCCATCTTGGATGGTGTCACTTGCATTGAAGTTCCAGTTTACGGCGGTGATCATATGAAGAGGATGCGCCGCACCGGATGTCTTCAGGATGGACCCGCTCCTTGCTGGATTGATGCAGATAGAAAATTCTGTCTAGATGAAGACTTCTTGACACCTAAATGAGGACTTATCCTGAGGGATGAAGATTGAAGAGGCCGCCCGGATGAAGACTTCTTGCCGCCTGGATGATGACTTCTCCGGCTGGATGGATCCTTCAAGCGGGACTTCAAAAACTGTAAGTGGATCGTTGGGGGTTAGTGTTAGGTTTTTTGGGTGGGTTTTATTTTTAGATTAGGGTCTGGGCATGTAAAAGAGCAAAATGCCCTTTTTAGGTCAATGCCCATACAAATGCCCTTTTCAAGGCAATGGGGAGCTTAGGTTATTTTAGATAGGTTTTTTATTTGGGAGGGTTGGGTGGTGGGTTTTACTGTTGGGGGGTGTTTGTATTTTTTTACAGGTAAAATAGCTGATTTCTTTCGGGCAATGCCCCACAAAAGGTCCTTTTAAGGGCTATTGGTAGCTGTTATTATTGTATTGTAGGCTAGGGTTTCTTTTTATTTTGTGGGGGGGCATTTTTATTTTGATAGGGCTATTAGATTAGGTGTAATTCTTTTTTATTTTTGATAATGTGGTTTTTTATTTTTCGTAGTTTAGTGGGGGGTTTTTGTAACTTAGTTTTTTTTTGTGGTAATTTAGTACGGTGGCGGGGAGCGGCGGTATAAGGGTTATACATTTTATTATAGTGGTGGCGTTTAGTGACAGGGTATAAATAAAATGGGTAAAAGCCAAATAGACGTGAGATCGATGATTGCTAGTTAACAGCAGTCCAATGCTCATCGACCCGTACTTGTTGCACATCTTTTTGCTGGCTTTTTTCATAAATAAGGAGAGCGTATTGAGATACGCGGCCGCGATGTTAGGCAAGCGTATTGATGCTGACAAATGCAATATAGTTGATGCTTTGAAACATATCCCCCTAGGCCTTATTGTATTTTTGAACTGATATTGTCAGGGTACACTTACATCTGAATGTGGATAAATACATGGGAAATAAAATTTGGGCGAATGCTTCTTATAGGAGATGATAGTGACGTGACCTTATTTTCTTTTTCTTCTCATTTCTTTATCTATTTCTTTTACTTAAACTTCATACTATTGTAAAATTTGCTCCTTTAACATAAATGTACAAGTGAAGCTGTAATTATTGTAATCAATCACTGTGATTTTATTATTGCTAATTAATCTTGCTGTTGACAACTTATGTTTTATTGTCTGTTTCTTTTTGAAAATATCTAATAAAGGGACAGTATACACGAATTTTCATATAACTGCATGTAATAGACCGATTATAAAGAATACTATGCACAGATACTAATATAAAAATCCAGTATAAAACCATTTAAAAACTTTCTTTAAAGCTTCCAGTTTAGCTCTGTTTAAAAGGTTACTGGAACACCCACTGCAAGTGGGAAATATCAGACACTCCCCCTACAACTTAAAATGGAAAATAAATGTTGGTACAAAGTTTTTAAACATACTCACTGGTCCTCTAGGCCACTCCCCCCCCCCCATATCCCGGAGATGTTCTCTGATGATATTTCACCCTAGCACACATAAAAAATATATATCCAGGAGCTATGGCGATATGCTGGACAGGGTGTGGGGACAGGGCAACATGTCCCATATAAGGTGGTTCTGTCCATTAATAAAAACCCTTTTGGTCTACCCCAGAAGAGACATTTAAAGAGGTGATGGGTGACCACTTTGTTCTTCAACCTATCATTTGCACTCCTGAATGACAGAGTGCTCCTTCAACTTACATCAAACACTACTACAAATACATATCAATATTGATAGATACCACATTGTAAGGAACTGGAAAACCCCTAACATACCAGCTATAGATTCTTGGATAGAAAGAACTGTTGAACTCATTTTACAAAAAAAATATTGCTATTATAAAAGAAACACAAACATTTGCATTGGGAACATATTGGGAGTAAATTGACTTAGCTATTTCAGGTCGCAAAAACTACTGCAATCAAAATAGGTATTATAAAAATAATGCTGCAGGTGAATTTTTCCCCTTTAGCAATGGAACATTTACATTTATTTAACAAAAGGAATTTAATTGTTCCCCAAACATTCATTATTCGTTTCAGTTAGCATGGCAGCTAAATATTCGGAAAGCTAAACTTTTTTAATATGCCGTCCGAAAGATCCAGCTGAACCAAATTTTTCTCTTGGGTACATGATGTCATACTCTGCAAGGGAGCAGGTTCAGGAGTTGGGAGCTGTTGTGCAGAGGTGTCAGGTTCTGGGGTTAAAGTTGTGTTTTGTCTGCGTGAGTCTTTCCTTTTTGGCATAATTAAACAGGTACAAGGTTTTAGGAAATAAAGGTGATGTTTTTATTGATAGGATAATTAGCAATGCAGAGATATGCAAATTAGATAAGGCATAGTCTATAGGCTGTAGACTGGAACTCTGTAGTATCAGGCAGGAATGCAGTTCTTTGTAATAACAGGCAGGATACTTGCATATGCTGTAAACTGGAACTATAGGCTGAAGACTGGAACCATATGGTGTAGACTGCAACTCTGTAGTAACAAGCAGGAATGCAGTTCTTTGTAATAACAGGCAGGATACTTGAATATGCTGTAGACTGGAACTCTGTAATAACAGGCAGGAATGCAGCTCTTTGTAGTAACAGGCAGGATACTTGCATATGCTGTAGACTGGAACTCTGTAGTAACAGACAGGAATGCAGATCCTTGTAATAACAGACAGGATATTTGCATATGCTGTAGACTGGAACTCTGTAATAACAGGCAGGAATGCAGATCTTTGTAATAACAGGCAGGATACTTGCATATGCTGTAGACTTGAACTCTGTAGTAACAGGCAGGAATGCAGATCCTTGTAATAACAGATAGGATACTTGCATATGCTGTAGACTGGAACTCTGTAATAACAGGCAGGAATGCAGATCTTTGTAATAACAGGCAGGAAACTTGCATATGCTGTAGACTGGAACTCTGTAATAATAGGCAGGAATGCAGATCCTTGTAATAACAGACAGGATACTTGCATATGCTGTAGACTGGAACTCTGTAGTATCAGGTAACAAGCAAGAAAAAGTACCTGAGTCAGTCCTTAGGAAATAGAGAATTAGCCAAGATTAATTGCCAGGAAATCAGTCCAAAAACTAAACACAGTGCCAAGGGAATATCCAGAAAAGTAGTCACAAAATGAAGCAGAAATCAGGCACCAGGAAATCCAACAAATCTGTATTTCACTCAGGAAACAGGACCAGAGGGTCTGTCAGAGTATAACTCTCAATGTCAAGGCCCAGAACTGCAAGCAAACCTCCCAAATATAGCAGGCTGCAGATTATATGATTTGTTTCAGCTGGTAAGCAGGTGGAGCAAACAGAAAAAACAAATATTCTTAGCCTGTGATCAAGTCATCTGGTGGCAAAGAGGTAAGACAACAGGCTGGGAAAGAACAGCAGCAGAAATAAAAACAGGTCCCAGGTTCAATTCTAGGCTTGATCATGATACATGACTGGTAATGTTTTCTTATTAAAAAGTGTATATATGTGTATAATACTTTATTTTAATGTGTTTGTGGTGTGAAAGTGCAACTTTTTAAACCCTTACCAGTTAATTCAGATCTAAATTCAAGCTAAATCTTCAAGCACAGTTTAAGCTTGCGCCTGTGCACAAACTATATCTTTTTACTTGTAATACCAGTACAAATTAGCATGGTTGTGATATCTATTGATAGTATAGGTTGTGCTTGAGCGAACTTGGGTATGCTAACCCTTCTCTGGACTTGTACGGCTCCATGTACTAAGCTGCGTAAGCTGCTGCTTTGGAGGTCTTGCAGGGCAGATTCACACATCATGAGATCACTGCTTCTTAGACTCTATGCCACCTCTGAGTTGACAGAGAGCAATCACCCTGAACTCACTCACTTGGGGTGATTGACAGGTCCATCTTTTGTGAGATTGGTCGCATAAAGGATGGGATGGCATTGCATGCTCACTTGAGAGGCAAAGGACAAACAGGGCCCGCTGCCCCATGCCGTGGAGCCATGCGGACAAGTTCTCAAGATGAGATCCTGGACCGCACGTACTTTAATGCATGTGGCCTGTAATATTAATGTTGCGCGCTAATGGAGGCATGGTCAATCGATATTGGTTATCGCACACATGCTATCATTTGCGCGCCACTTGTTAATCTTGCTATATATTCATTTTGATGATTAAAAATAATAATACGTTTTGTTGCTACATGATTTTTCTTATGAACATTTCTCGAAAGAGGGGGGAAATGGCAATTGTGTGTACACAATTGATAAGAAATAGACTGAGAGTAAACCCCCCAGATGGTAACACATTTTTTGAAAAATTGAAAATGGCTCAAGAATATACTAGGCAACAAGGGATAAAATAAGGTTCCAGAGAAAAAATGTACTTTTTGATTTTATTATGCATATGGGTATTCAGTTGTTTAAAGACCTGAGTTATACAGATATTTATAGAAGATGTATATGTAGGTATGAGCATGTATATGTACATGTATATCGTGTGTGTATTTGCAATGTGTCGCTATGCAGAATATAAAAGCAAGGTCAAAATTTTATCTTCGGCAATTAAACAGGCACATTCTTGGCAATTTTAACTAGATCTTTGAGGAAATGGACCTCCTTTAGTGCTATTAAGATTGGAAGTAAGAAGTTGTCCAATGTTGATGACGTAGATCTACTCGCAAATGCATATTAATTCAACTGAGAAAATATTTGGCAAGAATGTACAGTGTCTGAAATCAGTTTGGAGCAGCGAGCCTGCTTCAATGGACCAATTTCTACCCAAGAGGTAGAAGAAGCCATTAATGGATTATCTTTTAATAAAGCATCCAGTCCTGATCAACTCCCAGGGGAATTTTAGAAAGTTTTACAAAACATATAATTCCGACTCTCAACTTTTTTTTTTATTATAAAGGTTTTTATTAAGACATTTGCAGATACAAAAACCAAGAGAAAAAAAAAAGAAACAAAAACAAGAACATAGGTAACATTACGGGTTACATTATGGTCTTCATGGACAAGTATTTGTAGATTTCGGGAGCAGGTTAATACCATACGTGGAAGGTAGAACATTCATACAATAATATGCGTGCATAAAGCATTGGCTAGTCTGTTCTCTTCCTTTTCTTTCCTTTTTTTTTTTTTTCTTCCTCTCTTTTTTCTCTTTTTTCTTCTTTTTTTCCTGTCCCTTTCTCTTTATAATGACCAATGGTGTGTGTGTTAATACTGAAGAGGATGTCTTAATTTTTCTGATATGGAGATATAGATAGGATATAAGTTTTAATGATGATTACACCATCCAAATGATATAGTCCAAGGGTTTGAATTAGAAAAGAATGACTGTAGAGGTCGTGGACTGAAGGTGTGATTCTTGACTATCTCGGGAGTGCCGGCCCAAAGGTGGGGATGTGAAGGAAGAGGGGCTGGTGTGAGGTGGGAGGGATGGGTTAGGTGAGGGGTGGTTGACAAGGATAATTTCAGTCTGGATGAATTGCTAGCCAGGGGGACCATGTCTCGTCGTAGAAATCTGTTTTATCTAGAACTCTGTGAGAGTATTGCTCCATTGTCCTAATATATCTGATGATATTAAGTACTTGCGCGTGGGATGGTGGTTTCTTTTTTTTCCATTCTCTAGCAATCGCTAACTTCATTGCCATGAAGACGTAAATTGTTAGTGCCTCTGAGGCCTTGGATAGATTAGGGGCTTGTATATGTAGGAGGGTGATTTCTGGGAGAAAAGGGGGATTAATATTTAGGGAGATGAGGGTGCAGAAAAGTTCTCTCCATAGCGGCTGTATTTTAGGGCAGGACCACCATGTGTGGAGGTGCGTGCCCGTCTGTCCGCACAGCCTCCAACACATGGGGGACTGTGAGCAGTGGATTTTATGTAGTATGGAAGGTACCAGGTGCCATCTCACTAGTAGCTTATAGAATAACTCCCATAAGGAGGCGCAATGTAAAAGTTTTCTAGTTATCTGGATTCTTTTGTGCCAGGTGGAGGAGTCTACCATGAAGCCCATCTCTCTCTCCCAAGCCTGGACCTGAGGGATCTTTTGTAGTGTTTTAGTGTTGGACAATAAATTGTAGTGGAAGGATAAGGGGTGTTTAATGAGGTGGGCTTTAGTCCAAGCGTGTTCCCAAATTGAGGGGGGTCTGAGAGACTGTTTAGGGTAACCCCAGGAGCGTAGCAAAGAACTGAGCCGGAAGGCCTCAAATTGTAGCCTTGTGGGTATCATGAATTTAATGCAGAGCTGGTGGTGTGTGGACCATGTACCGGAGTCATAAAAGACCATCACTTGTGTAATCTGCAGGTGCTGCCATGACTCTGGGTGTGCGTCTGGCAGGGAGAATATGGTTGCGGGAAGGGTGAGGTTAGGAGAGGGGTGGGGTGCTATAGACGGAGTGTGTCGGATCTGGTCCCAAAAAAGAAGGGCGTCCTTAAAGAGAGGATGTAAATCTCTCAAGCTTTGCCCATGATGGGAAGGGATCCATAGTAAATCTGATAGCTCTAGGGAACGAGGGAGAAGAGAAGCTTCAATATGGTGCCATCGTGTGACTTGGGTTTTATTGTTCCAGGCGAGTAGGTGAGTAAGTCTGGCAGCGTTATAATATGTAATAATGTTGGGTAGTGCGAGTCCTCCCTGGTCGGTTGGTCTTTCTAGGGTTTGTCTAGAGGTTCTCGGTCTTCTGTCTTTCCAAACATAGGTTGTAAGGAGACTTTGTAGTTTTTTTAGAATTGGTCTAGGAATATTGTAGGGGATGCATCTAAATAAATATGTCATTTTTGGTAAGAAGGACATCTTTCTAGCCGCAATTCTACCTGACCAGGAAATCTCCCTAAATCTCCCAAGAATTCAAAAGTCTACGGAGGTCTGGAAGCCTATCTGAGTAATTTTTAGTTATGGTGAGTGTTATATCTGGGGCCAGGTGTACCCCCAGAACTTTTATGGAGGTGGTGTTCCATTGGAAGTGATTAAATCTCTGTAGAGTTTCAAGCTCCCGAGTGGGGACATTGAGTGGCAGCGCGTCTGTCTTTGTTATATTAAGTTTGTAAAAGCTGATGTCACTGAATATCTTGATAATGCTAAAAATTCCTTGAAGTGAGGCTGTTGGGGAGGTAAGGAAAAGGGTGATGTTGTCCGCATATAGGAATATTTTATGTTCGGAACCTGCTGAGGAGACGCCTTTAATGGATGGATTAGATCTTATGGATTGGGCGAGGGGCTCGATCGCAAGGGCAAAGAGTAGGGGTGATAAGAGGCATCCTTGGCGGGTGCCGTTGGCTATAGAGAAGGGCTCTGAGTGAAAGCCAACTCCCTTGATTCTGGCTGTGGGGGAAGAGTAAAGGGCCTGCGTGGCTTTTATAAAGGGGGCCGGGAAGCCAACATTTTTCATTGTTTCCCAAAGGTAGTCCCATCTAACCCTATCAAAGGCTTTTTCTGCGTCCAGGGAGAGAGACAAAAAGGGATCTCCACTCCTGGACGCTAGACCAAAGACATCTAGGATGCACCTAGTGGCATCCAGACCTTCACGAAAGGGAATAAAGCCTACTTGATCAGCGTGTATTACTTGTGTGATCACCTTTAAGAGTCTGTTGGCAAGAAGTTTAGCGTATAATTTAGTGTCTATGTTGAGAAGGCATATGGGTCTATAGCTACCGCATTGTTCTGGGGATTTTTCTGGCTTTAGTATAGTGACTACCGTGGCTTCTAGAAATTCAGGGCTAAAAGATCCCATCTGCATGATCTCTTGGAACATTCTACATAAAATAGGTGCGAGGATGTCTTTGTAATTTTTGTAGAACCTGGCAGTGTAACCATCTGGGCCCGGTGATTTTCCCAATTTCAGGGAATTGATAACATTTAAGACCTTTGTTATAGTTATTGGAGCAGTTAAAGCTGTCATGGTCTCCGGGCTTAAGGTAGGAAGCTGAAGTGAGGATAAGAAGGTAGATATCGCTATCCCATTGGGAGGGGTACTGTCTAGGTCTGTCTCCAAGTTGTAAAGTTTAAGGTAATAGTCTTTAAATGTGGACCCTATGTCCCTGGGTGAGTGAACTAAGTCGCCTCCATCCTTTCTGATGGTGAGGACCCTTGATTGTGCTGTGCGTTGCCTAAGAGCTAAAAGGGAAGAAGGTTTGTTACTGAAATGGTAGTAAAGTTTCTTGAATTTTTCTAGCATGGCCTGTGTTCTAAGGAGTTCTAAATCTTGTATCTTTTGGGATATAGCTAAAAGTTTGTCATTAAGTGCAGCAGAGTATGAGCTATGGAGTTGCTCGCAAATAATTCTAGATTGGACTGTTAGTGTGGAAAGAGTGGCGCCCTTCTGCCTGCGCTTCGTATTGTCAAACTGGATAAGATGGCCTCTAAGAAAGGCCTTGAGGGTGGCCCAAAGATTTTCAGTAGAAGTGAGCCTGTCATCATTAAGGTCTAGGAAGTTGAGGATCGTCTCGTGTAATTTTAGTTTTGTCAAGGTGTCCATCAGTATCCAGTCTTTGAGTCGCCAAGGTGGGGGTGGAGTATATGGGAGGTGGGCAGTGAGTGAGAGATATAGGGTGTCATGATCAGACCAAGATATTGGGGAGATCTTAACATGTAGGATTTTATCTAGGAACATAGATGGAACAAAAAAGTAGTCAATTCTGGTATGTGACTTGTGCACAGGGGAATAAAAGGTATAGTCCCTCTCTTGTGGATGACATGATCTCATGCGTCGTATAAGTTGTGCTGGCACATGAGTGTCTGAAAAGTTTTGGAAAGTGAGTTTATGGATCTGTTGTGTGTGCAGACCTTAGGTCCATTTCTATCTAAGACATGATTCCAAACGAGGTTGAAATCTCCTGCAATTATGAGCTCACCTTGTGCTATCTCAGATATATGTTGGAGGGCTTTTCTTAGGAAGTGGATTTGCCTGGTGTTTGGGGCATAAAGATTAACATGGGTGACTATTTGAGTGTTAATTTTACATACTGAAATGACGTAGCGTGCTTGGGGATCTATATCGAGATATATGGCCTCATAATGTACATCTTTGCTAATGAAGACGGCTACTCCTCTGGATTTCGTGTCAAATGAGGCCTCAAGTACTACGGGGAATCTCCTAGATGTGTGGGATAAGGGTGCAGCTCGCATCCAGTTGGTCTCCTGAATGCAGGCAATATCAATTTTGTGTTTTTGTAGGTGATTTAGGAGGAGACTACGCTTAGTTGGAGAGTTAAGCCCTTGTGCATTGAGAGATAGAAACCGAAGATTTTCCATGCCTTAGCCTAGGATATGAGAGGGAGTAGATGCTGGGGGTAAAGGCTATTTGTTCTAAGGGGGTGCGAGAGAGGGGAGTCAAGAGGTTAGTGGTTCCCACCTTTGGGCTCGGCAAGGAGGAAGCTGCTTGAGTCAATTTCGAGCGACAGTCAAGTTATTAATATTGGTCTGGCGGTGTAACTATTATGTGAGGAGAAGGGAGAAAATTAAGAGTTACAGCGGACAAGAGCCGCTTACATTTGAAAAAAAGAAAGAGGGGGGATAAGAGTAAGGTAAGAGAAAGAGAGAAAGAAAAAGACTTAAGGCAGGGGGCCTTAGTGGAGAAGGGAAAGGATAATAGAGAAAGAGAGTAGATGGGAGAAAGAGAAAGAAAGAGAAGAGGGGGGCAGAGCCAAGAGGAAAAGGAGAGAGCAAATTTCCTGAAATTGGTGCTAACGGTTTGGAAGTGTGGGAAGTACAGTTGGGGGATACTCAGGGTTGTCCAAGCGAGTGTTATAGAGGGTGGGCAAAGGAGGTTTCAGTTGGTGGGGTGAGAACATCCCTCTAGAAAGAAATAGATTTTTGTAAGTGGTGGAAGTAAGCGGGTGAGGAGAAGCTCCAGAGCGTAAAGCTTATATGGACTATATAGGGTGTCTTCAGAGCTGTTTCGACAGGAGTATTATGGATTTGCGGTTGAAGCCGACTCTCAACTTTTTAATCATTACTTTGAAAGGAATATCAAATATCGTGGCAGTTCCTAAATTTATGTTTTACATTAATCCCCAAACCAAATAAAGATCTAGAATTGATGGGATCATTTAGACCCATTGCAGTCCTTAATTCAGACTACAAGTTCCTGACATCTATTTTAGCAGAGGCTCCAATTGTTTATTACACAAATTATTCATAAGGATCAAACTGGATTTATTAAGATATATTTTATATGAATTTGAGAAAAGTGCTTAAAACCTTTTCATATTGTGATTCATTAAAAAAATAAACCTAATAAGATTCTAAATGATATTGCTATACTTGCAGTTGATGCTGAAAAGGCTTTTGATTTTTTTAAGTTGGAATAATTTGTTTTTTACATTCGATAGATTTGGCTTTAATGGCAAATGACAGATTTGTTTGTAAAAGGCAAGGGTGTCCACTGTCACCACTTTTATTAAACCTTGCACTTGAACCTCTAGCTGTTATATTAGGTGAGGGGGGAGAGGACGGAATATCTCTAGGGGAAACAGAGATTAAAATATCACTATATTCTGATGATTTATTAATATTTATACAAAATACTAGCAAGAATATTCATCTCATTATAAAATTAATAAAGGATTTTGGGACCTTTTCAGGATACAAGATGAACAAAAAAAATTTGAATTTTTATGGCTATATAAAAATAAAAATCTATAATAAAAAAAATATGCCATTTAAGATGGTCAAAGAGTATTTGACATATTTGGGTATTAAAATAGCATTATCTCCCTCTAGTTGGTATGATTTAAATTATCTGGATATAAATAAATTTTGATCTTAAAAATTGGAAGTCCAACTATCTCTAAATAGTAGAGTAAATATTATTCAAATTATAATTTACCCACTTTTACTATACTTGATACATAATCTGCCTTTACTAATCAGAAGAAAAGATTTTAATAATATCAATAATGGTTTTGCCAATTTTATTTGAAACACTAAAACACCATGAATTATCAGAAAAAAACTAAGCATCAGTAAAAGTTGTGGTGGACTCATGTTACCAAATATAAAGCTAGATTACAAGTAGAGCGCTAAGTTATCACACTCCTGCAAATGGGAAAATTTGGCCATTTGCGGAGTGAGATAATTAACCAGCCATTACAAGTGGCTGGTTATTGCTACTGTGAACTTGCAGTAGCAATTACCGCTCCAAAAATTAACCAGAGATTAGATCTCTGGTTAACTTTCTAAAAGTGCCCCAAATGCCCTCAAAATCAGCCAATAGAATGTGAGCTCAATCCTATTGGCTGATTGGATCAGCCAATTGGATTGAAGCTCAATCCTATTGGCTGATTGCATCAGCCAATAGGATTTTTTCACCTTTAATTCCGATTGGCTGATAGAATTCTATCAGCCAATCGGAATTCAAGGGACGCCATCTTGGATGATGTCACTTAAAGAAACCTTGATTCTGGAAGAGTCGTCGTAAGAAAAGGATGCTCTGCACTGGATGTCTTGAAGATGGACCCACTCCACACCGGATGGATGAAGATATAAGATGCCGTCTGTATGAAGACTTCTGCCCGGCTGGTGGAAGACTTCCGCCCGGTTGGATGAAGACTTCTGCCCGGTTTGATGAAGACTTCTGCCGCTTCGTTGAGGACTTCTGCCGGCTTTCTTGAGGATGGATGTTGGGTCTTCCAAAACTGTAAGGGATCTTCGGGGGTTAGTGTTAGGTTTTTTAAGGATTTATTGGGTTGGTTTCATTTTTAGATTAGGGCTTTTGTACGGAAAAAGAGCTAAATGCCCTTTTAAGGGCAATGCCCTTCCAAATGCCCTTTTTAGGGCAATGGGGAACTTAGTTTTTTTTAGTTAGGATTTTATTTGAGGGGGTTGGTTGTGTGGGTGGTGGGTTTTACTGTTAGGGGGTTGTTTGTATTTTTTTACAGGTAAAAGAGCTAATTTCTTTGGGGCAATGCCCCGCAAAAGGCCCTTTAAGGGCAATTGGTAGTTTAGTTTAGGCTAGGGTTTTTTTTTATTTTGGGGAGGCTTTTTTTATTTTAATAGGGCTATTAGATTAGGTGTAATTAGTTTAAATATCTGATAATTTATTTTTTATTTTGTGTAATTTAATGTTTGTTATTTTTGTAATTTAGTTAATTGTATTTAATTTAGGTAATTTATTTAATTGTTGTGAATGGTTAGGTGTTAGTGTAAGGCAGGTTAGGTTTTATTTTACAGGTAAATTTGTATTTATTTTAGCTAGGTAGTTAGTAAATAGTTAATAACTATTTAGTAACTATTCTACCTAGTTAAAATAAATACAAACTTAGTTGTGAAATAAAAATAAAACCTAAGCTAGATACAATATAACTATTAGTTATATTGTAGCTAGCTTAGGGTTTATTTTATAGGTAAGTATTTAGTTTTAAATAGGAATTATTTAGTTATTAATAGTAGGTTTTACTTAGATTTATTTTAATTACATTAAAGTTAGTGGGTGTTAGCGTTAGGGTTAGATTTAGGGTTAGGTTTAGGGGTTAATAAATTTAGTATAGTGGTGGCGACGTTGAGGCAGAAGATTAGGGTTTAATAAATGTAGGTAGGTGGCGGCGATGTTAGGGGCGGCAGATTAGGGGTTAACAATATTTAATTAGTGTTTGTGATGCGGGAGTACGGTGGTTTAGGGGTTAATATGTTTATTATAGTGGTGGCGATGTCTGGAGGGGCAGATTAGGAGTTAATAATTTTATTTTAGTGTTTGCGATGCGGGATGGCCTCCGTTTAGGGGTTAATAGGTAGTTTGTGGGTGTTAGTGTACTTTTTAGCACTTTAGTTATGACTTTTATGCTACAGCTTTATAGCGTAAAACTCATAACTACTGACTTTCAGTTTACGGTATGGATCTTACCGGTATAGGCTGTACCGCTCACTTTTTGGCCTCCCAGGCAGACTCTTAATACTGTAATACTGGCACTGTGGAAGTCCCATTGAAAAAGGTAGTGAAAAAGAGCCTTAACTGCTTTTTCACTCATACCGCAAAACTCGTAATCTAGCCGAAAGTAATCTATCCGTAATCTAGCCGAAAGTGATTAACCCCAATCCCCTATTCACCAACAAAGCAAATAACCTAATTACACTAATAACCCCTAAACCGCCATCCCCCACAACGACAACTACCTAAAGTATTAACTCCTAAATTGCCAACCCCCACAGGGAAATCTACCTAATAAAGTAATTAACTCCTAATCGGCCATTCACAACACAAATAAACTAATCAAAGTATTAAACCCTAAACTGTCAACCACCCACAAAACAATCTACCTAATTAACCCCTAAACCACCATCCCCCCAACAACGCAAAGTATTAATCTAATCACTAAGACCCCTAACCTAACACCACCTAAGTTACCCCCAATTACATAAAATAAAAAACTACCTTACTAATAAATTAATAAAAAATTCCAAAAATAAAAAAATCTTAACTTAAAATTAAAATAAAAAAACCTAACATTACATTTAAAAAAACTAAGATTAAATTAAAATAAAAAAATCTAATATTACAAAAAATAAAAAAAATCTAAAATTACAGAAAAAAACTAAATTAAATTATCCAAAATAAAAAATGTTTAAACCTAATCTAATACCCCTATAAACATAAAAAGCCCCCCCCAAAAAATAAAAACACCCCCTAATCTAACATTAAACTACCAAAAGGCCTTAAAAGGGCTTTTTGTAAGGCATTACCATAAAGCGATCAGCTTATACCTAAATAAAGTACCAATTACCCCCTTGAAATTTTCACATCAGCCAATAGGATGAGAGCTACTGAAATCCTATTGGCTAATTTGAACAGCCAATAGGATTGTATTAGGTACATTTACTATCAGAACAATTATATGCTTAATTAAGGCAATCTAAATATGGATATACGCAAACCTTATGTTAGATGTATATACAAATGATTGTATAATTACTATTATAACTATACTAAAGAATATATTGAATAAGGTATAAGAGTTAATGATAGGGTAGTATCGCTTTAATAGGCTTAGAAATTGGAAAAGGTACTGCATAGGTTAACAAGAAGGCAGTTTTTGCTTGAACCAATTAGATTACTCTGTGTATTTTAAAAAGTTTGGGTGATCACAGGTGGTATAAGGTCTATGATTAAGGCTTACGCCGAAACGCATAAGACTTTTTTTATAAGGAAATATCAAACATCAGTTCATCACATTAGTGCCCACATTCAGCCCAATGATCACCAAAAGACGCATTTACAGCAAAGTGTGATTAGTGGTACTGCCACAATGTGTCCCGGTGAATTCAGGGCAATTTTTTTTATTTCAATGGTATATATGGACTTTTGGGAGGTTTTTCACCTATTAAAGGGAAAGTAGTACAGGAATACCCAGATAGTTTTATGTAATTACAGTGGGCTGGCATGTGAGATTAGTAGATTGTCAAACCCTTTTTCTGCTCCAGTGCAGAGTATTTAATAGTTACAGATAATATATATTTAAGGACTTTTTTCACTCATGTCACACACAGCAATGGGGATAATTAACCATGTTGTGCTTTTTTCCTTTGCTATAGATTTATTTTTGGTAAGATTGATTGGATGTGCACTTACCAGTTGTTATTTTTAATTTCTTTTAAAGGTTTTTAATTTTTTTTGTTTCATTCCTAATAAAAGTTATATTTTAGTGATTTTTCTCTATGTAATATGTGGGGTATTAGACATTTATGGTTATTTTTTCTTGAGTGCTTTAGGGCTGCTCTTTTTTCTTTCTCTTTTTTTTACTATATTTCTACATATATCTGATGTTATTTTAGTACAATGTCTATCTAAAAAGGTAGATAAATAGATAGATAGATGATACATAGATAGATAGATTTGTGGAATATAACAGTTTTATATACTTCCATTTCTAAAAGGAACTAAAAAGCTCAGAATTTCAGAATGGAATTACAGTAAAAGGGGACAAAATAAATAATGAAAGTATATTGCAAAGTTTTTTTTTATATACACAATTTATGAATTTATATTACCATCTCAAAGTGTTTAATGTCCTTGTAATTCAGACAATTTTACTCTATTGTTTTTCTGAACATCAGTACTCAAAATAACAGTACATTTTTGTATCTTACTAAAAATGAACAGATTTAATTTAGTCTGAAACATCATTGTTTGTCATATATTACGTATTGTTCATTTTCATTACTTGCTAATTGCTGTATACTAATTATTTCAAAAGAGGTGAAAAGCAGTTACAAAACAATATTAAATCATAAGCAATTCCAAAATGTATTCTGACAATACTTCAAAATATGTCTAAGTGTTTGATCAGGGTTAAGCTTTTTGTCATAATTTTATTTTATCAAGTAAATATTAGAATTAGCTTGTTTTGGTCTTAAGAAGAATTACATATTAAGTGATACATAAGATATATATTCTTTAATGTCATTTTTAGAAATTAGCAAAATGGGCAAAAAAAAACCAATTACTACTCTACATACAAAAAAATGTATTTTGGGCAAGATTACGAGTGGCACTCTAACAGTCACACACAATCGATATCTGGCTGTTTCCAAGTGTCAAAAGTAGAACTCGTATTACAAGTAAGTAAGTACATAGTAAATGTGAACACGTGAGCGCGATCTAGAATGATTACCACAAACGCACAGCTCTGGTTATCTGTTTAGAATGATTACCACAAACGCACAGCTCTGGTTATCTGTTTCGCAGTCACAAAACATCAGAAATACATTACAAAGTACAGTTACACTCATAATAACACAATCTAATAATTTAACAAAAAATATTGCACAAAAAAGTTATAAGCACTCAAATATATGAGGTCTCAGGTGTTAGAAATATAAGGCAGACAAAAGGGCTTTAACATAGAGATACAGTGGGGCAAAAAAGTATTTAGTCAGCCAACAATTGTGCGAATTCTCCCACTTAAGAAGATGATAGAGGCCTGTAATTTTCATCATAGGTATACCTCAACTATGAGAGACAAAATGTGGAAACAAATCCAGACAATCACATTGTCTGATTTGGAAAGAATTTATTTGCAAATTATGGTGGAAAATAAGTATTTGGTCACCTACAAACAAGCAAGATTTCTGGCTCTCACAGACCTGTATCTTCTTCTTTAAGAGGCTCCTCTGACCTCCACTCATTACCTGTATTAATGGCACCTGTTTGAACTTGTTATCATTATAAAAGACACCTGTCCACAACCTCAAACAGTCACACTCCAAACTCCACTATGGTGAAGACTAAAGAGCTGTTGAAGGACCCCAGAAACAAAATTGTAGACCTGCACCATGCTGGGAAGACTGAATCTGTAGGCAAGCAGCTTGGTGTGAAGAAATCAACTGTGGGAGCAATAATTAGAAAATGGAAGACATACAAGACCACTGATAATCTCCCTTGATCTGGGGCTCCATGCAAGATCTCACCCCATGGGGTCAAAATGATCACAAGAATGGTGAGCAAACATCCCAGAACTACACGGGGGGACCTAGTGAATGACCTGCAGAGAGCTGGGACCAATGTAACAAAGGCTACCATCAGTAACACACTACGCCGCCAGGGACTCAGATCCTACAGTGCCAGAAGTGTCCCCCTGCTTAAGCCAGTACATGTCCGGGCCCGTCTGAAGTATGCTAGAGAGCATTTGGATGATCCAGAAGTGGATTGGGAGAATGTCATATGGTCAGATGAAACCAAAGAAAAACTGTTTGGTAGAAGCACAACTTGTCGTGTTTGGAGGAGAGAGAACCCCATACCTACTGTGAAGCATGGGGGTGGCAACATCATGCTTTGGGGCTGTTTCTCTGTAAAGGGAACAGGACGACTGATCCGTGTGATCCGTGTACATGAAAGAATTAATGGGGCCATGTATCGTGAGAGTTTGAGTGCAAACCTCCTTCCATCAGCAAGGGCATTGAAGATGAAACGTGGCTAAGTCTTTCAGCATGACAATGATCCTAAACACACCGCCCGGGCAACGGAGTGGCTTTGTAAGAAGCATTTCAAGGTCCTGAAGTGGCCTAGCCAGTCTCCAGATCTCAACCCCATAGAAAACCTTTGGAGGGAGTTGAAAGTCCGTGTTTCCCAGTGACAGCCCCAAAACATCACTGCTCTAGAGGAGATCTGCATGCAGGAATGAGCCAACATACCAGCAACAGTCTGGGACAACCTTGTGAAGACTTACAGAAAACGTTTGACCTCTGTCATTGCCAAAAAGGATATATAACAAAGTATTGAGATGAACTTTGATATTGACGAAATACTTATTTTCCACCATAATTTGCAAATAAATTCTTTCCAAATCAGACAATGTGATTATCTGGATTTGTTTCCACATTTTGTCTCTCATAGTTGAGGTATACCTATGATGAAAATTACAGGCCTCTCTCATCTTCTTAAGTAGGAGAACTTTCACAATTGGTGGCTGACTAAATACTTTTTTGCCCCACTGTATATATATATATATATATATATATATATATATATATATATATATATACAGAGTAAATAAGAAAGGCACTCTCCGTGTAATCAGTATTATAACTTTACTAAGATGAACGTTTTCGGGGTCGCCCCCATCCTCAGACCTTACAAAACAAGTGACATAGTGAACTATTTAAGGTATTACTTGGTTGCGATCCTGCCAGAGCCTGTAGCATCCCCATAGCGCAACTGCGCATGTGCAAGAGTATGTACAGAGGCCCTGGAGGTTCAAAAGAGTCACCAAGTCAAACGAAATAAAAATAGAATAAAAACAAGAATTATTGCATGAATTTAAAAACACAGAGCACATAGCAACAACGGGGGTTACTGATAGACAAAAAATGTTACTGATAGACAAAAAATGTGGATGGTGCAGTGTAGCTTTAAATAAGGTATCAGGCACCACCCAGGGAACGGATGATATTGACGACCACCTTTACTCCTGATAAGGTTACTCTACCAAATATACTAAAATATACTACGAGAACATTAGGATATCATTTCAACTGACAAGAGACTACCATGTGAGTCCATGGACTCACCGATTGTTGGGTATAGGAGGGCGGCCTCCTTAAGAGATCATCTGATGCGACCCGATAATAGACTGAGTTACAAGTCTAGAACATGGTTAGACACCACCAAAAATGGGTGCTTCCGGTGTAGTGAATGCACCACATGCAGTGGGATGACCCAGAGTAAATTTTTCACACACCCGTGGACTAATAGAAAATTTACCATTAGACATAGAGTCACATGTACTACTAATTACATCATATACATGATCCACTGCCCATGTGGCAAATTCTATGTCGGGAAGACACAAGATGATGCCCGTACCAGAATGGCCCACCATAGGTCGGCCATTAGAGCAGCTTTAGATAATGGTAAATCTGACCAACCAGTAGCCAGACATTTTTTGCAAGCCAAACACAAAAATACTGATCTACGATATATTATCATAGATCATGTCCCGCCTCTTACAAGGGGCGGTGATAGAGGTAGGTTGCTTCTACAGAGGGAAAGTCGATGGATTTTCACACTTGACACTCTGGTACCTAAGGGACTTAATGTTCATTTTGATATGCAATGTTTTCTGTGAATTATGGTATATTTAAGAGTAAGTGTGTATCCTTGGAAGTTCTGAGGTACATGTTGTCCAATCTCGAAAATAATTTGAAATTGATTATGATCGGATTATACAATATCAGGTTTTTTGGCCTATGTAGATACATGGGTGGTATATACAATATATAATAGATCATTTATATATGATTATGATTCTACTAGATTGTTTTCTTTGGATGAGGTTTTTACCTATGTTTATTTCTAATGGTTCTAAGTATACAGTTATGTAGTTCTGATTCAGTCGTGGCACTAACAAGTCCAAATCATCTAATACTGGATACATTTGTGACATAATATTGAATAGTTTGGATTATAGTCCATCCTATTGATATTAGTAAATGCCTGTGGGCTATTTGATTACATGAATTTCTGGTAATCTTTGTTGGTAATTTGCAATGGCGAGTAATGCCATGAAACACATATTTTACATATTGATACAATATTGAGTAATGTGTTAAACTTTTTGATCTTTTTGAGTACAAGTTTTCTTGATTGATCATACAAGGTGATGGGCTATTTTGTGATATGGATGATAACTGCCAAATTCTCACTGCCTCCATGTAGCAGGTAGAATTCACTGTCCATAAAAATGTATATTTTGTTTTACCAACATGGAGTGAACATGCCTACTTAAGTTCGTTGATATGTCTCACTTTCATTTGGATAGTCTAGTATTTGTGGGGGGATTGTAACAATTGGATTGTTACTCTGTCAGTGCGTGAGGTGAAGGGCATGCGTTGTTAGCTTTATGCTGATTTAGAACACCCGATTGGTGTATGGGGAATATTTATTTATTGTTGCTTAGCAACAGTAGTTGTAGACCGGACCATAAATTACATTACATCGGCGGTATATTATGGCTCGAGAATAGGTTGTTGGCAGTGGGATTATACTAACATGAATGACAATATCTTAAGGCATTAAGACGGGCACCGGATTGGTGTATGAATATTGTTTATCATGGTTGCTTAGCAAGATTAGTCAGACTCCGTAACAGTGATATTAACTGTTTGGAGATTGAGCTAGTTGTTTTATAATAATTGGGGTATCTTTATGAATATATATTGATTGATCCTGTTGTTCTTGCCAAGATTGTCATGTGAGTTCTTGATGCTTCCTCTGCACGCAGCCACTCTCTATGTATATTGCCTGATACCTTATTTAAATCTACACTGCACCATCCACATTTTTTGTCTATCAGTAGCATTTTTTGAGCATGCGCAGTAACTCTTGAGCATGCGCAGTTGCGCTATGGGGATGCTACAGGCTCTGGCAGGATCGCAACCAGGTAATCACCCCGGATGCTGAAGTGAAGCAGTGAGTGTGGGATCCTTTTGAAAGTATATATATATATATATATATATATATATATAATTCTAGGTATAGATACAGGTGAAACTCAAAATATTAGAATATCGTGGGAAAGTTCATTTATTTCACTAATGCAACTTAAAAGGTAAAACTAATATGAGATAGACTCATTACATGCAAAGCAAGATAGTTCAAGTCGTGATTTGTCATAATTGTGATAATTATGGCTTATAGCTCATGAAAACCCCAAATCCACAATCTCAGAAAATTAGAATATTACATGCATTTAATAAAACAAGGATTGTACACACCTGTAGAACAATATCAGACCTCTGAAAGTATAAGCATGCATACTGTATGTACTCAGTACTTGGTTTGGGCCCCTTTTGCAGCAATTACTGCCTCAATGCGGTGTGGCATGGAAGATATCAGCTTGTGGCACTGCTGAGGTGTTATGAAAGACCAGGATGCTTCAATAGCAGCCTTCAGCTCTTCTGCATTGTTCGGTCTCATTTTTCTCCTCTTTCTCTTGGCAATGCCCCATAGATTCTCTATGGGGTTCAGATCAGGCGAGTTTGCTGGCCAATCAAGCACAGTAATCCCACGGTCATTGAACCAGGTTTTGGTGCTTTTGGCAGTGTGGGCAGGTGCCAAGTCCTGCTGGAAAATGAAGTCAGCATCCCCATAGAGCTTGTCTGCGGAAGGAAGCATGAAGTGCTCCAAAATCTCCTGGTATTCGGCTGCGTTGACCCTGGACTTAATAAAGCACAGTGGACCAACAACAGCAGATGACATGGCTCCACAAATCAACACAGTCTGTGGAAACTTCACACTGGACTTTAAGCATCTTGCAGTGTGTGCCTCTCCATTCTTCCTCCATACTCTGGGTCCTTGGTCTCCAAATGAGATGCAAAATTTCCTCTTATCAGAAAAGAGGATTTTGGACCACTGAGCAACAGACCAGGTTTGTTTTTCTTTAGCCCAGGTAAGGCGCTTCTGACACTGTTTGTTGTTCAGGAGTGGCTTGACAAGAGGAATACGACATTTGAAGCCCATGTCCAGGATCCGTCTGTGTGTGGTGGCTCTTGTGAAAGTCCCCAACACTTTTGAATTGCCTTTTCCTGACAATCCTCTCCAGGCTGCAGTCATCCCTGTTGCTTGTGCACATTTTTCTTCCATACTTCTCCCTTCCACATAACTTTCTATTAATGTGCTTTGATATAGCACTTTGGTAACATCCAACTTCTTTTGCAATTACCTTTTGAGGCTTTACCTCCTTAAGAGGGTGTCAATGATGGTTTGATGCACAATTGTCAGGTAAGAAGTCTTTCCCATGATTGTGATTCCTACTAAACCAGACTGAGAGACCATTTAAAGGCTCAGGAACCCTTTGCAGGTGTTATGGCTTAATAAGCTGATTAGAGTGGGACACTTTGAGCCTAGAATATTGCACCTTTTCACAATATTCAAATTTTCTGAGATTGTGGATTTGGAGTTTTTATGAGCTGTAAGCCATAATCATCACAATTATGACAAATCACGGCTTGAACTATCTTGCTTTGCATGCAATGAGTCTATCTCATATATTAGTTTCACCTTTTAAGTTGCATTAGTGAAATAAATTAACTTTTGCACGATATTCTAATTTTTCGAGTTTCACCTGTATATAGTTTACCAAAAAAGCATCAGATATATAGAGAACATATCTATTTATAAATAAATAGAACTTATTTTTCTATGTGTAGAACATTGGAATGGAAAATATTAATATTTTCATGTCGGGTTAACATACTTGAGAAAATGCGATCGATTTGCTAGCGAGTTGGGTGTGTTTTTTCAATTTTTTTTTGCTCTATTGACTTCTTTAGGCAAAAAGGTTATCGCACATGCAATATTGTAAGTTCGTCTTAATGCGGGCGGGTTAGCACAAGGGCGATAACTTTTTACTTTCAACTCGTAATACCAGCACAACCCTGCGCATGCAAAAAGTTTACTAGCGCTCTAGCAACAAACTTTTGATAATTGGGCCTTCAGTGAGCAATTTTTTGCAAAGGTCAAATTTTTTTAATTCTTTTTCTTGAGGCTAGGGGATGCAATTGAAGATAATGGAATGGTGGAACAGATGAGAAGCAATGTTTTCACAGAAAATTAATCTGGTAGAGGTATTCATATTGCTTTGAAGATTTATGGCTAGATGATAAGTTGGGTGCAAAATATTGCTTCCGTAAAAGCGATATTTACTCTCCACTTAGTAATACCAGTGCTCGCAAATGTGTGCTGGTATTACAAGTTAGGTGCAATGCGAACGTGGTCTTGCATTTTAAATTGTTTGCCTTTATTTTGTTATGTGAAATAGCAGTTTTTCCTTTAGAGTGGTAGCAAGGTAATGCATAAGAAAAAGAACTACTTTCTAAGAAGTTTCTACCACTTCAAGTAGATATATAACTACAAACTTTGCATTAATATTTAAATTCACATACTGCTATGGAAAAAACTTGATGGAAAAAATATACATAATACCTTAATAAGCTTTCCAATAATAGCTGAAGAAATAGAAATACATTTCAGACAAAAATTACCTTGCTTCTCAGAGCCACCTAATGAAGTCTCAAGAGGTTTTGCTATATTGAAATGAGCAGAATACATTTTTCTTTCTTTTTCCAATCACAAAAAGTTATATGCTATTATGAAGAGCTTCTTATCTCCAGGATGTCAGCAGAAATGCAGAGAGGTCAGTTGATTTGACCAGGTCCCTTTACTTAACGTGCAAAGCACTTCTTTGAATTGTCTCTTAACTCACAATACTCCCAAGAGGCCCATTAATGCCAATCAAAAACAAGTTTTGTTAAAAAAAACACTGTACTAGTCTTACCAGCCTTAAAGTAGATTGCAGAATAGCTATTGATAAATGGTATTATGCGAACATGAATATTTAAATTATAGAATAATCAACACAATGAATACTAAGCGGAAACTTCTTCACATGCTTTTGCCTATTGTGCATCTCTTCAACTATTCATGTTTAGAACTCTCCTGTAACAGAGTATTCTACAGTTATATCTAAATTCTGTAGTACAACCAGGCAGCTATGTGTGAGGGTTAAAATATATTTTTATTTTTATTATCCTGATACAAATATATATATATACAGTATATGCAGGGCATGAAGAAGAAGCTGTACGTGTGACAGTACTAGGATCAAACAATGCAAAGAGATTAAGAAGCCTACAGTATGAAAAGAAAAAGGGTTTTTAAAATACAGAATACTTTATTGTCATAACCAACACACATTTGTAGTGGTCTTCATTATTTTCTGTGATGGGCAAGACAGTTCAGGGAAGCAAAAACAGAGCAAATTGTATGGGATGGAGCAAAATAAAGACATAGAAAGAAATTCTAATTATAGATATAACCAATCATGTAATAAGTCAGTGCAATGTTCGGCTTTGACTATGAGCCATCTGAGGTTAAATGAAATCTGCTTACACTCACATAGAATTAACAACTAGTTTCCTTTGAAGCTTATTATAAGAAAATTCCCCTCTTTAAATATTTATCTTGTCTCAGAGGGGAGAAAGAGAAATTACTTGTATTGAATCCCCTTTACAAGAATACTAATTTTGTCTGAATGTAAAAAAGTTCAGTCAAGAAAGCCTGTACCTAAGCTGTATCTTTTAAAAAAAAAATCTGTATTTTTAAAAAAAAAAAAAAAAATTATTTTAGCACTGTTTTTTTTTCTTTTTCTTTACGTGCATTTTGTATTCTCTTTAAGTTTCCCCTGATACATTTTTATCTTTTCAAGAAAGAATTATTATTTCAGCATATCTGCTTTGAACCATCACTGGTAGTGGCTGTCTGTTCTTCAAAGTCAAAATCTTCAAATATCGGCTATAAATTAATAGAAACCAATGTATTGCTTTCTGTACTCTACACATATTTTTAAATCATTGATACTGATTATTATCAAATTGGTTTGCTACATTATTTTCTCTATTTGACTTATTTACAAAAAATCCATCACATTCATAGTCATATACTCATTGCACTCAAGTATGTTCTAGATAATGATTTGTTTAAAATATGTATGTTAAGAGTATATTGCATATGACAAATGTGGCTAGTAGTTGCCCTTACACTTGCGGCCACTATAAACATTTTTGAGTTAATTTGCAATGGAAATAGCTATGTTTCTAGGGTACTAGTGGCCAAGGGGGTACTAGCCCCATAGCATAATGGCTGGCTCCCATGTGCAGAGAAGTGAAACAAATCCAGTGAGCAATCTTTTAAAAACATAGTTTTAATTCAAGCAAAAATTAAAACATGAGAGTACAAAGTGAGTGTGTTTGAAAAAAAAAAAGGCACAAGTGCCTTTACATGGAGAACAATGGGGGACTGTGTTTTCACTATATATATTCCATAAGTATATTATATGCTTATACAAGGTAATATGACAAAATTAAAATAAAGAATATAGTCATATGAGTGAGTAGGACAATCTCTAGCTATTAGCAGCACAAAGTGATATATGTAAGGTACCACAGTGAAGTACATTCTCCACTAATTAGTGCATACTAGTCGGTGTCAGTTGGAGGGTTCCCAAGCATTGATAAAGCTTGTTGTAGAGTAGTGGCTGAGGGCTTGAAAAGGAACAGGCAAGGTCAGCAACAAGCAGTCAACAAGGCACAAAGGGGTAATCCAAGCAGCTTTAATAGTTTTGTGAGCACCACTATAATATAGTTAATTGTTTGGGGAACTGTGTCCTCTCTAGTTATATAGTTATTTTTGGTGGAACTCACACAATGGGACAACCGATGCTGATTGGTCCATGACTGCATCTCTGACACTTATTATATGGTCTACTGGTTACTAGTGTCACTTGACCTTTGTGCTGTTTAGATTCCATCCATTTTGGATTTTTAAGTTGTTTTAATAGTTTTCTTTTGTTTTCTATGTATTAATAGATGCTAAGTTTTAGAGTATACCTGTAAAATAGTCACTTTCCCTTACATTACTTTAAGCGAGTGCTCTATATGTGCCTTTGGTTCTCTCCCCCTTTTTCTTTTGCAACATACAGCAATACAAGCTACCAGTTCTGGGTTTGATATTCACATAGGCCGTGACACTGTGATACTACTTATAAAAAAGGTAAATATCGTAAAATGAATGCCCCCCATTTGTTCATAAAGAAAGATTCTGTCTACACATTTTCAGGGCTTCTGCAGCAGCATTGGCACCAAGACTTTAATAGTGCGTGAGCAATCACTTGTGCAACTTGCCCCATGCTGTAATGCAACCAATTGAGCAAGAGCATGGCTTTTCAGTCATCCCAGGTAAATGAGCCCAGGTTGTCTGATTTTCGAAACCTGCAAGGTTGCAGACACGTTAAGAAGCAGTGGTCGTACAACCGGGCTTAACTTTCAGTAAACGAGCAAGCCTGCACCAATTGGCCCCGATGCTGTTTTAGCAGCTTTATAAATGGGGATAGTGTAGGGCTAAAGTGCACTATATTGTTATGTTGATAATAAAACTGCACATAACATGCAAAACAATTTATTAAAGAAACAAATCATTACACCAAATGAAAACAATTAATATAATAATTATTATAATTATAATAAAATGGAACTATATAAGGTTTGTATTAAATAATTTTTAATCCTTATGGGGTAAATTTATTAAAGTGCGGACGGACATGATACGATGTAGCGTATCATGTCAGCCGCACATCCATAAATGCCGACTGCATAAACTGTCTGCATTTATCATTGCACCAGCAGTTCTTGGGAACTGCTGGTGCAATGCTGCTCCCTGCAGATTCACGGCCAATCGGCTGCTAGCAGGGGGTGTCAATCAACCCGATCGTATTCGATCGGGTTGATTTCTGTCCGCTGTCTCAGAGCAGGTGGACAAGTTATGAGCCTACCTAGTTTTACTCTTCAATAAAAGATACCAAGTGAACAAAGCAAATTTGATAACAGAAGAAAATTGAATAGTTGTTTAAAATTGCATGCTCTATCTGAATCATGAAAGTTTAATTTTGACTTTACTGTCCCTTTAAGAATAGGCTCAGGCATAAGGCCACCACACTGAGCTAGGTTTTGTAGATAACATATTTGTTTTTTATTGATGACTTAATGTAGAAAGTCCTTGCAATAGTAAAGAATCTTAAACCATGACTTCAACATAGGAACAGTCAGTCATGAATCCGGTCTTCCACCGAGCATGAATTATGCATGAAAGGTGTAATAAACCAACCTCTGCACTCACATCCCACATCACCTTGTGAGAGAAGAACATGACTTTAAAAGATAAAATATATCAACATAACAAATCTGTTATGGTTAGATAGAGAATGTGTTTTAAATGGACAGTGAACAAATTGTAATTATAAGATATTTCTGTAATATTGCTGTAGAATAACATATCAGCCAAGTCTAAACATTTTTTTAAAAAATTAGCATTTTGTACTGCAACTGTTTTTTAATTAGCCGACCTCCACCAACCATTTGCCTTGTTTGGAGGATCTGAACTTTGGTCTCCAAACAACAAGGCTAGCTAGCCACTCTCATTATGTTGGTATTAAGTGGATTATTTTGCAGTATGTTATCTGTTAAAGCCAATTATGAACAGGTATGTAAGCAGAGTCAACTTTGATAGGTCAGTATAGTACAGTTCCAGCTCAGATAATTTGGAAAAACTAAATTTTCAGAGCTAAATTACATAAAAATGGGTCAAAATAAATAATGAAATTAAACTGCAAAGATGTTTTACTACTCATAACTAAATAGTTTGTATTAAAATCTCTGAGTGTTTACTGTCCCTTCAAGAGACTGCTGTTATAAAAAGCATTTAATTTTGTTTGGTATCCTTTCTTTAAAGGCATAACTATAGACTAGAGGCAGCAATGTACTACTGGAATCTAGCTGGTGATAAGTGGCTATGCACCTATGACTTTGGTTCAACAGGTGTGTTTCTCTATGCGCCAATAGTGCATTTCTGCTCTTGAGATTACTTTTACTATGTGTTTAACTCCCTTTGCTTTCTGTATGATGCCTCATGATCTTGGCTTTTTCTAATAGCCACATAAGTACAATACATTTCTCAAGACATTGGACATTACATTGCAGGTAAATTCCTATTTACACTGTTGTAATGAATTAAAAGGACAGTTGACTCCAGAATTTGAATTGTTTAAAAATATAGATAATCCCTTTATTACCCATTCCCCAGTTTTGCATAACCAACAAAACCAGCCAATAGGATGAAAGCTCAATCCTATTGGCTGATTGCAACAGCCAATAGGATTTCCCCCCCTTAATTCCTATTGGCTGATAGAATTCTATCAGCCAATCAGAATGTAAGGGGCGATATCTTGGATGACATAATTTAAAGGAAACTTAATTCTTCAGGAGCCATCGGAAGAAGAGGATGCTCCGTGCCGGATGTCTTGAAGATGGACCGGCTCCACTCCGGATGAATGAGATAGAAGATACCATCTGGATGGAGACTTCTGCCCGCTTGGATGAGGACTTTGCTGCCTGGATGAGGATGGATGTCCGGTCTTCAAAAACTGTAAGTGGATCATCGAGGGTTAGTGTTAAGTTTTTTAAGGGTTTATTGGGTGGGTTTTATTTTTAAAGTAGTGTTTGGGCAGTAAAAGAGCTAAATGCCCTTTTCAGGGCAATGGGAAGCTTAGGTTTATTTATATAGGATTTTATTTGGGGGGTTTGGTTGTGTGGGTGGTGGGTTTTACTGTTGGGGGGTTGTTTGTATTTTTTTTTTTACAGGTAAAAGAGCTGATTTCTTTGGGGCAATGCCCCGCAAAAGGCCCTTTTAAGGGCCATTGGCAGTTTAGTGTAGGCTAGGGTTTTTTTTTTTTGATAGGGCTATTAGATTCGGAGTAATTCGTTTTTATTTTTGATAATTTATTTTTTTATTTTGTGTAATTTAGTGTTTATTATTTTTTGTACTTTAGATAATTGTATTTTGTTAATTTATTTAATTTTATTGTAATGTTTGTTTTTAGTGTAACTCAGGTTAGGTTATATTTTACAGGTAAATTTTTATTTATTTTAACTAGGTAGCTAGTAAATAGTTAATAACTATTTACTAACTAGTCTACCTAGTTAAAATAAATACAAATTTAGCTGTGAAATAAAGATAAAACCTAAGATAGCTACAATGTAACTATTAGTTATATTGTAGCTATCTTACGGCTAGATTTAGAGTTGGGCTGTAGCCGTCAAAACCAGCGTTAGAGGCTCCTAACGCTGGTTTTTACTGCCCGCTGGTATTTGGAGTCAGTCAGGAAAGGGTCTAACGCTCACTTTGCAGCCGCGACTTTTCCATACCGCAGATCCCCCTACGCCATTTGCGTATCCTATCTTTTCAATGGGATATTTCTAACGCCGGTATTTAGAGTCGTGGCTGAAGTGAGCGTTAGAAATCTAACGACAAAACTCCAGCCGCAGAAAAAAGTCAGTAGTTAAGAGCTTTCTGGGCTAACGCCGGTTTATAAAGCTCTTAACTACTGTGCTCTAAAGTACACTAACACCCATAAACTACCTATAAACCCCTAAACCGAGGCCCCCCCACATTGCTGCCACTCTATTAAAAAATTTTAACCCCTAATCTGCCGACCGCACACCGCTGCCACCTATGTTATCCCTATGAACCCCTAATCTGCTGCCCCTAACACCGCCGACCCCTATATTATATTTATTAACTCCTAATCTGCCGCCCCCAACGTCGCCGCCACCTACCTACAATTATTAACCCCTAATCTGCCGACCGGAGCTCACCGCTACTATAATAAAGTTATTAACCCCTAATCCGCCTCACTCCCGCCTCAATAACCCTATAATAAATAGTATTAACCCCTAATCTGCCCTCCCTAACATCGCCGACACCTAACTTCAAGTATTAACCCCTAATCTGCCGACCAGAGCTCACCGCTACTATAATACATTTATTATCCCCTAAAGCTAAATCTAACCTTAACCCTAACACCCCCCTAAGTTAAATATAATTTAAATCTAACGAAATAAATTAACTCTTATTAAATAAATTATTCCTATTTAAAGCTAAATATTTACCTGTAAAATAAACCCTAATATAGCTACAATATAAATTATAATTATATTGTAGCTATTTTAGGATTTATATTTATTTTACAGGCAACTTTGTATTTATTTTAACCAGGTACAATAGCTATTAAATAGTTAATAACTATTTAATAGTTACCTAATTAAAATAATTACAAATTACCTGTAAAATAAATCCTAACCTAAGTTACAATTAAACCTAACACTACACTATCAATAAATAAATTAAATAAACTACCTACAATTATCTACAATTAAACCTAACACTACACTATCAATAAATTAATTAAATACAATACCTACAAATAAATACATTTAAATAAACTAACTAAAGTACAAAAAATAAAAAAGTATAAAAAAAAAAGTATAAAAAAATATTTACAAACATTAGAAAAATATTACAACAATTTTAAGCTAATTACACCTACTCTAAGCCCCCTAATAAAATAACAAAGACCACCAAAATAAAAAAATGCCCTACCCTATTCTAAAATTAAAATAGAAAAGCTCTTTTACCTTACCAGCCCTGAAAAGGGCCCTTTGCGGGGCATGCCCCAAAGAATTCAGCTCTTTTGCCTGTAAAAAAAAAACATACAATATCCCCGCCCAACATTACAACCCACCACCCACATACCCCTAATCTAACCCAAACCCCCCTTAAATAAACCTAACACTAAGCCCCTGAAGATCTCCCTACCTTGTCTTCACCACACCGGGTCCCGATCTGTCCAGAAGACCCTCCAAAATCTTCATCCAAGCCCAAGGGGGGGCTGAAGAGTGACGTCCATCCTTCGCCTGAAGTCTGGATCCAAGCGGAGGCTGAAGAAATCCATCATCGAGCCAAAGTCTTGATCCAAGCGGGCGCTGAAGAAGTCCATCATCGGGATGAAGTCTTCTATGAAGCGGCATTTTCAATCTTCTTTCTTCCGGAGCCATCATCCTCCAGCCGACGCGGATCCATCTTCTTCTACCGACGCCTACTCGCCGAATGACGGTTCCTTTAAATGACGTCATCCAAGATGGCGTCCGTCGAATTCTGATTGGCTGATAGGATTCTATCAGCCAATCGGAATTAAGGTAGGAAAATTCTGAATCAAGTTCAATCCGATTGGCTGATCCGATCAGCCAATCAGATTGAGCTCCAATCGGAATGAACTTGAATCTGATTGGCTGATTCCATCAGCCAATTAGAATTTTCCTACCTTAATTCCGATTGGCTGATAGAATCCTATCAGCCAATCGGAATTCGATCTTGGATGACGTCCCTTAAAAGAACCTTCATTTGTCGTCTAGTCGTCAGAAGAAGAGGATGGATCCGCGGTGGAGGTCTTCAAGATGGAGCCGGTCGTCATCGAATGGAACAACATAGAAGATGCGGCTTGGATGAAGATGTTTGCCGGTCCGGATGTCCTCTTCTGCCCGGATAGGATGAAGATTTCTTCCATTGCCGCTTGGATCCAGACTTCAGCCGGATGATGTACGTCACTCTTCAGCCCCAGCTTGGGCTTGGATGAAGACTTCGGAGGCTCCTCTGGACCGATCGGGACCCGGTGTGGTGAAGACAAGGTAGGGAGATCTTCAGGGGCTTAGTGTTAGGTTTATTTAAGGGGGTTTGGGTTAGATTAGGGGTATGTGGGTGGTGGGTTGTAATGTTGGTGGGGGGTATTGTATGTGTTTTTTTTACAGGCAAAAGAGCTGAATTCTTTGGGGCATGCCCCGCAAAGGGCCCTTTTTAGGGCTGGTAAGGTAAAAGAGCTTTGAACTTTTTTAATTTAGAATAGGGTAGGGCATTTTTTTTTATTTTGGGGGGCTTTGTTATTTTATTAGGGGGCTTAGAGTAGGTGTAATTAGTTTAAAATTGTTGTAATATTTTTCTAATGTTTGTAAATATTTTTTTTAATTTTTGTAACTTAGTTATTTTTTATTTTTTGTACTTTAGTTAGTTTATTTAATTGTATTTATTTGTAGGTATTGTATTTAATTAATTTATTGATAGTGTAGTGTTAGGTTTAATTATAGATAATTGTAGGTATTGTATTTAATTTATTTATTGATAGTGTAGTGTTATGTTTAATTGTAATTTAGGTTAGGATTTATTTTACAGGTAATTTTGTAATTATTTTAACTATTTTAGCTATTAAATAGTTATTAACTATTTAATAGCTATTGTACCTGGTTAAAATAAATACAAAGTTGCCTGTAAAATAAATATTAATCCTAAAATAGCTACAATATAATTATAATTTATATTGTAGCTATATTAGGATTTATTTTACAGGTAAGTATTTAGCTTTAAATAGGAATAATTTATATAATAAGAGTTAATTTATTTTGTTAGATTTAAATTATATTTAATTTAGGGGGGTGTTAGTGTTAGGGTTAGACTTAGCTTTAGGGGTTAATCCATTTATTAGAGTAGCGTCGAGATCCGGTCGACAGATTAGGGGTTAATAATTGTAGGTAGCTGGCGGCGACGTTGTGGGGGGCAGATTAGGGGTTAATACATATAATATAGGGGTCGGCGGTGTTAGGGGCAGCGGATTAGGGGTACATAGGTATAATGTAGGTTGCGGCGGTGTACGGAGCGGCAGATTAGGGGTTAAAAAAATATGCAGGTGTCAGCAATAGCGGGGGCGGCAGATTAGGGGTTAATAAGTGTAAGGTTAGGGGTGTTTAGACTCGGGGTACATGTTAGAGTGTTAGGTGCAGACGTAGGAAGTGTTTCCCCATAGAAAACAATGGGGCTGCGTTAGGAGCTGAATGCTGCTTTTTTGCAGGTGTTAGGTTTTTTTTCAACTCAAATGGCCCCATTGTTTTCTATGGGGGAATCGTGCACGAGCACGTTTTTTAAGCTGGCCGCGTCCGTAAGCAACGCTGGTATTTAGAGTTGCAGTGGGGGTAAATATGCCCTACGCTTCCTTTTTTGGAGCCTAACGCAGCCCTTCTGTGAACTCTAAATACCAGCGGTATTTAAAAGGTGCGGGGGAAAAAAAGCCAGCGTAGCTAACACACCCCTTTGGCCGCAGAACTCTAAATCTAGGCCTTAGGGTTTATTTTACAGGTATTTAGTTTTAAAAAGGAATTATTTAGTTATTAATAGTAGGTTGTTTTTTTTTAAATTAAAGTTTTTTATTGAGGTATTGAGCAAGACAATAATAAAACATAAACTGAAATATAAGTTACTTCTAGACGAACACATCTGATAACACAAGTAAGTCATGACATGACAATCATTCCTATGTCAGGTATAACATATTGCAATGTTAGACTGTCCCAAACATATATATGGCATGATTAACATTGATACCTCGTAATTTTTTATTTTTATGAGATATTACTATAGTACCTTTTTATCAGGATCTGCTTCCTAATAGGATGAAACTTTAGTCTGTCATACGCAGATAATTCTCTTAGTTGAGAGGTAAATCCTTCCATAGGATAAATATAAAACACAATTAAAACCGCTAGATATTCACCAAGGAGGGCAAATAGAAACTAAGTATACTTAGTCATGTGATGTGAGGGGGGGAGGAGGGGAGGAAATGACATAAAATAGTAAGGACTATATAATGTCACACTAAGAACAAACATTGATTATACTTGTATGAACTAAATGTTTGACTGAGTTAGGAAGACACTAATGGATCTTGAACTCCTTACTTTTAACAAAGGTAATGTTGAAGCTTAAAGTAAACACATAGCTAAACCCATCATCTATATCAGAGGGAACTAATAATTTCCCTATTCTTCTTTAGTATGAGAGAATATTTGTAGCACTTTGACAGGTGCAAGAGCTCAGTATATAAAGCAGGTATAAACTTTCTAGTACAATTATAGGTACATTTCAACTTCATGTCCATTTTTGTGTTTCACGTCATTCCCAACCTAAAAGTAAATATGAATCTAGGTGGTTCGCGAGGCAAGTTTGGCACTAAACCTAAATATAAATTAATATAATCCTCTCCTCTAAAAACTAGGAGCATATGTTTAATATTTGATGCACAACAATGAATAGGAGACATGCCATAAAACAATAACAATTCCAGCTAGACTTTAAGAAAAAAAAAGAAAAAACAATCCTGAACCATTTAGTGTAATATTTGCTGTACCATAACTATAGGGAGAGAGAGCTCAGAATACAACATTTTATAAGCAGTTAGCCCCTTTGTTTCAAGTCCTTAGACCATTATTTAAGAGTACTAGTTTGTATAATTCAAAGTCCCGATCTGGTGCCAGCATTTCTATAATGATAGGGCTCATTTACCCTACACCAGATTTTATTAATGTTACAAAAGTACGCCGGGTAAAAAGTTCATTCACAGCCCACGAAGATAGCGGTAGGATATCTGAGGGATCTGGCCATTTGTGATCATAAACCCCTACCATTTGTACCTTGTAGGCGCCGTTATCATCCAGGGGTTTATACAGGCTGATCTGACTGCTTGGGTGGCCATGTTGTTGCGTATCTTCCAGAGCACGAGCAACATCGTCATTCACCCACACTTCTGCAGTGCCAAATGTAAGAGGAATCTCAAATATTTCCCCTTCCTCCTCTGTGCTAGCCAAGCCAAACTCAGACTCTCTTCCTTGTGTATGCTGACAATTCCAGATGTCATCCGCCTGGATATCACACCGGGGCCCTATAGTGCTTCCCCGGGCCGCACGAACATCAGTGTAAGGAGCGCGCGTATCTATGGGAATTGAGTCGGCTTCCTCATATAATGTATGATGCAGTCCATGTGATGTTGATCTAGTCGAGTAGACAACTTCTCTAAGAGGAAGACGATGTGCTCCATCTTTAGCGAGGTTCTCTGTGTAATCTTGCGCACTAGTTCAGTCCTCCAACTTCCTCAAGAATTGTGGCATCGACTACATAAGTGATAGATTTTGTACAAATTATTTCTTCACCTCTCTTACTAGGCATCAGACCAGCATAATTCTGACCTCATATGTCACTCCCAAGTTAGACCGCAGCCTGCAGTTCTGCGGAGTTCCCAGAGTGAATGAGGGTTAATTTAGAACAGTGGCGTTTGCTAGCCTCCGACTTAGGCCTGTGTCTCTATTCAAATAGGATCTAGCATCCAAAGGATGGTATAAGGCTCGTTTCTGGTAGATGTCCCACTGCTCGTGAGACCGCTAATGTCCCAGCAACTTTTGTAGGGTATTCTGTAGTCTTAAGGATTAGTTTATAGCTACTATATTATTTTATGTGAAGGAGCTCTACAAAGATGCGTCCATTCTCGTTGCTAGTTGGCTCCACCCCCTAATAGTAGGTTTTATTTAGATTTATTTTAATTACATTTAAGTTACGGGTTGTTAGGGTTAGGGTAGGTTTAGGGGTTAATATGTTTATTATAGCGGCGGAGTGGGTGGACGGCAGATTAGGGGTTAATTATATTTAAATAACTACTGACTTTAGATGGCGGTACGAATCTTGTCATTTTAGGCTGTACCGCTCACTTTTTGGCCTCCCAGGCAAAACTCGTAATACCGGCGCTATTGGGGTCTAATTGAAAAAGTGCGGTACTGACGTTGCGTTACGGCCAAAAAAAGTGTGCGGTACAGCTATACTGACAAGACTCGTAATACCTGCAGTAGGGAAAAAGCAGCGTTATGGGCTATAACGATGCTTTTTCACCATAACTCAAAACTCGTAAGCTAGCGGTGTTAGGTTTAGGGTTTAGGGGTTAATAGATTAAATTAGGTAGTTTTGATGTTAGAGTATGGCGGTTTAAGGGTTTATAGCAGTGCTTTCCAAACTGTGTGTCGTGACACATTAGTGTGTCGGTAGCAGTGTGTAGGTGTGTCCCAGCTTTAGCACAATTTTATTTTAATTTAAAAAAAATTGTAAATTTTTTTTGGTTTCCGACTTTCTGCCTGCTTGCTATGCATATCACATGGTTGACTCGTGATTGATACCTAGTGGATCACAGATCATCTTAACCTATAGGCGCAGCTCAGTCGGAACTTAAACTATCCCCATTGGCGGCTTTTGTGGCACATTGGCTCCTGACTGCACGTGTAGTCTCCTCAATCGGCTCGTGACTGCATGTGTAGTCAGTGAGTGGGATAGTAGTGTGTTTGCAGTACGGGCAGTAGTCAGTGCAACTCACAGAGCTCTGAGGGTGGCAGCTTAAATGCTGAGCTGAAGTCTGAAGTCAAAGTGTTTTTTTTTTTTTTCAGCTAGCTCCCAGTAGTGCATGGCTACTCCTGCTCTTGATATATGGATAGGAAGTGGAAGCTTAAAAATGCTTGATGATAAAAATTTTCTTTATCTAATATTTCACCAAATATTCAGAAACAGTGTTCATCCCATCAACCTCAAGCTATTTATGGTATTAAACTTTTTTTAAATTCTTGCACAAACATACTGCAGTGTTACTTGTAAATACATTTAGTTATTATATAATTTATGTATGTGTCCGTATCTCTTAAAACAAGTTAGTTTAACCCCTTAATGACCACAGCACTTTTCCATTTTCTGTCCGTTTGGGACCAAGGCTATTTTTACATTTTTGCGGTGTTTGTGTTTAGCTGTAATTTTCTTCTTACTCATTTACTGTACCCACACATATTATATACCGTTTTTCTCGCCATTAAATGGACCTTCTAAAGATACCATTATTTTCATCATATCTTATAATTTACTATAAAAAAAATGATAAAATATGAGGAAAAATGGAAAAAAACACACTTTTTCTAACTTTGACCACCAAAAAACACCCATGCTAAATAGTTTCTAAATTTTGTCCTGAGTTTAGAAATACCCAATGTTTACATGTTCTTTGCTTTTTTTGCAAGTTATAGGGCCATAAATACAAGTAGCACTTTGCTATTTCCAAACCATTTTTTTCCAAAATTAGCGCTAGTTACATTAGAACACTGATATCTTTCAGGAATCCCTGAATATCCCTTGACATGTATATATTTTTTTTTAGTAGACATCCCAAAGTATTGATCTAGGCCAATTTTGGTATATTTCATACCACCATTTCACCGCCAAATGCGATCAAATACAAAAAATCGTTCACTTTTTCACAAATTTTTTCACAAACTTTCGATTTCTCACTGAAATTATTTACAAACAACTTGTGCAATTATGGCATAAATGGTTTTAAATTCTTCTCTGGGATCCCCTTTGTTCAGAAATAGCACACATATATGGCTTTGGCGTTGCTTTTTGGTAATTAGAAGGCCGCTAAATGCCACTGCGCACCACAAGTGTATCATGCCCAGCAGTTAAGGGGTTAATTTGGGAGCTTTTAGGGAGCTTGTAGGGTTAATTTTAGCTTTAGTGTAGTGTAGTAGACAACCCCAAGTATTGATCTAGGCACATTTTGGTATATTTCATGCCACCATTTCACCGCCAAATGCGATCAAATTAAAAAAAAACGTAAAATTTTTCACAATTTTAGGTTTCTCACTGAAATCATTTACAAACAGCTTGTGCAATTATGGCACAAATGGTTGTAAATGCTTGTCTGGGATCCCCTTTGTTCAGAAATAGCAGACATATATGACTTTGGCGTTGCTTTCTGGTAATTAGAAGGCCACTAAATCCTGTTGCGCCTCACACGTGTATTATGGCTAGCAGTGAAAGGGTTAATTAGGGAGTTTGTAGTGAGCTTGCAGGGTTAATTTTAGCTTTAGTGTAGAGATCAGCCTCCCATCTGACACATCCCACCCCCTGATCCCTCCCAAACAGCTCCCTTCCCTCCCCCACCCCACAATTGTCCCCGCCATCTTAAGTACTGGCAGAAAGTCTGCCAGTACTAAAATAAAAGGGTTTTAAAAAAAATGAATTTTTTTTAGCATATTTACATATGCTACTGTGTAGGATCCCCCCCTTAGCCCCCAAACTCCCTGATCCCCCCCAAAACCGCTCTCTAACCCTCCCCTCTGCCTTATTGGGGGCCATCTTGGGTACTGGCAGCTGTCTGCCAGTACCCAGTTTACAATAAAAAGTGCTTTTTTTTTGTTTGTTTTTTTTTTTCTGTAGTGTAGCTTCCCCCCCCCCACACACACACACAGACAAACCCCCACCACCTTGCTGATCATTTTTTTTTTTTATTTTGACATTTTTTTATATTTTTTATTTCCACATTTTCTGTAGTGTAGCGGTTCCCACCCGCTCCCTCCCCGTGCACGCGCCCGCCCCCACCCTCCCGTGCACGCGCGCGCGCCCGTGCGCGCCCCCAGCCACCCCCGCCCACGATCCCGCCCCCCTTCACATCAACAGGGCCATCGATGGCCGCCACCCGCCTCCCGGTCCGACTCCCACCCACCAAGGCAGGGAGCCACCGATCTCCGGTGCAGAGAGGGCCACAGAGTGGCTCTCTCTGCACCGGATGACTTAAAAAGGTTATTGCAGGATGCCTCCATATCGAGGCATCACTGCAATAACCGGAAAGCATCTGGAAGCGAGCAGGATCGCTTCCAGCTGCTTTCCACACTGAGGACGTGCAGGGTACGTTCTCAGGCGTTAACTGCCTTTTTTCTGAGGACGTACCCTGCACGTCCTCAGTCGTTAAGGGGTTAACCTCCTTTTTGCTAGTACAACTGAATTACTATGTCGCAAAATTATGTAGGTTTAAAAAGTGTGTCACCAACATGAAAAGTTTGGAAAGCTCTGGTTTATAGGTTTATTTTAGTAATAGTGATGTAGGGGATGGCAGTTTAGGGGTTAATAGGTTTATTTTGGTAGTAACGATAGGGGGTTTAGAGGTTAATCATTTTATTTAGTGTTGGCAATTTGGGGGATGGCGGTTTAGAGGTTAATAGCTTTATTTACTGTTGTCGATGTGGGGGGATGGTGGTTTAGGGGTTATTAGACATGGGGTTTATGTTAGGGTGTTAGGTTTTTGTCAAACTTTCTTTTCTCCATAGACTTAAATAGGGAATGAGAAAATGCAGTAGCAATTTCACAATTGCAGGTGCTAGGTTTTTTTCCAACATTTTTTCTCCATTGATCTCTATGGGGAATACGTGCATGAGCATGCTAAGGGGCCGAATTATCATTGTGCGAGCGGACATGATCCGATATTGCAGATCATGTCCACTGCACATAAATGCCCACATTTATGAAGACTGCTGATTAATAACTTGTGTTTCCAGCGAGCCTGAAGGCTCGCCAGAAACACAGGGCATCAAGCTCCATACCGAGCTAAATAGATATGCCGCCAAGTCGGAACTTGGATTTTGTGCAGTATGTGACTTACCGCACCATACCGCACAACAAAAGAAAGTTTTATGGTGACTTTTAATGCCGGTGGTATGGAAATAGCGGTACAGCCTCATTTTGCATGTTATGGTGCACAACGGGTTTACCACACAACTTTTAATCTTGGTCACACATTGCACTTTTCATGGTAAATATGATGGACTTGAGTAGATTCCAGCATTACTTAATATGGGTGAGATTACAAGTTCAGCGATACATAACCAGCCATCAGGGCCACCATCAGGGGGTGACAGGGGTGACTCCTGTCAGGGGCCCAATGGGCCAAGGGGGGGCCATGAGGAAAGAACTAAAAAAACTATTTTTTATTTTTTTTTAATTTTGGCAGCCACCAGTGGGTACTACAGCAGAGTGCTAATTGAGCATGGGAAATGTTATTACAACGAGAAAAGTATTAGCATTTGAGAGGATTTCTGAGTGTGCACTAAACCACTACCCACAGTGTGAGACAGACTTGGCACTTTGTCTGTACAGTGTGTGCCTGAGTCAGACGGCAGATCACTTTCATTTGCAGAGGAGGTAGGACTTTCTTAGCAAATTTTTTGTATTTCTTTGTGCAATTTCAGATTGGAACTTCAGTGTGGTAGTAGTTGTATGGTGGGGCCAGGGGTCCATAAAAACACATTTTTTTAGCAGTAGTGTATTTATGATTATTTGACAATGCTGTAGAAATTCTATATTTAAAACCATGCAGAAATGTTTCCTCCTCAATACACAAATGGTAGGTGCCCTTTTGGCAGGTATGTGTGTATATATATATATATATATATATATATATATATATATATATATAACATTCCAGATTACTGCCCCTTTATGCAAGGACTTTCCAGATGCAAGGAGGCATTTTATCTAAGATTTTTACATCTGCATAAAATGTTATACTCTCAGACTGATTGCTCAGTGTTTGAAATTATACAGGTAACTTAAAACTGTTCAGTTTACACTACAGCTGACTTTATTTTGAAATACATACAAATAAGCATGCCTGTGTTTATGTCTTTGTTCTTTGGTTTGTGTCTCTATGAGTGTGTATGTATTTTTTTCTGTGGGTCTCTCTGTGAGGGTGGGTGTGTATGTCTTTGTGCATTTTCTGTGGATGTATGTGAGGGTGTATGCATATGTCTTTGAGCTTTTTCTATGGGTGTCTCTGTGAGGGTGTGTGTATGTTTGTCTATGTGTATTTTCTCTGGATGCCTCTGTGAGGGTGGGTGTGTATGTCTGTGTTTTCTGTGGATGTCTCTGTGAGGGTGTGTGTGTGTATGTATGTATGTATGTCTGTGTTTTCTGTGGGTGTCTCTGTGAGGGGGTGTGTATGTCTTTGTGTGTTTTCTATGGATGTCTCAGTGAGGGTGTGTGTATGTATGTCTTTCTGTGTTTTATGTGGTTGTCTCTCTGTGTGTGTATGTCTTTGTGTGTTTTCTGTGGGTGTCTCTGTGTGTGTGTATGGCTTTCTGTGTTTTCTGAGGCTGTCTCTGTCGGTGTTTCCTTGGGTGTATGTGCAAGTTTGAGTTTGTGTGTGTGTGTGTCCACTGTCTGTTCCTTTTTAGGACATTTTGACATTATTACTGATTATTCACATCTTTCTACAGACTTTGAGACTAATGAGACCTTTCCGGAAGTCACCAATCCACCATTTAACCTTTAAATTATTGTTTAGGCAGTTCAGGGCCCATCCTTTCAGCTACTGCATGCTGTTGTCATCATTTAGTTGGCATCTTCCTTTACAAAAAGATAATCAGAACTCCATATTTTGTTTTCTAAATCTCCTTTTTTTTTTTACAAAACTGTAGTTTACCTGTTTGGGTGTCTGTCTCTAAGTTTGTTTCTTTGCGTGTCTGCTGGAGTGTCTATATGTGAATCCTTATGTGTGAGTGTGTGTGTGTGTGTTTCAGTGTATGAGTGTATCTGTGTGTATGACCTATAAACTGTACAACTCAATTGAAAAACAAACTGAAATCTTTTAGGTGGAGGTAAGAAAACAAAAAAAACTAAAATAATGTGGTTGTATAACTGGGGATGTAGCTGTGTTCAGAATTAAGCAATCACATTCAAAATCATGTTAAATAGGATTCAGCATACACCTGCCATCTTTTAAAGTGCCTCTGATTAACACCAAATAAAGTTCAGCTGCTCTAGTTGGTCTTTCCTGAAATTTTCTTAGTCGCATCCCACAGCAAAAGCCATGGTCCACAGAGAGCTTCCAAAGCATCAGAGGAATCTCATGATTAAAAGGTATCAGTCAGGAGAAGGGTACAAAATAATTTCCAAGGCATTAGATATACCATGGAACACAGTGAATACAGTCATCATCAAGTGAAGAAAATATGGCACAACAGTGACATTACCAAGAACTGGACGTCCCTCCAAAATTGATGAAAAGACAAGAAGAAAACTGGTCTGAGAGGCTACCAAGAGGCCTACAGCAACATTAAAGGAGCTGCAGGAATATCTGGCAAGTACTGGCTGTGTGGTACATGTGACAACAATCTCACATATTCTTCATATGTCTGGGCTATGGGGTAGAGTGGCAAGACGAAAGCCTTTTCTTATGAAGAAAAACATCCAAGCCAGGCTAAATTTTGCAAAGACACATCTGAAGTCTCCCAAAAGCATGTGGGAAAATGTGTTATGGTCTGATGAAACCAAGGTTGAACTTTTTGGCCATAATTCCAAAAGATATGTTTGGTTCAAAAACAACACTGCACATCACCAAAAGGACACCATACCCACAGTGAAGCATGGTGGTGGCAGCATCATGCTTTGGGGCTGTTTTTCTTCTGCTGGAACTGGGGCCTTAGTTAAGCTAGAGGGAATTATGAACAGTTCCAAATACCAGTCAATAGCCCAGACCTGAATCCGATTGAAAATCTGTGGGGTGATCTGAAGAGGACTGTGCACAGGAGATGCCCTCGCAATCTGACAGATTTGGAGTGTTTTTGCAAAGAAGAGTGGGCAAATCTTGCCAAGTCAAAATGTGCCATGCTGACTCATACCCAAAAAGACTGAGTGCTGTAATAAAATCAAAAGGTGTTTCAACAAAGTATTAGTTTAAGGGTGTGCACACTTATGCAACCATATTATTTTATTTTTATATTTTTTCTTCCCTCTACCTAAAACATTTCAGTTTGTTTTTCAATTAAGTTGTACAGATTATAGGTCACATAAAAGGTGGAAAAAGTTCTGAAATGATTTATCTCTGTCTCATTTGTTTACATCACAGAAACCTTACATTTTAACAGGGGTGTGTAGACTTTTTATATCCACTGTATATATTTATGCTTTAATATGTGTATATACACATATTAACACATAAATATATATGTATATATTCATATATATTTATATTTGCTGCCCATCGCTGTGTGACTTACCCCATTCACTGCGCTAGTTCTATTGGAGCCTATGGAAGGGCGCTCTCGTGAGCGCAAAGCTTGTGTGCAATGCAAACACGAGGTCGCATTTACATTGCACCTAACTTGTAACTTGATATTTGCACTTTACTTATAATCTAGTTCAATAATATTTTTATCACTTTAGTGAGTATTATAATTTATGTGTGAAATAATATTTTATTTCTCCTGAAAAAACAAATTTACAAAGGTGTCTTTTTAAGTATTCACTGTTAAAATTATTTACTTCCAAACTCAATTTCATGACTAACATCATAATATCAAAATCTGTTATTTTGTACAAAACATTTTATCACTGTGGGACTTTATTATTTGCTTCATTTGTTGTGCGATATGTGATAAGCTTCATACCGCACAAAACCCAAGGTCTGACTTGACGTGCTTGTGCACGTTTTCCCCCATAGACATCAATAGAGAGAAAGTGTTATAAAAAAACGAACACCTGTGATCGCGGAATTTCGATCACCATAACGCAATCCCCATTGATGTCTATGGAAAAAGAAAGTTATGTAAAAACTTAACACCCTATCATAATCCCCTAGTCTAAATACCCCTAATCTGCCGCCCCCGACATCGCCAACACTAATTAAAGTATTAACCCCTAAACAGCCGCCCCACATCGCTACTACTAAAATAAAACTATTAACCCCTAAACCGCCGGCCCCCCACATCGCTAATACTAAAATACAACTATTAACCCCTAAAACGCCAGCCCCCACATCGCAACACACTAAATTAAACTATTAACCCTTAAACCTAAATATCCCTATACTTTATATTAAATTTACAATATAACTATCTTAAAATATATAAAAACGTACCTGTGAAATGAACAAAAAAACTAAAATTAAACTATAAAGAAACCTAACATAACTATTTTAATAAAATAAAATAAAAATACAAAAAAAATTACAAAATCGAAAACACCTAACACTATGAAAAAAAAAAAATCTAACATTACTAAAAAAACAAACACTAAAATTCCGAAAAATAAAAAAACACTAAGATTAAAGGAATTTCACTGTTCCTGAAGTCCGGCGATGAAGGTCCTCATCCATGCGGCAACATCTTCATCCATCGCGGGACCATCTTCTATTTTCTACCCAGAGGTGCGGAGCAATCTTCCCCGGTGTGTGAATCCGGAGCGGCGGTCCTCAGCAGCAGCAATCCTCATTGGCGTGAATGCTCTTCTTCATGTGATCATTGCCGAACACTGAAGCTTGAATGCAAGGTACCCCTTTTATATTGGGGTACTGTTGCATTCCTATTGGCTGAAATATTCAAGTCAGCCAATTATTATTATTTGTTATTATTATTATTAGTTATTTGTAGAACACTAACGGATTCAGCAGCACTATAAACATATTGCGGAATACAAGGAAACATTTATAGGGATCAGACGGGTAGAGAGCCCTGCCAAGAGTTGCTCTTTTGTAGTCAGCTCTAAAGAAGGTGATCTACAAACAGCATGGCTCTTGGGCTCACATGGTAGGGGGTTTAAGGGGATAGCAATGGAGAAGAGGAAATGGTATAAAGAAAGTTTAGTGTAGGTTGTATGCATCCCTGAACAGTAGAGTCTTTAGGGAGCATTTGAAGTTTTCAAAACTAGGGGAGAGTCTTTCGGAGAGAGGCAGAGAGTTCCACAAGATGGTAGCCATTCTGGAGAAGTCTTGTAAGTGGTAGTGTGAGGAGGTAACAAGAGAGGAGGAGAGTAGGAGGTCATGAGCAGAGCGAAGGGGGTGGGAGGGAGAGTATCTGGAGACAAGGTCTGAGATATAGGGGGGGGAGCAGTGCAGTTGAGGGCTTTGTATGTCAGAGTGATAATTTTGTTTTTAATCCTGGAGGCAAGAGGAAGCCAGTGAAGGGATTGGCAGAGAGGTGCAGAAGATGAAGAGCAACGTGTAAGGAAGATGAGCCTGGCAGAAGCATTCATTATGGATTGTAAAGGAGCTAAGCGGCAGCTAGGGAGACCAGAGAGGATAGAGTTGCAGTAATCGAGATGGGAAAGGATGAGAGAGTGGATTAAAATCTTATTTGTGTCTTGTGTAAGGATATGTCTAATTTTAGAGATGTTATTAAGGTGGAAGCAACAGGATTTAGCTAAGGACTGAATGTGAGGAGTGAAAGAAAGATCTGAGTCAAGTGTGACCCCCAAGACATCGGGCATGTGGGGTAGGGGTAATGATGGAGTTGTCAACAGTTTTAGAGAGATTGGGGGGTGGAGATTTTGGAAGAAGGAGGGAAAATAAGGAGCTCAGTTTTGGAGAGTTTTAGCTTGAGGTAGTGAGAGGACATCCAGGAAGAGATGTGAGAAAGACAGTTAGTGACATGGGTTAGCAAGGAAGGAGATAGATCTGATGCAGAGAAGTAGATTTGGGTGTCATCGGCATACAAATGATATTGGAACCTGTGAAACTTTATTAGGCAACCTAATGATGACATGTAGATTGAGAAGATAAGGGGACCGAGGACAGAGCCTTGCGGTACCCCAACAGAAAGTGGTGAATGGGTAGAGGAGGCCCCAGAGAAGGCTACACTAAAGGTACGGTTTGACAGATAGGAAGAGAACCACAAGAGGGCTGTGTCACAAATGCCAAAGGATTGGATGGTTTGGAGCAAAAGAGGATGGTCAACAGTATCAAAGGCTGTGGACAGATAAAGAAAAATAATCAGAGAGAAGTGGCCTTTTGATTTTGCTGTATGTAGGTCGTTGGTAACCTTAACAATTGCTGTCTCTGTGGAGTGATAGGGACAAAATCCAGATTGCAGTGGGTCGAGGAGGGAGTTTAATGTAAGGAAATGGGATAGGCGCACATATACTAGCTTTTCGAGAAGCTTTGAGGCAAGAGAGAGTAGGGAAATAGGGTGGTAGTTGGATGGGGAGGTTGGATCAAGAGAAGATTTTTTGAAGATAGATGTGACCAGTGCATGTTTTAGAGATGAGGGAAATATACCAGTGCTGAGGGAGAGGTTGAAAATGTGTGTGAGTATAGGGGTAAGGGTAGAAGAGAGGGAGGGGAGCAGCTGTGAGGGTATAGGGTCAAGGGGACAGGTAGTGAGGTGAGAGCTTAGTATAAGTGCCGAAACTTTTTCCTCAGTAACAGGAGAGAAAGAGCTAAATTTATGGCTATGGATTGTGGTTGATTACGAGCGTTTGAGGAAGTGAGAGAATGGCAGTATGTTGAGAGCTGATTTCGTTTCTGATGGAGTCGATTTTGTTATTGAAGTGGCTGGCAGTGAAGTTGAATTAGGGGGTGGGGGTGGAGAAGAGTATTGAAAGTGGAGAACAGACATTTTGGGTTTGAAGAAAGAGTAGAGATAAGAGTAGAGAAGTAATGTTGCTTATAGAGCTTAAGGGCAGAATAGCAGGAGTTCAAAATTAACTTGTAATGAAGGAAATCAGCAGATTTCCAAGATTTTCTCCAGTGCCGCTTAGAAGTACAGGAAGATATGTGTAGGTCAGCTCTAAAGAAGGTGGTCTACAAACAGCATGGCTCTTAGGCTTACATGCTAGGGGGTTTAAGGGGATAGCAATGGAAAAGAGGAAACAGTATAAAGAAAGGTTAGTGTAGTTTGTATGCATCCCTGAACAGTAGAGTCTTTAGGGAGCACTTGATGTTTTCAAAACTAGGGGAGTAGAGATAAGAGTAGAGAAGTAATGTTGCTTATAGAGCTTAAGGGCAGAATAGTAGGAGTTCAAATTTAACTTGTAATGAAGGAAATCATCTGAACTCCGAGATTTTCTCCAGTGCTGCTTAGCAGTATGGGAAGATCGGCTTAGGTACCATGTCAGAGGAGTATGCCAGGGCTGATGATGAGTGTGTGATTTCTGAGAAATGGTAAGAGGGGCCAGATTGTCAAGGACAGATGTAAGGGTGGAATTATAGTGGCAGATAGATTGGTCAGGGCAGGAGAAGGAGGAGATGGATGAGAGGGGAGATTTGAGGGAATTAGCAAGCTGTTGCTGATCTATGACATAATGCTTCTGTTAGGTTTGGTGTTAGGAGTAGAAGGAGGGAGAGTTGTAGGGAGGTATGAGATGTTGCAAGTGAGGAGATGGTCAGAAAATGGAAAAGGAGAGTTTGTCCATTGTGAGAAACCAAAAGGGGAAGTGAGTTGCAGAAGTTGTTTTACAGAGGAGGAAGTGGGATTGTCAAGCGGGATGTTGAAATCTCCAAGAATGAGGGCAGAGGTGTCTGAGGAAAGGAAATAAGGTAGCCAGGCAGCCAAGTGATTTAGAAATTGAGTTAAGGAGCCAGGGGCTGGTATATAACTGCAACACGTATAGAGAGGGGAGAGAATAGGCGAATCATGTGGGTTTTGAATGAGGAAAATGTGAGGGAAGAGATGGGATGTATTTGTTAGAAGGTGCATTAAGAGGAAAGTAAAAACATAATTTATGTAAGAACTTACCTGATGAATTCATTTCTTTCATATTAGCAAGAGTCCATGAGCTAGTGACATATGGGATATACAATCCTACCAGGAGGGGCAAAGTTTCCCAAACCTCAAAATGCCTATGAATACACCCCTCACCACACCCACAATTCAGTTTAACAAATAGCCAAGCAGTGGGGTGATAAAGAAAGGAGTAGAAAGCATCAACAAAGGAAATTTGGAAATAATTGTGCTTTATACAAAAAATCATAACCACCATAAAAAGGGTAGGCCTCATGGACTCTTGCCAATATGAAAGAAATTAATTTATCAGGTAAATTCTTACATAAATTATGTTTTCTTTCATGTAATTGGCAAGAGACCATGAGCTAGTGACATATGGGATATCAATACCCAAGATGTGGAGTCTTCCACTCAAGAGTCACTAGAGAGGGAGGGAATAAAATAAAAACAGCCATATTCCGCTGAAAAAATAATCCACAACCCAAAAAAATAAGTTATTTTCACTTTTGAAAGAAAAAAACTTAAATCAAAAGCAGAAGAATCAAACTGAAACAGCTGCCTAAAGAACTTTTCTACCAAAAACTGCTTCCAAAGCAGCAAATACATCAAAATGGTAGAATTTAGTAAATGTATGCAAAGAGGACCAAGTTGCTGCTTTGCAAATCTGATCAACTGAAGCTTCATTCTTAAAAGCCCACGAAGTGGAAACTGATCTAGTAGAATGAGCTGTAACTCTCTGAGGCGGGGTTCGACCCGACTCCAAATAAGCTTGATGAATCAAAAGTTTCAACCAAGAAGCCAAGGAAATAGCAGAAGCTTTCTGACCTTTTCTAGGACCAGAAAATAAAACAAATAAACTGGAAGTCTTCCTGAAATTTTTAGTAGCTTCCACATAATATTTCAAAGCTCTTACCACATCCAAAGAATGTAAGGATCTCTCCAAAGAATTCTTAGGATTAGGACACAAGGAAGGAACAACAATTTCTCTATTAATGGTGTTAGAATTCACAACCTTAGGTAAAAATTGAAAAGAAGTCCGCAAAACTGCCTTATCCTGATGAAAAATCAGAAAAGGAGACACACAAGAAAGAGCAGATAGCTCAGAAACTCTTCTAGCAGAAGAAATAGCCAAAAGGAACAACACTTTCCAGGAAAGTAGTTTAATGTCCAAAGAATGCATAGGCTCAAATAGAGGAGCCTGTAAAGCCTTCAGAACCAAATTAAGACTCCAAGGTGGAGAAATTGATTAAATGACAGGCTTAATACGAACTAAAGTCTGTACAAAACAGTGAATATCAGGAAGAATAGCAATCTTTCTGTGAAATAAAACAGAAAGAGCGGAGATTTGTCCTTTCAAGGAACTTGCAGACAAACCCTTATCCAAACCATCCTGAAGAAACTAAAACAATGCCAGGAGAATTTATGAGAAGAACACCATGAAATGTAAGTCTTCCAAACTCTATAATAAATCTTTCTAGAAACAGATTTACGAGCTTGTAACATAGTATTAATCACTGAGTCAGAGAAACCTCTATGACTTAGAACTAAGCGTTCAATTTCCATAACTTCAAATTTAATGATTTAAGATCCTGATGGAAAAACGGACCTTGAGATAGTAGGTCCGGTCGTAATGGAAGTGGCCAAGTCGGGCAACTGGACATCCGAACCAGATCCGCATACCAAACCCTGTGTGGCCATGCTGGAGCCACCAGCAACACAAAACACTGTTCCATGATGATTTTGGAGATCACTTTTGGAAGGAGAACTAGAGGCGGAAAGATGTAAGCAGGTTGATAACACCAAGGAAGTGTCAGCGCATCCACTGCTTCCGCCTGAACATCCCTGGACCTGGACAGGTATCTGGGAAGTTTCTTGTTTAGATGAGAGGCCATGAGATCTATCTCTGGAAGCCCCCACATCTGAACAATCTGAGAAAACACATCTGGATGGAGAGACCACTCCCCTGGATGTAAAGTCTGGCGGCTGAGATAATCCGCCTCCCAATTGTCTACACCTGGGATATGCACCGCAGAGATTAGACAGGAGCTGGATTCCGCCCAGGCAAGTATCCGAGATACTTCTTTCATAGCTTGGGGACTGTGAGTCCCACCCTGATGATTGACATAAGCCACAGTTGTGATATTGTCTGTCTGAAAACAAATGAACTGTTAGAGACAGAGTCATGAACACTGAATCTATCTGGAAGCCTAAAAAGGTGACCCTTGTCTGAGGAATCAAGAAACTTTTTGGTAAATTGATCCTCCAACCATGTTTCCGAAGAAACAACACTAGTTGATTCGTGTGAGATTCTGCAGTATGTAAAGACTGAGCTAGTAGCAAGATATCGTCCAAATAAGGAAACACTGCAATACCCTGTTCTCTGATTACAGATAGTAGGGCACCCAGAACCTTTGAAAAGATTCTTGGAGCTGTTGCTAGGCCAAATGGAAGAGCAACAAATTGGTAGTGCTTGTCTAGAAAAGAGAATCTCAGAAACTGAAAGTATTCTGGATGAATCGGAATATGAAGGTATGCATCCTGCAAGTCTATTGTGGACATATAATGTCCTTGCTGAACAAAAGGCAGAATAGTCCTTATAGTCACCATCTTGAAAGTTGGTACTCTTACATAACGATTCAAAATTTTCAGATCCAGAACTGGTCTGAACAAATTTTCTTTCTTTGGTACAATGAATAGGTTTGAATAAAACCCCAAACCTTGTTCCTGAAGAGGAACTGGCATGATTACCCCTGAAGACTCCAGGTCTGAAACACACTTCAGAAAAGCCTGAGCTTTTACTCGATTTACAGGGATGCGTGAGAGAAAAAATCTTCTCACAGGAGGTCTTACTTTGAATCCTATTCGATACCCTTGAGAGACAATGCTCTGAATCCAATGATTTTGGACAGATTTTATCCAACAATCCTTGAAAAACCTTAATCTGCCCCCTACCAGCTGAGCTGGAATGAGGGCCGCACCTTCATGCGGACTTAGGGGCAGACTTTGGTTTCCTAAATGGCTTGGATTTATTCCAATTTGAGGAAGGCTTCCAACTGGAAGCAGATTCCTTGGGAGGAGGATTGAGTTTTTATTCCTTATTCTGATGAAAGGAACAAAAACAGTGAGAAGCCTTAGATTTACCCTTAGGTTTTTTTATCCTGAGGCAAAAAAACGACTTTTCCTCCAGTGATAGTTGAAATAATAGAATCCAACTGAGAACCAAATAAATTATTACCTTGGAAAGAAAGAGATAATAATCTAGATTTAGATGTCATATCAGCATTCCAAGATTTAAGCCACAAAGCTCTTCTAGCTAATACAGCTAAAGACATGGATCTAACATCAATTTTGATAATATCAAAAATTGCATCACAAATAAAATGATTAGCATGTTGCAGTAAGCGAACAATGCTAGATATGTCAAAATCCAATTCATGTTGCGCTAAATTTTCCAACCAGAAAGTTGATGCAGCCGCAACATCACCCAAAGAAATAGCAGGTCTGAGAAGATGGCCTGAATATAACTAGGTCTTCCTTAGATAAGATTCAAGTTTCCTATCTAAAGGATCCCTAAAGGAAGTGCTATCTTCCATAGGAATAGTGGTACATTTAGCAAGAGTAGAAATAGCCCCATCAACTTTGGGGACCTTTTCCCAAAACTCTATAGATTTTGCTGGTAAAGGATACAATCTCTTAAACCTTGAAGAAGGAATAAATGAAGTACCTGGCTTATTCCATTCAGTAGAAATCATATCAGAAATAGCCTCAGGAATGGGAAAAACACTTGGGGAAACCACAGGAGGTTTAAAAACAGCATTTAAACGTTTATTAGACTGAACGTCAATAGGACTGGTTACCTCAATATCCAAAGTAATTAACACTTCTTTTAATAAAGAACGCATATACTCTATTTTAAATAAATAAGTAGATTTGTCAGTGTCAATATCTGAGGAAGGATCTTCTGTTTCAGATAGATCCTCATCAGAAGAGGATGAATTATTATGTTGTTGGTCATTTGAAATTTCATCAGCTAAATTAGAAGTTTTAAAAGACCTTTTACGTTTATTAGAAGGTGGAAATGCAGACAAAGCCTTCATAATAGAATCAGAAACAAATTCTTTAAAATTTACAGGTATATCATGCTCATTAGAAGTTGAAGGAACTGCAACTGGCAATGTACTATTACTGATAGAAACACTATCTGCATGTAAAAGTTTATCATGACAACTATTACAAATGACATTCGGGGGAATAATTTCTACAATTTTACAACAAATGCACTTAGCTTTGGTAGAACCGATGTCAAGCAGCAATGTTCCAGCAGAAACTTCAGAGGCAGGATCAGATTGGGACATCTTGCTCAATGTAAGAGAAAAAACAACATATAAAGCAAAATTATCTATTTCCTTAAATGACAGTTTCAGGAATGGGAAAAAATGCAAAAGCATAGGCCTCTTGATAGAAAAGAAAGCAGGAGGCAAACAACAATGGGGTATAGAAATAATGAAGAAAAATTGGCACCAAGTATGACGCACAACGTAACGTAAACTTTTTTGGCGCCAAAAATGACCGGAAATGACACACTTGCGTCACTAATGACACTGCCGTGTGAACGGTCTCGGCATCACGTATGACGGCGGAAATGACGAAGTTGCGTCAAAAACGTATTTTTCCTCGCCAAAAAAGTTTGCGCCAAAAATGACGCAATAAAGTCTAACATTTGACGCACCCGCGGGCCTAATACCCGCAAATACAAAAAGTAGTCAAATTGAAAAAGACTAAACCCCAGGTAAGAAATAAATTTCTTAAAGTGTTTATATTCCCAAATATGAAACTGACAGTCTGCAGAAGGAAATACATGAACCTGAGTCATGGCAAATATAAGTACAATACATATATTTAGAACTTTATATAATTTGCATAAAGTGCCAAACCATAGCTGAGAGTGTCTTAAGTAAATGAAAACATACTTACCAAAAGACACCCATCCACATATAGCAGATAGCCAAACCAGTACTAAAACAGTTCTTAGTAGAGGTAATGGTAAATTTGAGAGTATATCGTCGATCTGAAAAGGGAGGTAGGAGATGAATCTCTACGACCGATAACAGAGAACCCATGAAAAAGACCCCCGTTAGAGAAATCATCGTATTCAATAGGTGATACTCCCTTCACGTCCCTCTGACATTCGCTGTACTCTGAGAGGAATCGGGCTTCAACAATGCTAAGAAGCGCATATCAACGTAGAAATCTTAGCACAAACTTACTTCACCACCTCCATAGGAGGCAAAGTTTGTAAAACTGAATTGTGGGTGTGGTGAGGGGTGTATTTATAGGCATTTTGAGGTTTGGGAAACTTTGCCCCTCCTGGTAGGATTGTATATCCCATATGTCACTAGCTCATGGACTCTTGCCAATTACATGAAAGAAATACTTACACCACCTCCTTGTCTATTACCAGACCTAGGAGTTTGGCTGAAGTGGAGACCCCCATGTGACAGAGCAGCAGTGGATGCTGTGTCTAGGGGAGAGAGCCAGGTTTCTGTTAGAGCCAGAAGGTTAAGAGAGCGGGAGATAGAGGTCATGTATAGAAGTGAGCTTGTTGCAAATAGTGCGAGAGTTCCAGAGTGCACAAGTGAAAGGGGTAGTGACTTAAGGTGCAAGAGGAATGTGAGTAAGGTTACCAGAGTTTTGTTTTCTGGGTCTATGGAACAGTACACATGGATGTGCACCAGTAGGAAGTTGTTGGGGACCAGGATTAGGGGAGATGTCACCAGCAGCTAGTATAAGTAAGAGGGAGAGTGACATGAGATGAGATACAGATTTGCAGTAATGAGACTGTTTTTGAGACGAGGTGCAAGGGGGAGAGAGAGTGTTTAGGAATAGATAAAGTTCATGAGTACAAAAGTAAGGTGAGTTTAAGAGAGATGTGCTAATGAACAGTGCAGGTGGTGAGGGGGAAGGAGTAATTGAATAAAGTAGTTTGTTATAGAGACAAAAGGCAGCAAAAAGGAATATAAAGATATTGAGCATTTTTACAAAAGTTGGAACCAATTAAACACATAAGACACAGTATTACAGCAGCACTTGCATAAGGAAACTAAAGATACATAAAACACAATATTACAAAAGTACTTGCCTTATGTCTTGCCCATTGTCCAACCCTTGTTCAATTCTTGTATAATTCTCATCTTAGTGCCTCACTTATGAAATGTTCACTTAATTCTTGTATAATTTTTACCTTAGTGCCTCACTAAAATGTTCACTTTATAAAATGTAAACATATGCTATTGTAACAATGCATACTGCCCAGGCAATGCATCTCAGTACAATGCACAGCCCAAGCTAGTGTTAAATATATAGGCAAGGCAGTCAGCTGGGTCCACTAAATTACTTAATTGCTAAGTCAAAATACAATTTAAAGGCCAATTGAAAGTTAGATGCTGGTCAGGTCAGGGTAAGATAAGTTAAGATAAACAAACAGTAACATTTTGAGGAGGTGGGAGCTATGGCATATAACTGCTATAAATTTAAGAATAATAACAGGTATTAATAAGGATTGGACATCACATGGCAATTAACAAAACATTAGAAGTAAGACATTGGGATAACATTAATATACGTATACACATACCAAAAGAGAGTTACAGGAGAGAGCACTAGAATGCAGTGAATAGGTTGCAGATGTGCAGGGATACTATTCACTTACCAAAAGAGAGTTACAGGAGAGGAGAGAGCACTAGAATGCAGTGAATAGGTTGCAGATGAGCAGGTATACTCTTCACGTACCAAAAGAGAGTTAGAGGAGAGGAGACAGCACTAGAATGCAGTGAACAGGTTGCAGATGAGCAGGGATACTATATATATATATACCAAAAGAGAGTTACAGGAGATGAGAGAGCACTAGAATGAAGTGAATAGGTTGCAGATGAGCAGGGATACTATTCACGTACCAAAAGAGAGTTACATGAGAGGAGAGAGCACTACAATGCAGTGAATGGGTTGCAGATGAGCAGGGATACTATTCACGTACCAAAAGAGAGTTAGAGGAGAGGAGACAGCACTAGAATGCAGTGAACAGGTTGCAGATGAGCAGGGATACTATTTATATACCAAAAGAGAGTTACAGGAGAGGAGAGAGCACTAGAATGCAGTGAATAGGTTGCAGATGAGCAGGGATACTATTCACGTACCTGAAAGCAGAAGAGAGAGAATATGATTAGCTTGATGTAATGTGCATTTCTTCAGCAGATGTCAATAGACAGAATGTTCATATAATTCTTGTATAATTCATATCTTAGTGCCTTACTTATAACATGTTCACTTTAGAAATGTGAACATATGCTATTGTAACAATGCATACTGCCCAGGCAATGCACCCAATAGGATGAGAGATGCTTAAATTTTATTTTGCTTTATTTTGGGGGTTTACAATTAGTTGGGAATTTGTAATATTTATAGATAAAAGAGTTTAACTTAGGGCATTGCCCTACAAAAGTCCCATTTAAGGGCTATTTGTTGTTTATTGTTAGGTTATGGGGTGTTTTTATTTTGGGGTGGCTTTATTGTTTTTATAGGGCTATTAGATTAGGTTTTATTTTTATTATTTAGGATAATTTTATTTATTTTTGTAATCATAGTGTTTTTTTTATTTTTCGTAATTTTAGTGTTATTTTGTAATTTAGGTTCTTTTATTTTTATTTCATTTTCTTAAAATAGTTATGTTAGGTTAATTTATAGTTTAATCTAAGTTTTTTTTTTATTTCACAGATACTTTTTTATTTATTTTAAGATAGTTATATTTTAAATTTAATTTAAAGTATAGGGGATAGTTAGGTTTAGGGGTTAATAGTTTAATTTAATGTGTTGCAATGTGGGTGGCCGGCGGTTTAGGGGTTAATAGTTTTATTTTAGCAATAGCGATGTAGGGGTTAATAGTTTTATTTTAGCAGTAGCAATGTGGGGGCGGCATTTAGGGGTTAATAGGTTTATTTTAGTAGTAGCAATGTGAGGGGCAGCAGTTTAAGGGTTAATACATTTATTTAGTATTGGCAATGTGGGGGTCGGTGGTTTAGGGGTTAATACTTTATTTTAGTGTTGGCAATGTGGGTGGATGGCGGATTAGGGGTTAATAGGTTTTATAGAATTTGCAATGCTGGGATGGCGGTTTAGGGGTTAATAGTTTAGTTTATGGTCTCAGATCGTGGAATGGATCGTGGTGGTATAAGCTATAATGCACAACCTGTAATACGGCGCAATGAAAATCCTGCACTCAAAAGTCATTGTTTGAGTGCGGAATGGAGAGTTGCGTAAAGGCTATAAAGCTAGCGGTATAGCTGTACCGCTGTGACTTATAATACGGGAGACATGCATATTCCTTGCGCAATGGTCAATTTTTCAGCAGTATAGCCGTACCACACAACTTGTAATCTTGCTGAATGTTTGCTTTTAACATTCAAGCAATTTTGTATATTAAAAAATCAGTGATAACATTGATGATGCTGTCTGTGCTGGTACAAATGTTAAGGTACATTTCCTGGCTTCTCAATGCTTGAGTGAGATCCTTGGTTTAAAAAAATATATTCTTGACAGTCATTTAGACCCTGATATTCAAAGATTTCTTCAGCTTGAAGTTAAATTGCATTTAAGACTTCATAGGGGCTGAACTCACTTAATATTCAAAAGAAAAAGGGCAGAACTCTCCCACACTGCAAGCCCAGTGCAATATAGCACTACATTATATGAGTTTTGTTACACTTACACTTTGTGCTCTTTATTTTATATCACTTTGCATTTCAGATTGGGTCTTTTCAGTATTAATGATATTAAGCTTTCCACTTTCTTATTTATATTTTAATACATTTAGATGTAGGTCTATCAGTGATTTTACAAATTCTGATTATGTTTTGTTATTTTTCTGTGTTTCCATGTTACTTTAACAAATTAGGATCATACTTTGTATATTTCTGTGAACTTTGCTCAAAATTCAAAATACACTTATTTTAACTAACAGCAAAGTAATATGTACTAAGATATAGACAAAAGAAAGTTAAATTGTAGTGAACAAATTTCAGTTTAATTTGTAATTCATGCAAACTGAGCCTTTATATCAGTCCCAGGTGTTCTCCATTATCTTCTCTCTACCATGTGAAATTTTGTATCCTAGAGAGGTTAATTATTTTCTATGAAAGGCATCTCTCATCTTTCTGGTACTTATAGGTCCCTCCTATTTTTTTTTTAGAAAATTCAATTAGCTCAGCCCCTATGAATTATCTGGCCCATAGAAGGTAATGAAGCTCTCTATGAAACTGACAGTTTTCAGTTTACTGTTTAAATAGAAGAAATGCAAAGTGCAATGTAATTTGTAAAGATATACATAAATAGTCAGTATGAGACTAATTTGTTAAAGTTACACAGAAACTGTGTAATTGTAAAATCACAATCCTAAATACACTGCTGAATACAATATAAAATTTAAAATAGAAAGTTAAAATTTAAATGCAATAAAAGTTAATCTGAAGTGTTAAGTGATATAGAATAAAAAGCACAAAGTGTAAATGCAGCAGAACTATCATGTCATGTAGTACTATATTGCACTGGGCTTGTCTCTCCTTCAAATGCATGCAGGGAACAACCCTTGGAGAAGTATAGCAAAATCTGCCTTTTTAAAATTTTACTAGAGATCTTTTGCATTGCTGGAGAATCATTTTAGAATATCTCACCTCAGAGATATCTCAGCAGAGATTTTTGAGTTTGGAATATCAGGGACTTAGTATCTTTTAGTTTTGTAAATATTGTGGTAGGGTAGCAATATAATTTATTGCTGTAAATAAAATAGGTAAAAATAAGTATGCTCATTCTACTTCATTAACAGTTCATAAACATTTGTTGCCAAGATAGTATTACAAATAGTAGTAATAAAAGCTCAAGTTTTTATGCAATACATTATCTGTTTGTTTTAGCATTTTTGCAAATAGTATCTGTTATCATTGGCATCTGAATCATGCTTTCAAAACAGGTTTTAATCTTGTTTTTAGTATTTATTTGTTCAAAACAAAAGAATACCTGAATATGAGCATTTCAAACAACTAACTTGACTACTTTTATATTTGTATGAATTACATTAATCAGAAGTAGAAATCAACAAGCAATGATTGCCTTGATGTTTGTTTATATTGACAACTGTTATATACTCTTTTTCCGACATGTTGCATCATTTTTCAGCACAGCATCACATGACTGTCAGTGCAGCAACATTTTCTCACATCATTGTGCCACGTTGTGAAAAATATAAATTAACGCAACAACAGCCATACACTTTATCCTTGATTGAAAACTTTTCCTGCGTGCACTGTTCTGTTTGCTGATTCTGGGTCAAGTGGTGCGCTATTTAGCACTTTTGCTCAAGTGTAAACTTCGCTGGAAGTAAGCTTTTTGCACTTTTTGGGTAGCGTGTGTATTACAAGTTGAAAGTAAAGAGATTGCACGTGAGCGAAACCTGACATGCGCTAACTAAAGGACTTCAGGATATCGTACAGTGTTAACTTATTCTTCCCGTAGAATTCAATGTAGAAGAAGAAACATAACACTTATTGCTCACTCGTTAACCCAACAGGAGTTATCAATGTTTTACATTCCGATGTTCTTCACATACAGGAATTTTTTTTATTTTTATTGTAAATATATATTATTATATATACAGTGGATATAAAAAGTCTACACATCCCTGTTAAAATGTCAGGTTTCTGTGATGTAAAAAAATGAGACAAAGATAAATAATTTCAGAACTTTTTCCACCTTTAATGTGACCTATAAACTGTACAACTCAATTGAAAAACAAGCTGAAATGTTTTAGGTAGAGGGAAGAAAAAATATAAAGATAAAATTATATGGTTGCATAATACTTTGTTGAAGCACCTTTTGATTTTATTACAGCACTCAGTCTTTTTGGGTATGAGTCTATTAGCATGGCACATTTTGACTTGGCAAGATTTGCCCACTCTTCTTTGCAAAAACACTCCAAATCTGTCAGATTGCGAGGGCATCTCCTGTGCACAGTCCTCTTCAGATTACCCCACAGATTTTCAATCGGATTCAGGTCTGGGCTCTGGCTGGGCCATTCCAAAACTTTAATCTTTTTCTGGTGAATCCATTCCTTTGTTGATTTGGATGTATGCTTTGGGTCGTTGTCAAGCTGAAAGATGAAGTTCCTCTTCATGTTCAGCTTTCTAGCAGAAGCCTGAAGGTTTTGTGCCAATATTGACTGCTATTTGGAACTGTTCATTATTCCCGCTAGCTTAACTAAGGCCCAGTTCCAGCTGAAGAAAAACAGCCCCAACGCATGATGCTGCCACCACCATGCTTCATTGTGGGTATGGTGTTCTTTTGGTGATGTGCAGTGTTGTTTTTGCACCAAACATATCTTTTGGAATTATGGCCAAAAAGTTCAACCTTGGTTTCATCAGACCATAAAACTTTTTCCCACATGCTTTTGGGAGACTTCAGATGTGTTTTTGCAAAATGTAGCCTGGCATGGATTTTTTTTCTTTGTAAGAAAAAGCTTTCGTCTTGCCACTCTACCCCATAGCCCAGACATATGAAGAATACGTGAGATTGTTGTCACATGTACCATACAGCCAGTACTTGCCAGATATTCCTGCAGCTCCTTTAATGTTGCTGTAGGCCTCTTGGTAGCCTCCCAGACCAGTTTTCTTCTCGTCTTTTCATCAATTTTAGAGGGACGTCAAGTTCTTGGTAATGTCACTGTTGTGCCATATTTTCTCCACTTGATGATGACTGTCTTCACTATGTTCCATGGTATATCTAATGCCTTGGAAATTCTTTTGTACCCTTCTCCTGACTGATACCTTTTAACAATGAGATCCCTCTGATGCTTTGGAAGCTCTCTGTGGACCATGGCTTTTGCTGTGGGATGTGACTAAGAAAATGTCAGGAAAGACCAACTAAAGCAGCTGAACTTTATTTGGGATTAATCAGAGGCACTTTAAATGATGGTAGGTTTATGCTGACTCCTATTTAACATAATTTTGAATGTGATTGCTTAATTCTGAACACAGCTATATCCCCAGTTATAAGAGGGTGTGCACATTATTTTAGTTTTTTTTTTGTTTTCTTCCCTTCACATAAAAGATTTCAGTTTGTTTTTCAATTGAGTTGTACAGTTCATAGGTCACATTAAAAGTGGAAAAAGTTCTGAAATGATTTATCTTTGTCTCATTTTTTTACATCACAGAAGCCTGACCTTTTAACAGGGGTGAGTAGACTTTTTATATCTACTGTGTATATATATATATATATATATATATATATATATATATATATATACTTTATATGCATATACCTATATATATATTCCTATTTTACATGAACATTATCAGATATATAGAAATATATATTTAATAATAAAAATGAAAACAAATTCTATGTGAAGAACATAGTAATGTAAAATATGCATAACGTGATTCATGTTTTGCGCTTTAGGTCTAACGTGGTGTCGAATTAGCACTCATGAAGAATTACTAATCTTAAAGGGATATGAAACCCAAGCTTTTTCTTTCATGATTCATGCAATTTTAAGCAACTTTCTAATTTACTTCTATTATCAAATTGTTTTCATTCTCTTGGTATCTTTATTTGAAAAAGCTGGTTTTGGTTAAGCACCTGGGTAGTGATTGCTGATTGGTGGCTACATTTAGTATATATATATATATATATATACTATGGAATATTTAGAATTTTTTACAGTATGTATAATAATATTTAATCATTTGTATTAATATTTTTTTTAATATTTAATATTATCAGAAGAATCAACAAACCATTATAAACCCAGCAGAAGTGGCAAAGGCCATAACTCATCAATGCCAGCTCTTAGGATCTCATGTTGATCACCTACAGAACTTGGATACAAGGATAGACCATCTAACAGGGATGTTGAACACTTTTTTGCAAGTCACTCAGTCATCTGCTAATGCTACTCGTGTTATAACTTACACTACTGCTCCCAGTTTTGCTCCTGATTAGGGATGGGCGAATGTGCAAGTTTTTGAATTTCGAATATAGAACGAATGTTATTACCGAAATTCGAATTCTAAATTCGAATGTCGATAAGAACGAATATTCTTAAAAATTCGAAAATCGAATGTTATTTACAGTTTTCGAATGTCACTTTCGAATTCAAATGTTTATAATTATATTGAATGTCTACATTCGAAATTCGAATTTTTTGAATTCGAATATAAATTTGAATATTGCATAATTCGAATATTACATTTAAAAGCATTAGAAATACTATTACAATCTAAATTCGAATTTTTCGAATTCGAATACACGTATTGCATAATTCGAATATTACATTTAAAGAAAAAGCATTAGAAATACTATTACAATCTAAATTCAAATTTTTCGAATTCGAATACACGTATTGCATAATTCGAATATTACATTTAAAGAAAAAGCATTAGAAATACTATTACAATCTAAATTCAAATTTTTCGAATTCGAATATTGCATAATTCGAATATTACATTTAAAGAAAAAGCATTAGAAATACTATTGCAATCTAAATTCGAATTTTTCAAATTCGAATACACGTATTGCATAATTTGAATATTACATTTAAAGAAAAAGCATTAGAAATACTATTGCAATCTAAATTCGAATTTTTCGAATTCGAATACACGTATTGCATAATTTGAATATTACATTTAAAGAAAAAGCATTAGAAATACTATTACAATCTAAATTCGAATTTTTCAAATTCGAATAAACGTATTGCATAATTCGAATATTACATTTAAAGAAAAAGCATTAGAAATACTATTACAATCTAAATTCGAATTTTTCGAATTCGAATATTGCATAATTCGAATATTACATTTAAAGAAAAAGCATTAGAAATACTATTACAATCTAAATTCGAATTTTTCAAATTCGAATATTGCATAATTCGAATATTACATTTAAAGAAAAAGCATTAGAAATACTTTTACAATCTAAATTTGAATTTTTCGAATTCGAATGTAATCGTAAAATTCGAAACCGAACATTCGAAAATCGAATGTTAGAATGTTATGTAAACATTCTAAATTCGATTCGAACGAACGAATGTGTTAAAATTCGTGCACTTTTTCGAATGTTGCGAAACATTCGCCCATCCCTACTCCTGAAACAAAACTGCCAATACAAGATATGTTTGATAAAGAATCCGAGGACTGTATGGGCTTCCTGAATCAGTGCCATTTACAATTCGGAAATGACCCGGTAACTCTCTAAAAAATCAGCAAAAGTAACATTCATAATACCATTATTGAAGAGGAATGCACTCTCCCAATTTTGAAAATGTGAATGGTTACATTATTTAAAAAGTGAAACAAATGTTAAGCGTCCAAATAAGTCTCAAGAAAAAAATCAATATATCTCATGGAAAAAATAAATAGATAAACAAAACAAAAAGAAAAAGTTTAATATAATGTTTCCCAAAAATATTTTGAAATAGATCCAACTAGAATCTTTGTACTTCATCAGTAGAGATATCTGTGAAAAATAAAAAGAAACACATAGTGTAGGGTCTCAGTGAAAATAGCGCTACATGCGCATCAAGAAAATGCTTACTAAATTACAGGTGAGATTGCACTAAGAAGCTTTCCCAAGTTTCTCCTTCTTTGGAAAAACAAGATCCTCAGTTGTTCATGTCTTCTATGACAGCAGTCTTTATCAAACCTGGAAGAGCTACAGCAGCAGAAATATTTTATAATTGATCTTAATTTATATGGAAAAGGTAATTCATGCAATTGAATTCAGAGATTTAGCTGCAGAGACTGACTGGAATCCTGGGGCTCTGAAGGCTGCCTTTTGCATTTTGCAATGGTATGGTAAACTGGTTATAATGTGTATTAAGCTTGACACCAGTCATTTAGAAAGGCAACATGAAAAGGATAGAGCAAAATAGAAATTTAAACCAATCCAATACATCTAGCCCCATGATTTCTTTCTCTTTCCCCTTTATCGGAATCTCCTTGTCCTCCTGAAGAACCTTTTGAAGTTAGTTGAATACACCTTTTTGAAGCTAAAGACTGAGGTAAAGAAACTTAGGACTTGTGGATTGAAAGGTAATTTATTGAGAGATTTTCCCAGCAAGCCTTAACTCTGTTGAGAGTTAAGCCCTAATTATATCCATATCTCCCAAAGAAATACGTTACTTCTAACAATCAGATTAATTCCTGGTCTTCTGAACTATGACACACAAAATCCTTGATTAATTCCAGAGGTGCTGGAATTTTCATAGATAAGGATCGAGCCAAAGAAAATTAAGAAGCATCATTTCTTAAGGGTTACCACTATCAGTGGGGAAATCTCTGGCTTCTGGAATTATTAATTTTCAAACTGTTCCTGTTACCTGTAATTCTGGAATTCTTCATAAACAAACTACAAGTTTTGACCTAATTTTTTCTCCTGCAATTCTAGTTATTCAGTGATAAAACATGTAGTTCTGTTTTTAAGATAAAAAAGGCAATCAAATAGCATACAGGGAGTGCAGAATTATTAGGCAAATGAGTATTTTGACCACATCATCCTCTTTATGCATGTTGTCTTACTCCAAGCTGTATAGGCTCGAAAGCCTACTACCAATTAAGCATATTAGGTGATGTGCATCTCTGTAATGAGAAGGGGTGTGGTCTAATGACATCAACACCCTATATCAGGTGTGCATAATTATTAGGCAACTTCCTTTCCTTTGGCAAAATGGGTCAAAAGAAGGACTTGACAGGCTCAGAAAAGTCAAAAATAGTGAGATATCTTGCAGAGGGATGCAGCACTCTTAAAATTGCAAAGCTTCTGAAGCGTGATCATCGAACAATCAATCGTTTCATTCAAAATAGTCAACAGGGTCGCAAGAAGCGTGTGGAAAAACCAAGGCGCAAAATAACTGCCCATGAACTGAGAAAAGTCAAGCGTGCAGCTGCCAAGATGCCACTTGCCACCAGTTTGGCCATATTTCAGAGCTGCAACATCACTGGAGTGCCCAAAAGCACAAGGCGTGCAATACTCAGAGACATGGCCAAGGTAAGAAAGGCTGAAAGACGACCACCACTGAACAAGACACACAAGCGGAAACGTCAAGACTGGGCCAAGAAATATCTCAAGACTGATTTTTCTAAGGTTTTATGGACTGATGAAATGAGAGTGAGTCTTGATGGGCCAGATGAATGGGCCCGTGGCTGGATTGGTAAAGGGCAGAGAGCTCCAGTCCGACTCAGACGCCAGCAAGATGGAGGTGGAGTACTGGTTTGGGCTGGTATCATCAAAGATGAGCTTGTGGGGCCTTTTCGGGTTGAGGATGGAGTCAAGCTCAACTCCCAGTCCTACTGCCAGTTTCTGGAAGACACCTTCTTCAAGCAGTGGTACAGGAAGAAGTCTGCATCCTTCAAGAAAAACATGATTTTCATGCAGGACAATGCTCCATCACACGCGTCCAAGTACTCCACAGCGTGGCTGGCAAGAAAGGGTATAAAAGAAGAAAATCTAATGACATGGCCTCCTTGTTCACCTGATCTGAACCCCATTGAGAACCTGTGGTCCATCATCAAATGTGAGATTTACAAGGAGGGAAAACAGTACACCTCTCTGAACAGTGTCTGGGAGGCTGTGGTTGCTGCTGCACGCAATGTTGATGGTGAACAGATCAAAACACTGACAGAATCCATGGATGGCAGGCTTTTGAGGGTCCTTGCAAAGAAAGGTGGCTATATTGGTCACTGATTTGTTTTTGTTTTGTTTTTGAATGTCAGAAATGTATATTTGTGAATGTTGAGATGTTATATTGGTTTCACTGGTAAAAATAAATAATTGAAATGGGTATATATTTGTTTTTTGTTAAGTTACCTAATAATTATGCACAGTAATAGTCACCTGCACACACAGATATCCCCCTAAAATAGCTAAAACTAAAAACAAACTAAAAACTACTTCCAAAAATATTCAGCTTTGATATTAATGAGTTTTTTGGGTTCATTGAGAACATGGTTGTTGTTCAATAATAAAATTAATCCTCAAAAATACAACTTGCCTAATAATTCTGCACTCCCTGTATGTGTGTAATTTAGTCAAGTCTACATTTAGACTATAAAGGGTATACTGTTGTATAACTTATGACTTCACCAAATATTATCCAGAATTGTTAATATGTATAAGAAACTCTGATATCTCTACTGTTATAATAGCCCGGTTATTTCTATATCAATCTAGCTTTGCATTCTAGCAAGTTTAATAATAGTCAGATAGTGACTAGGGTAATTATATACAAATATAAGGATTGCATGTCACTCGTTATAACATTTATAACATTATATCTTATGATTTCACTAAATGTTCTCCTGCATGGTTAGTATGTATAAGAAACTATGGAATTTCTACTGTTATAATAGCCCTGCTATTGCTACATCAATCTAGCTTTGCAATCTAGCAAGTGTAATAATAGTAAAATATTGACTAAGGTAATTATATACAAATATAAGGATTGCATGTCACTCATTATAACTTTTATAGCATTATATCTTCTGATTTTACTAAATTTTCTCCTGCATGGTTAGTATGTATAAGAAACTATGGAATTTCTACTGTTATAATAGCCCTGCTATTGCTACATCAATCTAGTTTTGCATTCTAGCAAGTGTAATAATAGTAAAATATTGACTAAGGTAATTATATACAAATATAAGGATTGCATCGCAGTCATTTTAAAATTTGGTATGTTCTTTATCTATACCTCTCCTAGGGGTCAATTTATGAAGGTGCGGACGGACATGATACCATTTATTGTATCATGTCCGCCACACATCGATAAATGCCGACAGCATACGCTGTCTTGTGAACTGCTGGTGCAATGCCGCCCCCCTGCAGATTCACAGCCAATTGGCCACTAGCAGGGGGTTTCAATCAACCCGATCGTATTAGATTGGGCTGATTGCTGTCCGCAACCTCTGAGGTGGTGGACAAGTTAAGGAGCAGTGGTATTAGGACCGCTGCTTCTTAACATCCGCTTCAGGCGGAACTGAAGCAGAGTGGGTCGGAAGCAGCATTTGCTGCTTCATAAATCAACCCCCTAGAGTTTCTATAGGGGGTTCCATATAAAGAACATCAGGATTAGGGTAAACATATATATAGGCAGATTTCAAAATAATCACACCTTTATTGTGACATTTCAGAGTTAAACACTCCTTCCTATGAGTTATTTGTAGAGCGCCAACATATTCAGCAGTGCTATAACATAGGTATAATATGCATAAGGTAGCATTTATAACAAACATGCCAGAGGGCCCTGCCAAGAGTTGCACTGTTGTAAAAGTGATCTACATAACATCTTGGCTTGTAGGCTTACATGCTAAGGGATGACAAAAAAAGAGTTGAAATTATTACTAATGGCATTTGAAGCAAGCAGCAGATAGGGACGAGATTCACTCCCAGAATGCCAATTTGAGCTATGCATTCCCTTTTTGTTTTTTGTATGCTTTTTCAATGTAGAGTTTAATTTAAATTTCCCTACCTCCTAGTATTAAAATACGACCTCTTTTCACAAACAATTGCCTTTTCATAAACAGTGCTTCTGCTAACTCTTTATATGGGCCTTCAATATATATGTATAAAGCAATCTTTCACATCTCAAGCACCTTTTTTTTCTAGAGTAAACAGACCACATTTAGCTGACCTCTCCTCATAGTTTAAATCCTATATTTACATTAATCATTTTGTGGCCCTACGTTAAACTTTTTGTAATTCTGCTGTATCCTTTTGTTAAAATGGTCACCAGAACTGCACTCCATACTCAAATTGAGGTCTTGCCAGGGATTTACATAGTGACAGAACGATGCTTTCTTCCCTAGCATTGATGCCTCTTGTAATACAAGCTAGCAACTTCTTGTTTTAGAAGCTGCTACCTTGCATTGCACAATCATTTATTTATTTTTATAAATAAGTATGCCTAAATCATTTTTATTCTCTGTTTTGATGTATTGTCCAATTTAATAATACATTAGTTTTACATGATTTATTCTTCATGAAACCATGCTAATTTGAACTCAGAAGCTTGTTTTCTTGAGTGTACTCTTGAATTTTATCCCTTATAAACCATTCCAGTATCCTCCTCACTACCAACATCAGGCTTACTACTTTATAAGCCCTGCTTCCATTTATGAAAAGTCAGTTGTGGGTTACTATAGCTGAGGATTATGAGTCTAGGAATATTTAGAGAAGAGTTTGTCTATGACAGTTCTAATTTCACTTAGAACCATTGGGAGTATTTCATCTGGACCTGGAGTTATATTTACATTGATATTATCTAGTTTTTCCCCTGATATCTTCCAGAGATAACCAGGTTATTGCATGTTCTAGTTTGTTTCAATGAGCATCAATTACCAAGCAGCAATTGCTGATTCAGAGGCAGATCATTTCAGGCTTGCGGTCTTAAGACCACTGCTCCTTACACCTGTCTGCCACCTTGGTGGATTGAAATCATGCCGATCAAATCAGTGAGCAGGAGGCATTAAACAAGCAATACTTGTGCAATGTTAAATGTAAAGTATCATGTCTGTCCGAGACATAGTAAATGGAGCCCAATGTCTTTTTCATTGGTTCCAATCCTGTGTGTGCATATGAAAAAAAATAAATGGTTTAGTACCTACATTGATAATAGGAGTAAATTAGAAAGTTGCTTAAAATTGTATGCTCTATCTGAATCAAGAAAGAAAATTTTGTGTTTCATATCCCTTTAAGAAAAATCAACTGACTACCCCAACCACGTTAAGATTAGGTTAAGTTGCCTAATAATTATGCACAGTAATAGTCACCTGCACACACAGATATCCCCCTAAAATAGCTAAAACTAAAAACAAACTAAAAACTACTTCCAAAAATATTCAGCTTTGATATTAATGAGTTTTTTGGGTTCATTGAGAACATGGTTGTTGTTCAATAATAAAATTAATCCTCAAATATACAACTTGCCTAATAATTCTGCACTCCCTGTATTATATTGACACCTGAAATACATAAGACATAGGCAACATTCTTAGATCTTTCTCTTTTTGTAAAAGATGAAGTTATTCACACGAAAAAGTTTTTTAAGAAATGTGACATGAACACCTATATAAGACACGATAGTAACCATCATCCTACATGGCTAAAGCAATTGCAAAGGGGCAATTTCAGAGAATAAGGAGCAATTGTGATAGAATAGAAGACTATGAAAAACAATACCACATTCTGAAATCTAGGTTTCAACAAAATGGCTATAAAAGGGAAATTATTCAACAAGATAGGCAAGAAATTAAAAATAAAGACAGAAACATTTTGTTACAATGTAGCCAATCTTTTCCTAGATTCATAACCACCTTTAATTCTGGAGACAATCATATCAAAAACTTTTATCAACAAACACTGGCATATTTTAAAAAGTGACAACATTTTAAACACAAACGCCTAGATTTAGAGTTTGGAGTTAGCCGTCAAAACCAGCGTTAGAGGCTCTAACGCTGGTTTTGGGCTACCACTGGTATTTAGAGTCAGTCAGGAAAGGGTCTAACGCTCACTTTCCAGCCGCGACTTTTCCATACCGCAGATCCCCCTACGCCATTTGCGTATCCTATCTTTTCAATGGGATCTTTCTAACGCCAGTATTTAGAGTCTTGGCTGAAGTGAGCGTTAGAACTCTAACGACAAAACTCCAGCCGCAGAAAAAAGTCATGAGTTAAGAGGTTTCTGGGCTAACGCCGGTTCATAAAGCTCTTAACTACTGTGCTCTAAAGTACACTAACACCCATAAACTACCTATGTACCCCTAAACCGAGGCCCCCCCACATCGCCGCCACTCTAATAAAAAATTTTAACACCTAATCTGCCGACCGCACACCGCCGCAACCTACGTTATCCCTATGTACCCCTAATCTGCTGCCCCTAACACCGCCGACCCCTATATTTTATTTATTAACCCCTAATCTGCCGCCACCAATGTCTCTGCTACCTACCTACAATTATTAACCCCTAATCTGCCGACCGGACCTCACCGCTACTATAATAAATGTATTAACCCCTAATCCGCCTCACTAACCCTATAATAAATAGTATTAACCCCTAATCTGCCCTCCCTAACATCGCCGACACCTAACTTCAAGTATTAACCCCTAATCTGCCGACCGGATCTCACCGCTACTATAATAAATGTATTAACCCCTAAAGCTAAGTCTAACCCTAACACTAACACCCCCCTAAGTTAAATATAATTTTATACTAACTAAATAAATTAACTATTATTAAATACATTATTCCTATTTAAAGCTAAATACTTACCTGTAAAATAAGCCCTAATATAGCTACAATATAAATTATAATTATATTGTAGCTATTTTAGGGTTTATATTTATTTTACAAGCAACTTTGTATTTATTTTAACCAGGTACAATAGCTATTAAATAGTTAAGAACTATTTAATAGCTACCTAGTTAAAATAAGTACAAAATTACCTGTAAAATAAATCCTAACCTAAGTTACAATTAAACCTAACACTACACTAGCAATAAATTAATTAAATAAAATACATACAATTATCTACAATTAAACCTAACACTACACTATCAATAAATAAATTAAATAAAATACCTACAAATAAATACAATTAAATAAACTAACTAAAGTACAAAAAATAAAAAAAGCTAAGTTACAAAAAATAAAAAAATTAATTACAAACATAATAAAAATATTACAACAATTTTAAGCTAATTACACCTACTCTAAGCCCCCTAATAAAATAACAAAGCCCCCCAAAATAAAAAAAAATGCCCTACCCTATTCTAAAATTAAAATAGAAAAGCTCTTTTACCTTACCAGCCCTGAAAAGGGCCTTTTGTGGGGCATGCCCCAAAGAATTCAGCTCTTTTGCCTGTAAAAAAAAACATACAATACCCCCCCCAACATTACAACCCACCACCCACATACCCCTAATCTAACCCAAACCCCCCTTAAATAAACCTAACACTAAGCCCCTGAAGATCTTCCTACCTTGTCTTCACCTCACTGGGTATCACCGATCCGTCCAGGCTACGAAATCTTCATCCAAGCCCAAGCGGGGGCTGGAGATCCATCATCCGGCTGAAGTCTTCTATCAAGCTGCGGCTGAAGAGGTCCAGAAGAGGCTCCAAAGTCTTCATCCTATCCGGGCAGAAGAGTAGATCCGGACCGGCAACCATCTTCTTCCAAGCGGCATCTTCTATCTTCATCCGATGACAAGCGGCTCCATCTTGAAGACCTCCGGCGCGGATCCATCCTCTTCTTCTGACGTCCTAAGTCTGAATGAAGGTTCCTTTAAATGAGGTCATTCAAGATGGTGTCCCTCGAATTCCGATTAGCTGATAGGATTCTATCAGCCAATTGGAATTAAGGTAGGGAAAATCTGATTGGCTGATTGAATCAGCCAATCAGATTGAGCTCGCATTCTATTGGCTGTTCCGATCAGCCATTAGAATGCGATCTCAATCTGATTGGCTGATTGGATCAGCCAATCGGATTGAACTTGAATCTGATTGGCTGATTCCATCAGCCAATCAGATTTTTCCTACCTTAATCAGAATCGGAATTCGAGGGACGCCATCTTGGATGACGTCATTTAAAGGAACCTTCATTCGGACTTAGGACGTCGGAAGAAGAGGATGGATCCGCGCCGGAGGTCTTCAAGATGGAGCCGCTTGTCATCGGATGAAGATAGAAGATGCCGCTTGGAAGAAGATGTTTGCCGGTCCGGATCTACTCTTCTGCCCGGATAGGATGAAGACTTTGGAGCTTCTTCTGGACCTCTTCAGCCGCCGCTTGATAGAAGACTTCAGCCGGATGATGGATCTCCAGCCCCCGTTTGGGCTTGGATGAAGATTTCGGAGCCTGGACGGATCGGTGATACCCGGTGAGGTGAAGACAAGGTAGGAAGATCTTCAGGGGCTTAGTGTTAGGTTTATTTAAGGGGGGTTTGGGTTCGATTAGGGGTATGTGGGTGGTGGGTTGTAATGTTGGTGGGGGGTATTGTATGTTTTTTTGTAACAGCTTTTTTTATTTTTTGTACTTTAGTTAGTTTATTTAATTGTATTTATTTGTAGGTATTGTATTTAATTAATTTATTGATAGTGTAGTGTTAGGTTTAATTGTAGATAATTGTATGTATTTTATTTAATTTATTTATTGCTAGTGTAGTGTTATGTTTAATTGTAACTTAGGTTAGGATTTATTTTACAGGTAATTTTGTAATTATTTTAACTAGGTAGCTATTAAATAGTTATTAACTATTTAATAGCTATTGTACCTGGTTAAAATAAATACAAAGTTGCCTGTAAAATAAATATAAATCCTAAAATAGCTATAATATAATTATAATTTATATTGTAGCTATATTAGGGTTTATTTTACAGGTAAGTATTTAGCTTTAAATAGGATTAATTTATTTAATAAGAGTTAATTTATTTCGTTAGATTTAAATTATATTTAATTTAGGGGGGTGTTAGTGTTAAGGTTAGACTTAGCTTTAGGGGTTAATACATTTATTATAGTAGCGGTGAGGTCCAGTCAGCAGATTAGGGGTTAATACTTGAAGCTAGGTGTCGGTGATGTTAGGGAGGGCAGATTAGGGGTTAATACTATTTATTATAGGGTTAGTGAGGCGGATTAGGGGTTAATACATTTATTATAGTAGCGGTGAGGTCTGGTCGGCAGATTAGGGGTTAATTATTGTAGGTAGCTGGCGGCGACATTGTGGGGGGCAGATTAGGGGTTAATAAATATAATATAGGGGTCGGCGGTGTTAGGGGCAGCAGATTAGGGGTACATAGGTATAATGTAGGTTGCAGCGTTGTACGGAGCGGCAGATTAGGGGTTAAAAATAATATGCAGGTGTCAGCAATAGTGGGGGCGGCAGATTAGGGGTTAATAAGTGTAAGGTTAGGGGTGTTTAGACTCGGGGTACATGTTAGAGTGTTAGGTGCAGACTTAGGAACTGTTTCCCAATAGGAAACAATGGGGCTGCGTTAGGAGCTTAACGCTGCTTTTTTGCAGGTGTTAGGTTTTTTTTCAGCTCAAACTGCCCCATTGTTTCCTATGGGGGAATCGTGCACAAGCACGTTTTTGAAGCTGGCCGCGTCCGTAAGCACCGCTGGTATTTAGAGTTGCAGTGGCGGTAAATATGCCTGTACGCTCCCTTTTTGGAGCCTAACGCAGCCATTCTGTGAACTCTAAATACCAGCGGTATTTAAAAGGTGCGGGCGAAAAAAAAGCCAGCGTTAGATACGCGGGTCGTTACCGACAAAACTCTAAGTCTAGCCGAAAAATTCCTAATAAACCTCATATCATATTCAGGAAAGGTACACATTTTAAACAGTTGGCTCCTTCTCTGATCAAAGGAATGAACCCTAAAACAAGACATCCAAATTTAAAATCTGAAAGGTTTTTACACTTGTGGTGAATGCAAAGGGTGTGGTTACACCAAAAGAGTACACAAGACATTCAAATCCACAGCAACTGAAAAAAACTTTGAGATTAAGAATTTCATAAGTTGCAAGACTCAAAATGTAATAGATCTGTTGCAGTGCAATTGTCAGATTCAATACTTGGGACAAACAACAAGATTTGTGAAAACAAGAATTTTGGAACATTTGAATAAAATAGACAAAAATCATGAGGACCATGGAGTCCCATTACATTGTAACAGATGCCAAGTTTGATAAAAAAATATGTTTTGTGGATAGGAATAGAGATGGTGTCCCTCCATTGGAGGGGGGATCAAATTGAGACTGAGCTTCATAAAAGAGAGCTCTAGTGGATACACACCCTTAGGGGCTTCAATAAATATATAAAGATAGCAGCTTTTATTTAATTTAATTGTTGTTTTCCACTAAGCGCACATTTGAAAAATTGTTTATCTACAATTAAAACAACAATTGATTCATGAAACTTTTAAGAACATCTTTAAAATATCTCTAAAATATTTTTTTGAATAAAATATTGTCACATTACTATAGTATCAACATTAAATGTTAGACACTAATCATTATAAAAAAATGTATTCATCTATTAAAACTTATAAAACTTTTTTATTTACTTTTTTCACAAATGTATATTATGAGTTGATATTAGATCAATATATTCTTATACAATCAGAATTGTTACCTTAGTTACCTATCCTTGTAACATTCCTTAATTTTTTCATTGTACATACAATAATTTAGGATGCGACGTAGGTAATATATGTTTTTATTGTACTTTCTTTTCACTTATGTATAAAATCTCTGCAAAAAATAAACTTCACCTGTATTCAAATTATGTATTATAGAGTCGTGAACATGGACTTTTACTAGAAAAAATCAGAGAAATACTGAACTTGAGAGATGCCGTGTTTTTCCACTTCCCATTGGATCATGATTCACATGTGACCAATAAGCAAAAAACCAAACAAGTTCCCCGTCATTGGACTAAAGGAATCATGTGGTGCATCATGACAAAGACAGACCTGATATAGAACTATGATATATGACTACTCGTTTGAGAACCTCTATATGAGACCTTCTTTCATTGGTGTTTTTGAATGTATTAGATGATTGTGATAGTATAATTAGATTTGTTCTTATTGAGTGAATATTGATCGATAATAATATATATATATACAATCTTTGACAAACAGCTAATTTTACGATTTTATGGTATTTGCATAATATATTGCTCATTGGCTAAGAATAAAATAAATGGTAAATATGTGAGATTAACATTTTATTGTGAATCCAATTTTCTGGAAACCGGAAGTTGGAACTTTTTCCATGTGTATTTAAACCAAGGATGTGAGTCGCACTACAGCAAACTTTTATTCTTTTAAATTTTGCTCTTGAGAAAGATTATCTAATAGTTGAAACACGTTGAGCTATTAATAAATGTTTTATTCTTTTTAAACCAAACAACTACTTTTGCTTTTTTTTGTGACATCGCCGATCTTTGGACTCAAAGCAGTGAGTATATGTTATTTTTATACTCAGAGTCTTTACACTTTCAACACCGGAGTGTTTTTATCCTCAGCTTGGCTGTGCACCACCCTTTTAAGGGATCCTTCTTGATTGGCAGACATCTGAAAATTATCAGATGTCATCCTAATACCAAGAGCGACACACATAGGACCTGCACCATCTATACCCTAAAGGTAAATATCTGCAACTGAACCAAAACTATTGGAGACAAAAGAAGAAACAGAGCGCACGCCACTCTAAGGGTAAAATTGAGATTTAATAGAACAAACATGCGCATCAATAAAATTGCCGTAGGTGGTGGAGCGAAAGTCCTGTCCCTTGTCGAGCTCTAGGCGTTTCCGGATCGCCACTCAGAAGCAAAGGGTTGGAAGTTGTATCACACCAACCTGGCGTCTGTAGGAATGCAGAGAAGACGAACTGGCTGGTTTCTCTACGCGTTTCATTGGGATCCGACCCGACTTTCTCAAGAGTTATTGCAGTCTGAGTTTATTTCGAAACATCCAGGCTTTAAAGGCCTCCCAAACATAAGAATGTCTCTGAATTGTCAAAAAAAGGGCTGTGACACACTATGCATAAGGATTGCATGGAACATTTGTATCCATCTATCATTCAAACACGATATAGTAATAATCACCCAATGCCTCCGCCGCTGTCAACGGCAAAAGCGGGATGTGGTGATTTACAATTGATATATCCATTGCCTTTTTTTACGTGCAATTTTATTGATGCGCATGTTTGTTCTATTAAATCTCAGTTTTACCCATAGAGTGGCATGCACTCTGTTTCTTCTTTTGTCTCCTATGCTCTTAGCTCTTGGGATCTGAGCTACAGCATTCCCAGTCTCTTTGGAGCAGCAGCCGCTCTATATGGTCCATTATTTTGAAAGGACTCACCATTGCTTGTGAAACTCTTTGATAGTATTAAGGTCGTATGTTCGGTATTTTTAAATATTTGTCTTATTTGTTATGTTTTAATGTTTTTCACACATTGATTTATACCCTATAGGCTAATCCACACGCTACTTGCAGCTACTGTCACGCTTTTGCGTTTGGATGTGAATATAATCAATAATATTTTATGCAGGCTTAAGATTTATTATTTATTATTACTAATTGTTTTTTCTTTAACCTGCATTCATATTATCCTGTATTTCTTTGCATTATATGTTCTATTATTTTATATTCTTATATTTTATTATCTATTTATGAGAGAAGTGCAGTCTTGATATTTTGGTTGAACCTAAACTATATATGAATATATTTTTTAAATATATGGTATAAGGTATTTTTCGATTTGAATAAAAAATTATAAATATGCAAAAATCTTGACTGTAAATGTTTTCATTCTCTGGTTTAAAAACGAGTCCACTCACTTTTTCTAATATATATATATATGTTCTGATCACCATAAAAAAATTAAGTGCACATAAATAACTTGCTTCTTTATCAATAAAACACTTTCAAAACACCTCATTTATAAACCTTCTATTATAAAGTTTTTTTTATGATGTTATTTTGGAGGATTATTAATGTTTTAAACATGACAAAATATATTAGATTTTAGAACACAGGATACTTTTGTCATATTGCTTCTAAAAGTCTATGGGGTTTTTCAGTAGCATTTAAAAAAATACAGTTTTGTCACTGGTTGAATAAGTTACAATACATTTGATGTGAGTGTGCCTTTTGTTTGCATTTTAGTGTGAATCTAATCTTCCCTTGCTTCTTTAATTCACAGAAATAATTGTCAACAAATTATTAACTGTGCTACATAAACAAGAGACTTGTCAAGAATAATGGAAGCTTATAATTTTTAATCTGCTTTAGCAGAATATGTTACACATGACAAATGACCTTGTCATTTGCTGCTCCTAAAGCAGTTATTAATAATTATTAGCAATTAGTCATCCAGAGGACTTAGGGTCAATTTGATACCAAAAGGCATCGTCTGTGGTTAAAGCTTTCTATTGTTGACCTCTTTCCCTTCCACCTGCCCCCCGTCAAAAAAGACAAAGAGATAGTGAGTAAGATAAAAGGAACAAATACAAGATAAACAAGAGTTTTGAGATTTTTGCAACAAAGACAAATATAAAATCTTTTATTTAAAAATTTTTTTTTTTTAGTTCTTTAAAAAAGGCTTAATGTATTGATGTGTTTACATTGATATCCATATCATTTCATGTTTGAAAACCTTTTAATTAGTCTTGGATTTATTCCTAAAGTAGTTATTTAGCATATGTGTAAAACAACGGGTCAACAATTCTAAGCAATGGTATAAAATAAAGATGGCAAAACATATAAAATTAGGGAGCTTGAAAATACTAATTACATTTAAGAAATGTGCAGTCTCAATAATCATGATACACCCTTTCATTTTAAGCTTTAGATATTTAAAATCAATAAACTGCAGTAAAATAAAATAAAATTGTATTGGTGATGTATATTGCATAATAGTTGTCAAAAGCTATATAACAGAAAGAGAAAACTTCTCTCTTTTTTTAACAGCATTTGTTTTTGAACAATAAAATTTGCAGACTGCACCTCTTACAGTGTACCATACGCTATTTGTCCAAAACAAGGTTACGGCTGTTCTAGGTTAATTGTTATTATCAAATGCATGAAATAACAAACATGAGATGAAGAGTTCCAGGTCCTTAGAAATGCTAGAGTAAATGTATTCAAAAATGAAAGAGCAAACACACACACAGAAAAAAAGAGATTTAAAGTGACGGTAAACTTTACCTAATCAATTCTATATATGCAATCCTAGCCATTAAAAAATATGGTCTTGAGCTTTCATGAGCGCAATATTTGCTCTCCCCTCAGTAATACCAGTGCATGCAAATGTGCGCTGGAATTACAAGTGCAATGTGAACGCGACCTCGAGACCGCAATGTAAAGGCACTTTTCAGGGCTGTCTTTTTCTAACAACTCACATCCCCTCACTTTAACCCCTTATAACTGCTTTGTGCGTTTTTTTTTTAATTTAACCCCTTAATGACCGAGGACGTGCAGGGCACGTCCTCAAAAAAAAGGCAGTTAACGCCTGAGGACGTACCCTGCACGTCCTCGGTGTGGAAAGCAGCTGGAAGCGATCCTGCTCGCTTCCAGCTGCTTTCCGGTTATTGCAGTGATGCCTCGATATGGAGGCATCCTGCAATAACGCTAGATGGCCATCCGATGCAGAGAGAGCCACTCTGTGGCCCTCTCTGCACCGGACATCGATGGCCGGTATCGTTGGTGGGTGGGAGCCGACTTGGGAGGCGGGTGGGCGGCCATTGATGGGCCGGGTAATGTAGAGGGGGGCGGGATCGGGGGCAGAGCCGATGGGGGCGCGCACGGGCGCGCGCGCGTGCACGGGGGCGGCGGGCGGGGCGCGTGCACGGGGCGGGAGCGGGTGGGAACGCTACACTACAGAAAATATAACTGTTTAAAAGTTTGAGAAAGGGGTATATTTATGGCAAAAAAAATATAAATCGATGGTATCTAGGAGGGGGTGGGGGGTTGGTTTTTGGTGGGGCAGGGTGCTACACTACAGAAAAGGGGAAAAATTTAAAAATCACCAATTTTATTCTAAACTGGGTACTGGCAGACAGCTGCCAGTACCCAAGATGGCGGCCATTAAGACAGGGGGAGAGTTAGAGAGCTGTTTGGTGGAGGATCAGTCAGTTTGGGGGCTAAAGGGGGGTCCTACAGAGCAGCATATGTAAATATGCCTTTTCTTTTTTTAAAAAAAAGCCCAAATATAGCTTTTATTTTAGTACTGGCAGTTTCTGCCAGTACTTAAGATGGCGGGGACAATTGTGGGGTGGGGGAGGGAAGAGAGCTGTTTGGGAGGGATCAGGGGGTCTGATGTTTCAGGTGGGAGGCTAAGCTCTACACTAAAGCTAAAATTAACCCTGCAAGCTCCCTACAAGCTACCTAATTAACCCCTTCACTGCTAGCCATAATACGTGTGATGCGCATTTAGCGGCCTAAGTACCAAAAAGCAACGCCAAAGCCATATGTGTCTGCTATTTCTGAACAAAGGGGATCACAGAGAAAAATTTACAACCATTTATGTCATAATTGCACAAGCTGTTTGTAAATAATTTCAGTGAGAAACAAAAAGTTTGTGAAAAAGGGAACTTTTTTTTTTATTTGATCGCATTTGGCGGTGAAATGGTGGCATGAAATATACCAAAATGGGCCTAGATCAATACTTTGGGTTGTCTGCTACACTAGAATAAAGCTAAAATTAACCCTACAAGCTCCCTACAAGCTCCCTAATTAACCCCTGCACTGCTGGGCATAATACACGTGTGGTGCGCAGCGGCATTTAGCAGCCTTCTAATTACCAAAAAGCAATGCCAAAGCCATATATGCCTGCTATTTCTGAACAAAGGGGATCCCAGAGAAAAATTTACAACCATTTATGCCATAATTGCACAAACTGTTTGTAAATAATTTCAGTGAGAAACCGAAAGTTTGTGAAAAAGTGAACGATTTTTTGTATTTGATCGCATTTGGCGGTGAAATGGTGGCATGAAATATACCAAAATTGGCCTAGATCAATACTTTGGGATGTCTTCTAAAAAAAAATATATACATGTCAATGGATATTCAGGTATTCCTGAAAGATATCAGTGTCCCAATGTAACTAGCGCTAATCTTGAATAAAATGGTTTGGAAATAGCAAAGTGCTACTTGTATTTATGGCCCTATAGCTTGCAAAAAAAGCAAAGAACATGTAAACATTGGTTATTTCTAAACTCAGGACAAAATTTAGAAAATATTTAGCATGGGTGTTTTTTGGTGGTTGTAGATGTGTAACAGATTTTGGGGGTCAAAGTTAGAAAAAGTGTGTTTTTTCCATTTTTTTCTCATATTTTATAATTTTTTTTACAATAAATTATAAGATATGATGAAAATAATGGTATCTTTGGAAAGTCCATTTAATGGCGAGAAAAACGGTATATAATATGTGTGGGTACAGTAAATGAGCAAGAGGAAAATTACAGCTAAACACAAACACCGCAAAAATGTAAAAATAGCCTTGGTCCCAAACGGACAGAAAATGGAAAAGTGCTGTGGTCATTAAGGGGTTAAAAATGCTACTATTTTTTATTTTATGAATGGAGCTGTACACTTTTTTGGGGGGCAATTTGGGGGACTTTTTTTTTTTATTAACCAGAGGTCTGACCTCTGGTTCATTTTGCTTAGTGTAAAGTGCATTAACCAGCCACTTGTAATGGCAGGTTATTTAATGTGTGCATGTAAATGGGCAAATTTGCCCCTTTACGTGCACATGTTAAATTAGCACTTCACTTGTAATGTAGCCCTATATGTTTCTATTTTTGTTTTAATCTATCAGTGAAAAGGGTTAAATCCATGCCTATAGTAATGTTTCTATTACAATTTTATGCCGGCCCACTGAGATTAACTCTTTTTTGTTTTATGACAATTCCAATGAACATCCAATCAGTGTGTGTGTCATATGACACTCCTGAAATTAAGCCCTTTGAAAGCTGTTAAAAAACCTATGTAGAGAAAGGGTGAGACTGCTCGCTAAGTCACAGCCCAGTCAAAAGAGGAAATAAAGGGGAGGGGCAGAGGAACAGAAGATACCAAGTAGGATTATAAATCTTTTATTTTAAAATATATATATATATAAACTTTTTAAAAAAAATAATTATGCGATTTTACTGAAACCCTAATATATTTTATATTGCAAAATTAATTCAAGTCTGAAATTTACCTCTTTAATTCCAACTCACTGGAATCTGTAAAAACTTTAAAACAAAACTATTCAGTATCTTTGAACTAATCAAACAGTAGAACCACAATATATATAAAACTAAAAGTGCTGCAAAAAATCTGCAAAATCAAATTTCTTAAAATATCCTGTGGTAACAGAGCTGGTAAATAAAATGAATCCTGCTTTTAACGGATTTCATATATGGCGCAGGCTTCAGCGCAAGTACTGAAACCCACGGCGCCCGTAATTTCACCTCGCACATCGGGTATCCAATAAACCCCGCCGGCAGTTCATAAAGTGCCATAAGTCGGAAAAACTAGCTCTGTCCAGAACTTACCGTAAATACAAATTTCTGGAATCGCCAGTGACTTACGGCACTTTAGAAACTGCCGGTGCCTAAGAAAAAAAAAAAAAATCAAATCTCCCGTAAAAGTCTAACCCGCCTCCCAAAAATAAACCCAGACGAATAAAAAAAAAAAACTATTTCCGCCATCAAACCCATATCGGAACTAATAATAAATGTATTAACTCCTAAACTGACAACCCCCCACAATGCAATGTGCCTAATTAACCCCTTAATGACCACAGCACTTTTCCATTTTCTGTCCCTTTGGGACCAAGGCTATTTTTACATTTTTGCGGTGTTTGCGTTTAGCTGTAATTTTCCTCTTACTCATTTACTGTACCCACACATATTATATACCGTTTTTCTCGCCATTAAATGGACTTTCTAAAGATACCATTATTTTCATCATATCTTATAATTTACTATAAAAAATATATAAAATATGAGGAAAATATGGAAAAAAACACACTTTTTCTAACTTTGACCCCCAAAATCTGTTACACATCTACAACCACCAAAAAACACCCATGCTAAATAGTTTTTAAATTTTGTCCTGAGTTTAGAAATACCCAATGTTTACATATTCTTTGCTTTTTTTGTAAGTTATAGGTCCATAAATACAAGTAGCACTTTGCCATTATTTTTCAAAATTAGCGCTAGTTACATTAGAACACTAATATCTTTCAGGAATCTCTGAATATCCATTGACATGTATATATTTTTTTTAGTAGACATCCCAAAATATTCATCTAGGCCCATTTTGGTATATTTCATGCCACCATTTCACCGCCAAATGCGATTAAATACAAAGAAATCGTTCACTTTTTTACTAATTTTATAACAAACTTTTGGTTTCTCACTGAAATTATTTACAAACAGCTTGTGCAATTATGGCTTAAATGGTTCTAAATTCTTCTCTGGGATCCCCTTTGTTCAGAAATAGCAGACATTTATGGCTTTGGCATTGCTTTTTAGTAATTAGAAGGCTGCTAAATGCCACTGTGCACTACACCTGTATTATGCCCAGCAGTGAAGGGGTTAATTAGGGAGCATGTAGGGAGCTTTTAGGGGTAATTTTAGCTTTAGTGTAGTGTAGTAGACAACCCCAAGTATTGATCTAGGCCAATTTTGGTATATTTCATGCCACCATTTCACCGCCAAATGCGATCAAATTAAAAAAAAAACGTAAAATTTTTCCCAATTTTAGGTTTCTCACTGAAATCATTTACAAACAGCTTGTGCAATTATGGCACAAATGGTTGTAAATGCTTCTCTGGGATCCCCTTTGTTCAGAAATAGCAGACATATATGGCTTTGGCATTGATTTTTGGTAATTAGAAGGCCACTAAATGCCACTGCGCACCACATGTGTATTATGCCCAGCAGTGAAGGGGTTAATTATGTAGCTTGTAGGGAGCTTGTAGGGTTAATTTTAGCTTTAGTGTAGTGTAGTAGACAACCCAAAGTATTTATCTAGGCCCATTTTGGTATATTTCAAGCCACCATTTCACCGCCAAATGCGATCAAATAAAAAAAAAACATTCCGTATTTCACAAACTGTTTCACAAACTTTAGGTTTCTCACTGAAATTATTTACAAACAGCTTGTGCAATTATGGCACAAATGGTTGTAAATGCTTCTCTGGGATCCCCTTTGTTCAGAAATAGCAGACATATATGGCCTTGGCATTGCTTTTTGGTAATTAGAAGGCCGCCAAATGCCGCTGCACATCACACGTGTATTATGGCTAGCAGTGAAGGGGTTAATTATGTAGCTTGTAGGAAGCTTGCAGGGTTAATTTTAGCTTTAGTATAGAGCTCAGCCTCCCACCTGAAACATCAGACCCCCTGATCCCTCCCAAACTGCTCTCTTCCCTCCCCCACCCCACAATTGTCCCCGCCATCTTAAGTACTGGCTGAAACTCTGCCTGTACAAAAATAAAAGCTATATTTGGGCTTTTTTTATAGCATATTTACATATGCTGGTGTAGGATCCCCCTTAGCCCCCAACCTCACTGATCCCCCACCAAACAGCTCTCTAACCCTCCCCCTCTGCCTTAATGGGCGCCATCTTGGGTACTGGCAGCTGTCTGCCAGTACCCAGTTTAGTAAAAAAAAGTATGTTGTTTTTTTTTTAATTGTCCTTTTCTGTAGTGTAGCTTCCTCCCCCCAAGACCAACCCCCCACCCCTTCCAGATCCCTTAGATGCTTAGTTACAATTTGTAAATAAAAAATATTTTTACTTTTATCAACTTTTTTTCTGCAGTGTAGTGGTTCCCTCCCGCTCCCGCCCTGTGCACACGCCCGCCGCCCCCCGTGCATGTGCGCCCCCGTGCATGTGCGCGCACCCATGCGCGCCCCGTCTGTCCCGCCCTCGATCCCGCCCCCCTCCACTCCACTCGGCCCATCAATGGCCGCCCACCCACCTCCCAGACTGGCTCCCACCAAGGATACCGGCCACCGATGTCCGGTGCAGAGAGGGCCACAGAGTGGCTCTCTCTGCATCGGATGGCCAAGGGGGGTTATTGCAGGATGCCTCGATATCGAGGCATCACTGCAATAACCGGAAAGCAGCTGGAAGCGAGCAGGATCGCTTCCAGCTGCTTTCCAGACCAAGGACGTACGCCACACGTCCTCGGTCATTAACTGTATTTTTTTGGAGGATGTATAGCGTACGTCCTTGGTCGTTAAAGGGTTAAATTATTAACCCCTAATCCGCAATTCACCCACATCGTGATCCACCTAATAAAAGTAATAACCCCTAAATCCGCCAACCCCAACATTGCCAACCCCAACATTGCAAACTACCTAAAAAATGTATTAACCCCTAATTCGCCATTCACCCACATTGCAATAAACCTAATAAAACTATTAACCCCTAATTTGACATTAACCCACAAAGCAATAAACTAATAAAACTATTAACCCCTAATCCGCCAAACCCCACAATGCAAATAACTAATCACTAAGCACCCTAACCTAACACCTCCTAAATTAACCTCATTACATAAATTAAAATACTAAATTAAAATTAAAATAAAAACCTAACATTACTTAAAAAATTAAAAAATAAGTTTAAATTAAGTTAAAATTATCTAAAATAAAAAGTCTAACATTACATAAAATAATAAACAAAATTATCAAAAAATTATACCTAATCCCTAACGCCTAGATTTAGAGTTCTGCAGCCAAAGAGATGCGTTAGCTACGCGTGCTTTTTTCCCCCCGCACCTTTTAAATACCGCTGGTATTTAGAGTTCACAGAATGGCTGGGTTTTCAGTGCGTTAGGCTCCAAAAAGGGAGCGTAGAGCATAATTTAACGCCACTGCAACTCTCGATACCAGCGGTGCTTACGGACGCGGCCAACTTCAAAAACGTGCTCGTGCACGATATCCCCATAGAAAACAATGGGGCTGTTTGAGCTGAAAAAAAACACCTGCAAAAAAGCCGCGTTCAGCTCCTAACGCAGCCCCATTGTTTTCTATGGGGAAACACTTCCTACGTCTGCACCTAACACTCTAACATGTACCCCGAGTCTAAACACCCCTAACCTTACACTTATTAACCCCTATTCTGCCGCCCCCGCTATCGCTGACACCTGCATATTTTTTTTTAACCCCTAATCTGCCTCTCCGTAAACCGCCGCTACTTACATTATCCCTATGTACCCCTAATCTGCTGCCCCTAACACTGCCGACCCCTATATTATATTAATTAACCCCTAATCTGCCCCCCACAACGTCGCCTCCACCTGCCTACACTTATTAACCCCTAATCTGTCGACCGGACCGCGCTGCTATTATAATAAAGTTATTAACCCCTAATCCGCCTCACTCCCTCCTCAATAACCCTATAATAAATAGTATTAACCCCTAATCTGCCCTCCCTAACATAGCCGACACTTAACTTCAAACATTAACCCCTAATCTGCCGACTGGAGCTCACTGCTATTCTAATAAATGTATTAACCCCTAAAGCTAATTCAAACCCTAACCCTAACACACCCCTAAGTTAAATATAATTTTTATCTAACAAAATAAATTAACTATTATTAAATAACTTATTCCTATTTAAAGCTAAATACTTACCTGTAAAATAAACCCAAATATAGCTACAATATAAATTATAATTATATTATAGCTATTTTAGGATTAATATTTATTTTACAGGCAACTTTGTAATTATATTAACCAGGTACAATAGGTACATAAGTTACAAAAAATAAAAAAAATATTTACAAACATCAGAAAAATATTACAACAATTTTAAACTAATTACACCTACTCTAAGCCTCCTAATAAAATAACAAAATAAAAAAAATGCCCTACCCTATTCTAAATTTAAAAAGTTCAAAGCTCTTTTACCTTACCAGCCCTGAACAGGGCCCTTTGCGGGGCATGCCCCAAAGAATTCAGCTCTTTTGCAACATTACAACCCACCACCCACATACCCCTAACCCAAACCCCCCTTAAATAAACCTAACACTAAGCCCCTGAAGATCTAACTTAGGGGGGTGTTAGTGTTAGGGTTAGACTTAGCTTTAAGGGTTAATCCATTTATTACAGTAGCGGCGAGATTCGGTCGGCAGATTAGGGGTTAATAATTGAAGTTAGGTGTCGGCGATGTTAGGGAGGGCAGATTAGGGGTTAATACTATTTATTATAGGGTTATTGAGGCGGGAGTGAGGCGGCTTAGGGGTTAATAACTTTATTATAGTAGCGGTGAGATCCGCTCGGCAGATTAGGGGTTAATAAGTGTAGACAGGTGGACGCGACGTTAAGGGGGGCAGATTAGGGGTTAATAAATATAATATAGGGGTCGGCGGTGTTAGGGGCAGCAAATTAGGGGTACATAGCTATAATGTAGGTGGCGGCGCTTTGCGGTTGGCAGATTAGGGGTTAATTATTGTAGGTAGCTGGCTGCAACGTTGTGGGGGGCAGGTTAGGGGTTAATAAATATAATATAGGGGTCGGAGGTGTTAGGGGCAGCAGATTAGGGGTACATAAGTATAACTATATAGGCATATGGAGAGAAATATACATTAAAGTTGAATTTGAGTCCCCAACTTAATTATATAATGTATCATACAGGGAAGCGAAGTGTATCAACCCTGTGTAACGAGAATCAATCTCAAAGCTAATTAAATGGGCAGGGGGGTGCTCTATATCCTAGCATAAACATAGACAAATGTGAAGAAAAAATGGATATATCAGAGCACACAATCGCCACAAATATAAGTGATGTGTAAGTGAGTTGGCTGTGAGCGAGCCAAGTAAAATAAAATATAACTTTTAATATTACATATAAAATAAAATAAAGTTGGTGAAGAACATTCACACATGTACAGTGCAGGGTTAAAAACACTTAAAAATTGTGAACTGAATGCTGAGATGCCCAGGTAATAACCATTAATGTGGGTTTGAGAGAGAGAATCTGGCAGGGAGGCACCACAAAATGCTCACGGATTGCACAAAAAACTAAGCTATAAAAGAGGATTGACCTCACACAACAGTATATCTATCTAGTGCAATGCTGGAGCAGTGCCTAAGCCTGTCAGAGTCCCAAACAATAGTGTATCAGGTAGTGTAGTAGTTAACAATACTCGAATATCAAATGTAAGATATAGGACTAATAATAAGAAGAGCCCAAAACAAATACCGGACTATTATACACTTTGATTACGTATAAGTTGCATTCCCTATAAGGTACCAATTACCACGTAACCCACATAAGGCAAATAGTTTAAGCATTCATAGAGAGCGCCTGATGCGCATTTCGCCACGCTCGTGGCTTTGTCAAAGGCTAACCCGACTCGCGCCGAACTCACTGTTAAAGTAGTGCTGTTAGCCAATAGGGGGTGAGTAATCGTACACACCCCTATGATAATAGCCAATCGTTAGTAACCCATCCGATTGGGTAGTCTAATGTCACATGACTTCTTGGGTAATGACGTACACTTGGAGGCGTATAATGTTAACGCTTATGTAAACACTTATTATAAGACAGGACTTGTGTATCGGTAGCTTGCTAACATTGATCTAGGCTCAAATCAGCTATATTGTATATCAGCTGCTTAACACGGGACATAACCTCCTCAAAAGTAAACATCTTGTGTATAACGAAGCATCTAAATAAGTTTGTGATAGTTGTCACTTTCGCCAATGTAATATGTGGTTAGTGAATACTATATAGTGACCATAATCATTATGTTGCATATTAATTGTAATGTTGGTTAAGCCACAAGATAAAGAGTATCAGATAATGATAAATAGATATCGGTTTCGCTTAAGAGATGAGATCATCAGAGCTCCGGTACTATCCATTATCATATATATTCTGTCCGATTGTGTTTCGTTAAAAGAAAAGTCACGTAGGAGCTGACATGTTGTAAACCTTATTTAAATTGTTGAGCAGACCGATAGTACACTTAAAGCATGATGATGATATTTTAATATTTATGTGTTATAACTTTTGATAACAGTAGGATATTATTATAATATCATTAGGTTTTAGATTTTCAATACATTATAATAGCAATTAGTATTTAACTATGTTGATAACAGATGATAATGTTATCAAAGTATCATGACTTTTTCATAATTATACACGGATTAATGTAGGGATATCAATAAATGACCGTGTATTAATCCCATAAATGTATAGTCTTACTGACATCTTATGTTGGATTGACAAAGAAATTAATTAATATCGAGAGGAGAAGTTAATTAGCAAGAAGGAGAGGTATAAAAATAGGCTTTGTTCTTTTGCCATCTTTGATAGATGTTACATATATAACATATATCGCCATATATCTCTATTATGTCTATAGAGCTGTGGTACCACATTTGTTTGTACGGAATAAAATAATTATATGTGTAAATTATTGATTCCATAATCAAAGGAAACGTAATGATTTACTGAGTATATATAGAAGATTTGTAGTGTAGCTCAGTTTTATCATTCCGTATATTACACTTATTTAGTTAGATGTTAGGTGGGGGGCATTGATATATGTTTACTAAACATATGTTAGGTTACCAATTTACTGTTTAGTCCCTCACCCATCCTGAGTCTCCTGTTTAAGTCAGATTTTACCAGATATCTGTGGTAAGTGTTTATGGATATACTGGTCTTATAAAAAGGAATTATATCCATCTTGTTCGTTAAGACCTACTGGTGCCAAAGTATTTAACCAGAATATCCAACGGCATTCTGCCTGGAGCAGCATGCTCTCCACATTTCCTGCTCTAATTCCCGGTTTAATCACCTGAAGTACTGAGACCTTTAAGTCTGGTTTGGTGCCATGATTCTTGGCATAATGCTTAGCTACTGGGGTGAGAATTTTGCCTTTCTCTTGATCTTTAATACAGTTCTTAATGCTATTCACATGTTCCCCCAGTCGTGTGCGTAACTCTCGGGTCGTTATACCAATATATCTCTTTCCACATTTACACAGTAAGCAATAAACCACATTTTTAGTTTTACAGTTGGCAAATCCAAGCATCCGCTTTGTACCTCCAGTACGACTGATGAACTCTCTTTCATTAGATATGAATTTGCAAAAACTGCATGTGCCACATGTGTATGTTCCACATACATATTTGCTGCATTTTCTCTTAGTAAAATTACTTTTAACCAACATGTTGCCAATCGTTGGCGCTCTCCTCCAGCTGGTTTTTATTTTGTCACCTATAAAGGCTGATAAGTCTCTGTCAGATTTTAGAATACCACTATGTTTATTTAGAATATCAGTAATTCTATTATGATTATTATTGTAAGTAGTTACAAATCTGACCTCCCTGTCAACTGTTTTGTTTTTCTTTTTAGGGATTAACAATGACTCCCTTGGTGTTCTTTTTGCTCTTTGGTACGCTTTTCGGATTATTTTGCGAGTATACCCTCTGTTTTTTAATCTTATTTTCAATTCTTTTGCTCGTTCATTAAAAATTTGAAAATCACTGCAGTTTCTTCTTATTCTTAAGAACTCCCCTGTTGGGATTGCATTCTTAGTACTACTGGTGTGGCAGCTATCATATTGTAGAATTGAATTAGTAGCCGTGTCCTTTCTAAAAAGGTCTGTTTTAAGACAATTGTTCTCATCTTTATAAATATGGAGGTCCAGAAATTCCACTTTACTCTCGCTTATACAGTAGGTCAACTTAAGATTCATATCATTTTGATTCAGAATAGATATGAATTCTTTAAATATTTCTGCACTGCCTGTCCATATTATGAAGAGATCGTCTATATACCGACACCACAGATTTATATAGTCAGTATATTTGGACATGCTTTCATTGAAAACAAATTCTCTTTCCCACCACCCTAAGTAGATATTCGCATATGTAGGTGCGCAAGATGACCCCATTGCGGTGCCCTGAATTTGCAAGTAGAAGTTGTCATTAAAAACAAAATAGTTGTGTGTAAGTACAAACTGCAACAATTTAATTATAAATCTATTTATTTCAAGTTTATCATTAGATTGCATGCTTAAGAAGAATTCTACTGCTTTCAATCCAAACTCATGTTTGATAGAGGTATACAATGATTCAACATCACACGTGATTAGGAGGGAATCTTCATCTATTGTTAGGTCGTTTATTTTACTCAAAATATCCATTGTATCACGGGTATAGGATGGTAATGTCCATACTATCTCTCTTAAGTATAAGTCAAGGAATTTGCTCCCCTGTTCACACAGACTATTTATACTGGAGACAATTGGTCTACCTGGTGGTTTTTCTTTATTTTTGTGGATTTTGGGTAGAAAGTATATAGTCTCTATTCTTGGATTCTTAACTTGTAGAAAAGACCATTCTTTTTGACTAATTAAATTGTCTTTTTTGGCATTGTTAATCAAATCAGAGTAATTAGTTAAGAACTGGGAGGTGGGGTTGGAGAACAGGTGTTTGTAGCATTTGCGATCATTTAATTGTTTATTAGCTTCATAAACATATTCATCTTTTCCCCAAATGACAATATTACCCCCTTTGTCTGAGGGTTTGATGATTACATCATCCCACGAGTTGATCATTTTAAGTGCTTCCTCTTCTTTTTTACTGATATTCCTGATTATGGTATCAGGCAATTTAAGGAAGTCATGTATGACCATTTTTAAGAAAACCTCAATTTGGGGTACTTTTGATGTTGGTGGCATATATTTAGATTTTAATTTAATTTGTTTATCTAGAAATTCTTCCACTTCTACCTCCTCATTTTCTTCATTTTCGGTTAATAAATCAATTAGTGTGTCTAATGTTTGGAGATCACTTGTGTCATTGTCATCATTGGTACTGTACATTTTCTTTAGTAGAAGTTTTCTACAGTAAAGATGTAGATCTTTTATTAATTCAAATTTGTTCAAACGGGGGGAGGGGGAGAAGGACAGACCTCTAGATAGGACTTGTTGTTGAGTCTCAGTAATAGTTCTGTTGGTTAAATTAATAACCTGCAGTTTATCATTTTTATTATTATCACCATTCACCATCTTGGTCGCTTCCCCCAGTCCTCCCTCCTCCTGTACCCATTGTCGGTCCTGTAACCCCACCTCGTTCGGTCTTGCAAGGTTCTGTTTTCCTTTCCCCCTTCTTGTGGGTCTCGTTTTTCTTTGTCGAGATGTGTTATGTCTCTCCCTAAAAAACTACTAGTGCTGGGTCTGTTAACATTGATTTCTGAGTCACTGTCTTCTACTGCCGAAGACTCACAGTCCGATTGATGTGTGTTCTTAGGTGGGGGTAAGCTATTTGGTGGCCTTCGTCTAGACTGTTTGTCGTCCCATGTGAATATCTTTCCTTTTTCAAAATCTTTAATGTCTCTTTTCATTTTGGAACATTTGGTCTGTATAATGTCTTTTTCTTTTTTATCTAGTTCTTCTCTCATCTCTTTATAAGCTTGTTTAAATTTTTCTAGTGATTCAAATTTTTGTAACTTCACATTATAATCACTAATTTCTTTATCCAACTCTGACATGACCTCTGTCTCATAATCTGATAAAATCGCCACCAATATTTCTGAGCAGTTTATCAGTGCTTGTTCCCATCTGTCTTTATAGGTGTCAATATGAAAAGAAAAAGTAGGAAACAGACGTACTCTCAGTCCTCTAGGGATAATGTGTTTTGCTAGGTATTTATCATACGCGCTCTTATTCCAAAAAGAGCGCGTATGTTTCCTGATTAGATAATTTAGAGATTTCAGGCCATCTTCCCAGTTATCTATTTCGGTTTCTAGAGTGTTTTCAGTGTCGCATGCTAGTGCGAATGTCTTATCTATGTCCCTTAGTCTTTGGTCCTGTCTGTTTTTAAAGTCTTGTGAAAGGTTATGTGTCATTTTTGTGTTTCTTTCTTTATACCTTGTGATTGGCTACACCAAAAGTTCTGTACATAGACAGAAGGAGAGTAATTATTCTCAGATTGCTGTCCTAAACAGCTGATAGACGTTAATAGTTATATAGGCATATGGAGAGAAATATACATTAAAGTTGAATTTGAGTCCCCAACTTAATTATATAATGTATCATACAGGGAAGCGAAGTGTATCAGCCCTGTGTAACGAGAATCAATCTCAAAGCTAATTAAATGGGCAGGGGGGTGCTCTATATCCTAGCATAAACATAGACAAATGTGAAGAAAAAATGGATATATCAGAGCACACAATCGCCACAAATATAAGTGATGTGTAAGTGAGTTGGCTGTGAGCGAGCCAAGTAAAATAAAATATAACTTTTAATATTACATATAAAATAAAATAAAGTTGGTGAAGAACATTCACACATGTACAGTGCAGGGTTAAAAACACTTAAAAATTGTGAACTGAATGCTGAGATGCCCAGGTAATAACCATTAATGTGGGTTTGAGAGAGAGAATCTGGCAGGGAGGCACCACAAAATGCTCACGGATTGCACAAAAAACTAAGCTATAAAAGAGGATTGACCTCACACAACAGTATATCTATCTAGTGCAATGCTGGATTAAAAAACAGAGGGTATACTCGCAAAATAATCCGAAAAGCGTACCAAAGAGCAAAAAGAACACCAAGGGAGTCATTGTTAATCCTTAAAAAGAAAAACAAAACAGTTGACAGGGAGGTCAGATTTGTAACTACTTACAATAATAATCATAATAGAATTACTGATATTCTAAATAAACATAGTGGTATTCTTAAATCTGACAGAGACTTATCAGCCTTTATAGGTGACAAAATAAAAACCAGCTGGAGGAGAGCGCCAACGATTGGCAACATGTTGGTTAAAAGTCATTTTACTAAGAGAAAATGCAGCAAATATGTATGTGGAACATACACCTGTGGCACATGCAGTTTTTGCAAATTCATATCTAATGAAAGAGAGTTCATCAGTCGTACTGGAGGTACAAAGCGGATGCTTGGATTTGCCAACTGTAAAACTAAAAATGTGGTTTATTGCTTACTGTGTAAATGTGGAAAGAGATATATTGGTATAACGACCCGAGAGTTACGCACACGACTGGGGGAACATGTGAATAGCATTAAGAACTGTATTAAAGATCAAGAGAAAGGCAAAATTCTCACCCCAGTAGCTAAGCATTATGCCAAGAATCATGGCACCAAACCAGACTTAAAGGTCTCAGTACTTCAGGTGATTAAACCGGGAATTAGAGCAGGAAATGTGGAGAGCATGCTGCTCCAGGCAGAATGCCGTTGGATATTCTGGTTAAATACTTTGGCACCAGTAGGTCTTAACGAACAAGATGGATATAATTCCTTTTTATAAGACCAGTATATCCATAAACACTTACCACAGATATCTGGTAAAATCTGACTTAAACAGGAGACTCAGGATGGGTGAGGGACTAAACAGTAAATTGGTAACCTAACATATGTTTAGTAAACATATATCAATGCCCCCCACCTAACATCTAACTAAATAAGTGTAATATACGGAATGATAAAACTGAGCTACACTACAAATCTTCTATATATACTCAGTAAATCATTACGTTTCCTTTGATTATGGAATCAATAATTTACATATATAATTATTTTATTCCGTACAAACAAATGTGGTACCACAGCTCTATAGACATAATAGAGATATATGGCGATATATGTTATATATGTAACATCTATCAAAGATGGCAAAAGAACAAAGCCTATTTTTATACCTCTCCTTCTTGCTAATTAACTTCTCCTCTCGATATTAATTAATTTCTTTGTCAATCCAACATAAGATGTCAGTAAGACTATACATTTATGGGATTAATACACGGTCATTTATTGATATCCCTACATTAATCCGTGTATAATTATGAAAAAGTCATGATACTTTGATAACATTATCATCTGTTATCAACATAGTTAAATACTAATTGCTATTATAATGTATTGAAAATCTAAAACCTAATGATATTATAATAATATCCTACTGTTATCAAAAGTTATAACACATAAATATTAAAATATCATCATCATGCTTTAAGTGTACTATCGGTCTGCTCAACAATTTAAATAAGGTTTACAACATGTCAGCTCCTACGTGACTTTTCTTTTAACGAAACACAATCGGACAGAATATATATGATAATGGATAGTACCGGAGCTCTGATGATCTCATCTCTTAAGTGAAACCGATATCTATTTATCATTATCTGATACTCTTTATCTTGTGGCTTAACCAACATTACAATTAATATGCAACATAATGATTATGGTCACTATATAGTATTCACTAACCACATATTACATTGGCGAAAGTGACAACTATCACAAACTTATTTAGATGCTTCGTTATACACAAGATGTTTACTTTTGAGGAGGTTATGTCCCGTGTTAAGCAGCTGATATACAATATAGCTGATTTGAGCCTAGATCAATGTTAGCAAGCTACCGATACACAAGTCCTGTCTTATAATAAGTGTTTACATAAGCGTTAACATTATACGCCTCCAAGTGTACGTCATTACCCAAGAAGTCATGTGACATTAGACTACCCAATCGGATGGGTTACTAACGATTGGCTATTATCATAGGGGTGTGTACGATTACTCACCCCCTATTGGCTAACAGCACTACTTTAACAGTGAGTTCGGCGCGAGTCGGGTTAGCCTTTGACAAAGCCACGAGCGTGGCGAAATGCGCATCAGGCGCTCTCTATGAATGCTTAAACTATTTGCCTTATGTGGGTTACGTGGTAATTGGTACCTTATAGGGAATGCAACTTATATGTAATCAAAGTGTATAATAGTCCGGTATTTGTTTTGGGCTCTTCTTATTATTAGTCCTATATCTTACATTTGATATTCGAGTATTGTTAACTACTACACTACCTGATACACTATTGTTTGGGACTCTGACAGGCTTAGGCACTGCTCCAGCATTGCACTAGATAGATATACTGTTGTGTGAGGTCAATCCTCTTTTATAGCTTAGTTTTTTGTGCAATCCGTGAGCATTTTGTGGTGCCTCCCTGCCAGATTCTCTCTCTCAAACCCACATTAATGGTTATTACCTGGGCATCTCAGCATTCAGTTCACAATTTTTAAGTGTTTTTAACCCTGCACTGTACATGTGTGAATGTTCTTCACCAACTTTATTTTATTTTATATGTAATATTAAAAGTTATATTTTATTTTACTTGGCTCGCTCACAGCCAACTCACTTACACATCACTTATATTTGTGGCGATTGTGTGCTCTGATATATCCATTTTTTCTTCACATTTGTCTATACATAAGTATAACGTAGGTGGACGGCGGCAGATTAGGGGTTAAAAAAATTTAATCGAGTGGCGGCGATGTGGGGAGACTTCGGTTTAGGGGTACATAGGTAGTTTATGGGTGTTAGTGTACTTTAGAGCACAGTAGTTAAGAGCCTTATAAACCGGCGTTAGCCCAGAAAGCTCTTAACTACTGACTTTTTTCTGCAGCTGGAGTTTTGTCGTTAGATTTCTAACGCTCACTTCAGCCACGACTCTAAATACCGGAGTTAGAAAGATCCCATTGAAAAGATAGGATACGCAATTGACGTATGGGGATCTGCGGTATGGAAAAGTCGTGGCTGGAAAGTGAGCGTTAGACCCTTTCCTGACTGACTCCAAATACCGGCGGTAGCCTAAAACCAGCGTTAGGAGCCTCTAACGCTGGTTTTGACGGCCAACTCTAAATCTAGGCCTATGAAAATAAAAAAGCCCCCAAAATAAAAACACCCCCTAATCTAATACTAAACTACCAATAGTCCTTAAAAGGGCCTTTTGTAGGGCATTGCCTTAAGTTAAACAGCTCTTTTCCTTAAAAAAAATACTAAGTCCCCCCTCTAACTGTAAACCAACTCCCACCCACCCACCAAACTCCCCAAAATAAAAAAAAACTAATACTAAAAAATCCTAAACTACCCATTGCCCCTAAAGGGGCATTTGTATGGGCATTGCCATTAAAGGGGCATACAGCTCTTGTACTGCCTTTAAAAGGGCATTCAGCTCTTTTTCAATTGTCCAAAATCCCTAATCTAAAAAATAAAAATTAAATAAAAATTAAAAAAAGCCTAACTAACCCACAGAAAGGTACTCACGTGAAGAAGGTCCTGTTCCAGGCGGTTAAGTCTTCTTACAAGCGGCCAACATCTTCTTCCAAGTGGGGACTTCTTCTTTCTTCATCCAGGACCAAACCGGCGTGGAGCGGAGATGACCGCAGACCAGGACTGTTGACCGCGGAGCCATGGAGCATGGAGGATCCTCTTCATACGATCGCCGCCGTATACTGACTATTGAATGCAAGTTACGTGATTAAAAATGGCATCCCTTGCATTCCTATTGGCTGATTTGATTCTTCAAATTCAAATCAGCCAATAGGATGAGAGATACTGAAATCCTATTGGATATTCAATTTTTTTTTTTTTTTTAGATTTGGGATTTTGGGCAATTGAAAAAGAGCTTAATTTTTTTATTTTTGATAATTTTATTTATTATTTTATGCAATGTTAGACTTTTTTATTTTCTGTAATTTTAGCTTAATTTAAACTTAGATTTTTAATTTTTAAAGTAATGTTAGGTTTTTTATTTTAATTGTAATTTAGTATTATTTTAGTTTATGTAATGTGGTTAATTTAGGGGTCTTATTTGCGTTGTGGGGTTTGGTGGATTGGGGGTTAATAGTCTTATTAGGTTAATTCCATTGTGGGTTAATGGCGGTTAAGGGGTTAATAGTTGTATTAGGTTTATTGCGTTGTGGGTTAATGGCGGATTAGGGGTTAATACTTTTATTAGGTAATTTGTGATGTGTGTGAATGACGGATTAGGGGTTAATAGTTTAATTAGGCATATGGCGTTGTGGGGGGTTGTCGGTTTAGGGGTTAATACTTTAATTATTAGTTCTGATGTGGGTTAATGGCGGATTAGGGGTTAATATACTTTATTAGTTATTGCGGTGGGGGATTGCGGGTGACAGGTAGATAGATATTGCGCATGCGTTAGGTGTTAGTTAATATTTTCAGGCAGTTACAGTGCTCACATACTCAGCGCAAGTCTTGCTGTGCCTGCTTATGTGTGGGGAGACGAAAATGAAGTAAAATTTCTCAATTTTTGCCGCTTAATCCTTGCTCTGCATATGTGATACCGATTTTAAAAGTGGTTCTATGTAAGTTTATTGGAGTAAAAATAGCGGCTGACGGGTCAAATATTCATGTCGCATTTATATGCGGTGCTGTATATGTGATACCAAAATTGTGTAAAAAACTGCGGCGCCAGCTTTTGCGGGCGACGTTGCATATGTAATCTTGCCCAACATGTCTGTCAATTATGCAAAACTAGGTATATAAAAAATATGTACTGTTTATAAAATATACAAGTGGCTCTTTGGAACACTTGCATAGATTCAATAAAACTCATTTGCAAAACTAATATCTTGCTGAAAAAACAAAAACCTTGCCGAAACTTCGCTGTTCAAAATTGTAATCACCCCTTGTCAGAGCAGCTGGCAAAATTAGCCCCATTGAATGGGCCTGCTCCACGCCGGATGTCTTCAGGATGGACCCGCACCGCGCCTCCGGGATCAAGATAGAAGATGCTGCCCGGATGAAGATTAAAGAGGCCGTCTGGATGAAGACTTCTCGCCGCTTGGATCAGGACGTCGCCGCCGGGCTGAAGATTGAAGAGGCCACCTGGATGAAGACTTCTTGCCATCTGGATTAGGACTTCAACTCCGGGATGAAGATTGTTCAAGCGGGACTTCAAAAACTGTAAGTGGATCGTTAGGGGGTTAGTGTTAGGCTTTTTTATGGGGTTTTTTAGGGTGGGTTTTTATTTTAGTTTAAAATTTGGGCAATGTAAAAGAGCTAAATGCCCTTTTAAGGGCAAGGCCCATACAAATGCCCTTTTCAGGGTAATCGGTAGCTTAGGTTTATTTTAGAAATAAGTTTTTTTTTGGGTGGGTTGGTTGGGTGGTGGATTTTACTGTTGGGAGGGGTCTTTGTGTTTTTTTACAGGTAAAAGAGCTGATATCTTTGGGGCAATGCCCCACAAAAGGCCCTTTTAAGGGCCATTGGTAGTTTATTGTAGGCTGGGGGGGGTGTTTTGGATGGGCTTTTTTATTTTGATAGGGCTATTAGATTAGGTGTAATTCTTTTTTATTTTTGATAATTTTGTTTGTAAATTTCCGTAATTTAGTGTTTGTTATTTTTTGTAATTTAGATTTTTTTTTATTTTTTGTATTTAGATACTTTGTAATGTTACAATGTAATGTTAGAGTAGTGTTAGGATTTTTTTAATGTGTAGTTTATTTTTATTTAATTTGTAGTTAGTTTAATTTTAGTTTAATAATTATATTAGTTTAATTGTTAGTTTAAACTTTTTTTTTTTTTTAATTTGACAGGTAAGTTTTAATTTAATTTAAACTAGGGAAATTGTAATTTTAATATAAAGTTAGGGGGCATTAGGTTTAGAGGTTACTAGTTTAAATTAGTTTATTGCGATGTGGGGGGCTTTCAGTTTCGGGGTTTATATTTTAATTTAGTATATTTCATTGTGGGGGGTTTTCGGTTTAGGGGTTAATAGGTTTATTATAGTTGCGATGGTGTAGGGCTTAATAACTTTAGTATAGTGAGGGTGATGTGGGCGGACGGCAGATGAGGGGTTAATAATATTTAAATAATTTTTTGCGATGCATGAGGGTGGCGGTTTAGGGGTTAATAAGTTTATTATAGTGGTGACGATGTCGGGAAGCGGCGGAATTGGGTTTAATAAATTTTATTAGTAGCGGCGATGTCGGGAGCTGCAGATTAGGGGTTAATACATTTATTATAGTGTATGTGATGCTGGGGGGCCTCAGTTTAGGGGTTAATTGGTAGTTTATGGGTGTTAGTGTACTTTGTAGCACTTTAGTTATGAGTTTTATGCTACAGCTTTGTAGCGTAAAACTCATAACTACTGACTTTAGATGGGGGTACAGATCTTGTCATTTGAGGCTGTAACGCTCGCTTTTTAGCCTCACCGCAAAACTCGTGATATTGGCGCTATGAGAATCCCATTGAAAAAACATCATTTTGGGGGCGGAGCCAACTATCCAAGTGACCAGACGTGCACCACAAGAGCTCTGGCTCTTAATTCAGACATTAGGGGTAAAAATATGGATTAATATATATTTTCTCATCTTATTCGAAGCCCCTTGCTAGTCTTGATAAGGCATACTTTCAACTACTTATGGGAACTTATATTTCACAACTAATCCCAATTTAAGCCCTGCAACGCAGCTACGCAGATGGAGATAGTTGGCGCAGCTTAAGACCTTTGATAGTTTCAGTGGGACCTGCAGCTCATAATACCTGCATGGTGGCTCGCTATTTGTACCTACTCAACCGACCCAAGTTGTTGAAACAGCCTCAGTAGAGATATCAGGTGTGGCTTACTACTATCGGCAAAGGAAAATGGCGGCTGAGATAGACTGGGAACTGATAGCTTCGAGCTATATTGAAACAAAGCTCCCTACTGTGGCATCCCATGGCTCTGTACCTACTACCCACGCTGTGCGAAGCACTGTAACTCATGAAATGGAAGTAATTTGTATACCTACAGTCACTCACACTTATCGGACTGGGGTGGCAGCTGCATCTTTAGCTCGTCAGAGCTCTTCCCCCATTTCTACTGCTGGGAGCGCCTGATTATGGCCGTAAGCATGGAGCGGCATTAAAAGTTACCTTGCAGAGCGTCCTTAAGCTGTCCCACTCATATCCAAAGGGGGAGGCCTTAGGAGAACCCGGTGCATTTGCAGCAGTGATCTGACCGCACGCTCGGATCTACATATGGAGCCCCATAGAATGAATGGCGATATCGGCAGCTGTCTGTTGCAGCTAGCTCAAGAAAAGCCCTCAGCCTTACACTCTGGAGTGGGGTAAAAGACTCTCCCTTTTGGTATGCTGCGCCACAGCGTTATCTCTCACCCAGACTGTAAATTGCTTAGAGAGATCAAGTGTGAATACGGACATTTTGCCTTAGCTATACAAAACTGACTTATTAGTTTCCCACTATAGCTTAATAACCTTTTATTTCACTTGCAGAGACCTCTACAATTGTTTTTTTTTCTGGTTTCCCAGTGTGCATGGAGTTGCTCTGCCTAGATTCACAACATACTTCTATATGCTTATAGTCTGTGATTAGAACGCAGTATTTATCCAATTTCTAGGAAACTTTCATGCTGTTTAGTTTTATTGTCACTGTGCACGTTTCCAGGTTTATTTAGGTAGTTTGGAAAGCTAGTTAAGTAGTATACAAGTCTCAAGCGACTGCAGCAACACCTATATCTTGGGGGTTTGTGTAACTTACAATATATGTTTCTCCCCTGTAGTACATTATACCTCCCTATATATTATTACCTCTAAGCTAACCACCTAATCTATGGATTTTCTCCACATAATATGCATACTATTCCACATAGTACTAATGTATGCAGGATGTGGGGTAGGTTGTATTTAGCTGACGCTCTTACACATACTACTTTTGAGGAGAGTTCCCTGTTTCCTCTGAAAACTGAAGTGTACCAATTTTCTGCTTGCACTTGACTAGCCTCTCATGCCAGTATCTAACTGCCCAAGTTCCAGTTTTAGGTACAACCTAATTGCACTGGTCCCTGTTTCTTAACGCATACTATAGATGTCTTTTATGTTCGCCATTGATTTAGGAAGCTACCCTATAGTTTGTTTAAGAGCTAAATTCTGTAGTTTGCTGTGTAGGGGCTATAGTTATATGAATATCATGATAGTTATTAACTGTTTACACTGTTTTAAGTCCCTAGGGAAATTTGTATTCTCTGTTTGGAATGCTGGACTCACTTTGTCATACATCCTCTACTATATAGCTTTGCCTGTAACTGCTAGAGATATTTAAAGTTCTCACTGACACAGCTGCCCACTTATAAACAATTCAGGGGGTTTATCAATCTGCTTGCTACAATGACCTTATTGTTGGTGCCTAAACCATTGGAATGGACATAACTATTGTGGGCCTACCCCTGTAAGAATATAGAACAGATTTAAAAGTATCTTGAGTTAGGTCTGTGTTATATATTGACCTCTCTTTACCACTGTACATGCCCATTATGAAAGTTATGACTTACTAGTGTCTCTTTTAGATTTAGTCCTCACTGCCCATAATAGATAAGGTTGTCCACAAAATATTTGATCTGGTAACACTAGGTATGCACTCTTCTCCTGCTTTTCGTCTAGAGATAGTTTGGGGGCGTAGATGTCTGCGGCCGAGATGTCTGAGTTCACTAACATATTTACAGTTATAATATGTAGATTTCATACAGATCAGGGGCCTTAGAGTCAACAGGGGACTACTAGCATTTAATGTCTGACATGCGCTTAACCTTTCATAGAACAGCTCCAGATATAATAAATGTTGTAACACTATAGAAGAGGGACAGGCAAAACACAGTTGTCATTATATGTAATGCCCACAATATGTTGTTGGGACCACCGCCATGTGGGAACGGGCAGTCTCGCTTGACAATATGTGACATACTTTTAGTGTGGGCTGGACTTACACTAACCTCACTACTTAAGGTCCCTGTACTTCAATTATTCTAAATAAGCTACATGAATAACGCCAAATTTATAAGTTTAGTTATTAAAGCTAAGCTCAACAATAGCCAAGCATACCATCTACCAATCACATCTCTATAACCATCTCACTCCCCCCCCCCCATATTGTGCCTTCTGGGCAGTGTGGGCTAACTGTGCCCTCTACCCTATTTATCATGTTAAGAGTTTTGAGAGGGTCTTCTAAGTAAACATAATTCTAACATCTAACTGAGGTTCCCACAATAACCATTACATTTTTGGCTACCAACGCATAGGATATACATGACATCTTTCACTTCACATATATTAGCCCTACACAAACAGTTTTTTAACTAATATACTATATTTATATTCTTGACATTTAAATATTCAACTCACCACCTCCCCCCTCTGTATAACATGTCTCCTAGGTTTAGGAGAACTAAATACGCGGTTCCTCTTGCCTATACCGCACTTTCCATCACCCCCTTAAGTATTATAGTTACCTATTTATGTCTACATATCCTAACATACTATTTCTGCAGCAAAATTATATTTTCATTACAATACCATTTGCTAAATAATACTCACATTATATACCACATTATATCATATATTCTATATTACACTCTATGCTTTGGTTAACTAAAAATCGAGGTTTATTAATGAGATCTGAAAGTGGTCTCCTTTGTTTATAATTGCCTTCTTTCACTTTAGTGTTTTCTATTACTCAGGATGGTCCCAGAGTGGCCTAAGGCGTCATGTAGAAGGTTTCTAAATGATTGGCATCCTATATATACAGTGGCTACATAGCATGTAAATTGTTGTCTTTACGTTTCTTAGATGTTTATTTCACCATTCCTGTAACATGGAAGCTTTACTGTATGTGACGTATGATGCAAAAACTTATTTTATATGGTTAATGTATGCCTTTAAATATACCTCAATAAAAATATAAAAAAAAAAAAAAAACACATCATTTTTAGGAGTGTGGGACTGATGTTGCGGTACAGGCTAAAAGGCTTGCGGTACACCTATACCGACAAGACTTGTAATGGCAGCGGTGCTTTTTTAACTCTGAAAATACCATATTTTCAGTGTTAAAAGACGAACGCACAAACTTGTAATCTAGGTGATTGTAAATAAGTACAGAAAACAATTAATGCCAGTAACATCATAAAAAGAAAAAAATCACAGCCCAATGTAGTCCCTGAAGAAATACAGTTTGCATGAAACGCATAGGATCTACACTGTAAGTGATATGCCTTTATAATTTTAATGTTATGCTTAATAAACTGGACTTTGAAACTTTAAAAAAAATTGCCACCTTCATGAGAAACAATCGCCACACTAAGTGCCTTTAATTTTTTAAATGCTGATGCACAGAGCATAATTTATACACTATTGAAACAGCTATAGCTTTTACCAGAAGCATTTCTGCCAATAAATGTATATTACAAATATGGTTCTTTTAAAAAGTTAGATGCACCTGTGTGCGTTCCAATTTTGGCTGGAATATCCCTTTAAGTGAGCCTAAATGCATTTAGACTAAGTCCTTGCCATAGCAATGAGGTCCCTCAGCAGCCTAATGAGTCTCCATGAATCTAACCAGTTGTCTCATCTAGTAGGGAAGTACAGGAGTTGGCACAGATATTGAGCTACATACACTTTCTGACCTCTGGGCATTATTGTCCTTTTGGGGGGCTTGCTTTAGAATGGCTGTCTAGATTTTCTTAGATGCTGAATCATTTCCTAACAATTAATAGGAAGGTTTATTTCCTATGCTTCAACCCCTGAGCGATGGTGTAGTGTGAAAGGAGGTGTTTATGCATGGAAAGAAATGCTCACTGTGACCATGTGGTATTCAGGTAGAGTTCAAGATGCGAATCTTCAGAACTGCAAACTCTTCAAATCAATCTAAGTGCAAACATGCTAGGTGCATACAGAATGCTTATGAAGTTACGCAGCAATCCCTGGAAGTGCATAAGACTCCCCTGTTTCTGGAGCTTTTCATTTGAGATTAATTAATTCCCTCAAGATCGGTTATGTTGTTTTATTTATTTGTTAATAGTTCTTACAGTGGTATGTTACAACATCCACATTTATTTTTAATCACTTGCTGCCTGAGGTAAATATTGTTCTGACAAAAAGTGAAAAAAGTATATTGGTAGCAGATGTTCCTGTTAACTTCCCTCTCCCCAGTAATATTCTCTATTTGCTAGAGCTTTTTTACTTTCTATTACTTATATTACGAGTTTTGCGCTAAACAGGGTGCAAAACGAACGCAACAAAAGTTACCTTATTTCACTCTCCATAGCACTGCCATTACGAGTTTCTGAAAAGCCTCCTTGTGCATGCGATATGGTGGCGATAAGCTCCATACCGCATAAAATCCAAGGGCTGCTTTAACGTGCTCGTGCACTGTTCAAATCAGTCGATAGGATTTCAGTAGGTCTCATCCTATAGGCTGTTTTGAACAGCCAATAGGATTTCAGAAGCTCTCATCCTATTGGCTGATTTGAATCAAATCAGCCAATAGGAATGCAAGGTAAGCCATTTTGAAACGGCTACCTTGCATTCAACTTCAGTGTACAGTGGCGACCGTATGAAGAGGATGCTCCGTGCAGGATGTCTTTGGCATCCAGGATATCTCTGCTCCATACCGTCGGGATGAAGACCCCAGGATTGATGAACACCTCGCCGCCTGGATGAAGACCTCACCGCCTGGTTGGAGATGGATGTTCGGACTTCAGAAACCATGAGTAGATCTTTCTGGGTGTTTTTTTTTTTAGATTAGGGCTTTGGGCTTTGAAAAAGAGCTAAATGCCCTTTTAAGGGCAATGCAAAAGAGCTAAATGCCCAATGTCCATACAAATGCCCCTTTAGGGGCAATGGGTAGCATAGGTTTTTTTTAGAGTTAGGTTTTTTTTATTTTAGGGGGTTGGTTGAGTGGTGGGTTTTTCTGTTGGAGGGACTTTGTATTTTTTTACAGGTAAAAGAGCTGATTTCTTGTCAGGGTTTTTTCCCTGTTTTGTCTGCCATGTGCTGCTGGCAGCCATTTTACTCACCTCTCTTGCTGACTATGGTGCATTGTGGGGGATGCTGCTCATTTCCTGCACTTCCTTTTATGGCCAGACTGGTGTGCATCATCTGTGTGAGACAGGATGCAGTCTCAGAATTGTGATGTCATCATTTATTATTTAAAGGGCCTCTGTTCAGTATGCTTTGCCTTTGCGTTGTCTCAGACCTGTTTGTGAGAGTTCCTGTGTATTACCTGGCTGTCTGACATCCTTCCTGGTTCCTGATCCCTGGCTTGTTCCTGACTCTGCTGTTTTCCTTGTTCCTGATTCCGGCTCATCTGACTATTTGCTTTGGCTCCTGACTTGGCTTGTCTGACTACCAACTCTGGTTTTGACTTCTGGATTGTGATCTGCCCTTTTTATTATTTTTTTGTTATTAATAAATAACTTCTCGTTTCAGTCTGATTCCTGGCACCCTGACATTACGTAAAGGCCATGAATCCTGATGGTGCTAATAATCCACCTTTACCTGCCATCATTTCCAGGATGGATGACCAGGATCACCGCTTGGATCAATTTGCACTAGCCCTGCAAACTCTGCTGACTTGCACTGCACATTTGGACCAAAGTGTCCCACAAGTTATGGCTGTTCCTGTTTCCGCTGCTGCACCTAGTCCTACCAGGAGCATGGCCGGTTCTGAACCTCTACCTCAGCGATATGGAGGTGATCCTATTCAGTGCAGAGGGTTTTTGAACCAGGTGGCCATTTACTTTGAGATGTTACCTCAGTCATTTCCCTCTGAGAGAGCTAAGGTGGGATTTCTCATCTCGTTACTCTCTGACACAGCTCTTGCCTGGGCTAATCCCTTGTGGGAGACTAATAAACCTGTGATTTCAAATTACCCTGAATTTGTGGCCTCCTTTCGAAGGGTATTTGATGTTCCGGCTCGCTCTTCCTCTGCTGCTAAACTACGCATGTCCATTCAGCAAGGTACAAGATCTGTTGCTCAGTATGCTATTGAGTTCCATACACTTGCCGCAGAGGTTGGTTGGAACAATGAAGTCCTTGTTGCCGCATTCTTTCATGGGCTCTCTGATGTGATAAAAGACGAAGTTGCTGCCAGAGATTTACCAGAGGATCTCGAGGCAGTGGTGTCTTTTTTTATCCTAATTGACATCAGACTCAGAGAGAAGCCCTCTTTCAAGGAGCGCTTGCGGAAGCCTCCTGTTCTGTTGTCTCCTATGTGTTTGTTCCCACCCATGCCTCCCTCTCCTCCCATGCTTCCTGGTCCCGAGTCACCAGGTACTGCTGAGCCGATGCAGTTGAGATTCGCGTGTCTCTCCATGGCGTAGAGGGCCTTTAGGAGGAGGGAGGGGCTTCACCTCTATTGTGGGTTACAGGGCCACCTTTTGAAGTCTTGTCCTACATGGCCGGGAAATGCTCACACCTAAGGTCCTGTCCGGGGCAGACCTTGGGTGGTTAATCCTCATCCCCGGAACCGCTTAAGGAGAAACCTTTGGTCACGGTTGACCTTTCCTGGGTGGACTCCTCCATAGTCACCCAGCCTCTTGTTGACTCCAGTGCTACGGGCTATTTCATTGACAGTGCTTTTATATCAAAGCACTCCATTCCTGTTTTGCCTCTGTCCATTCCGCTTGCTATTGAGGCCATTGATGGCAGGCCCCTTCAGCCCGCACTCGTTACTCACGAAACTGCTCCACTGTCCATGGCTGTTTAGGCTCTCCATTTTTAAACCCTCCATTTCCAGGTGATAAACTCTCCGCATTTTCCGGATGTTCTGGGTTATCCCTGGCTCCAAAAGCACAATCCCAGTCTCGACTGCCGCAGGTCCGAAATTTTGTTGTGGCCCCCGCAATGTATTTCCACTTGTCTTCGGAAACCAGTTAAAGTGCACTTCTTCGGTATCCCAATTGCCAGAGGAGTACCGAGAGTTCCTAGACTTTTTAACAAGGTGTGTGCCGGTACATTGCCTCCTTACCGGTCTTATGATTGTGCCATAGACCTGCAACCCAGAGCCATTCCTGCTCGGGGCCGGGTTTACCCTCTGTCTGTTGCAGAGAATTGTGCTATGGAGGAGTATGTTGCCGATGCTCTGTCACGGGGGATCATCTGCAAATCCTGCTCTCCTGCAGGGGCTGGCTTCTTCTTTGTGAAGAAAAAGGCTAGCGAGTTAAGAACATGCATCAATTATAGGGGTCTTAATCGTTTTACCATTAAGAATGCTTATCCTATTTTGCTCATTACGGAACTCTTTGACCGCCTCAAGGGAGCTACGGTCTTTACTAAAGTTGATTTGAGAGGAGCGTACAATGTCGTTAGGATCAAGGAGGGCCACAAATGGAAAACAGCGTTTAACACCAGGAGTGGGCATTATGAGTATCTTGTAATGCCCTTTGGCCTATGTAATGCTCCTGCTGTTTTCCAGGAATTTATTAATGATGTTCTACGAGATATGTTGCAACAGTGTGTTGTGGTGTACTTAGACAACATCCTTATACACTCACCCACACTTGAGGCTCATCGTTCTGATGTTACACGGGTTCTTCAGAGCTATGTGAGAACGGCCTGTTTTGTAAACTCGAGAAGTGTAAGTTCCATCAGACTCAAGTAACCTTCCTAGGTTATGTTATCTCCGTTGCAGGGTTCTCCATGGATCCTGACAAGTTATCTGCAGTTCTGCAGTGGCCTCGCCCAGTTGGTCTTCGGTCTATTCAACGTTTTTTGGGGTTCGCCAATTACTATAGAAAGTTTATTAAAAACTTTTCTTCCTTGGTCAAACCTATTACAGACATGACCCGTAAAGAGAATGATCCACTCCATTGGTCACCTTCTGCCATTAAGGCATTTGATAATCTTAAGACTGCCTTTGCTGCCGCTCCAGTTCTGGCTCATCCTAACCCTGTACTGCCTTTCGTTTTTGAGGTCGATGTGTCTGAGACTGGGGTAGGTGCCCTCTTGTCTCAACGTCCTACGCCTGATGGTTCCTTGCATCCGTGTGGTTTCTTCTCTAAGAAATTGTCTCCAGCAGAGTGCAATTATGAAATTGGCGACAGGGAATTACTGGCTATAATTTTGGCACTCAAAGAATGGAGGCATCTTCTCGAGGGTACTAGCGTGCCAGTGCTCATTCTTACTGACCACAAGAATTTAACTTATCTATCTGAAGCAAAATGTTTGTCACCCCAACAGGCCAGATGGGTGCTATTTTTGTCTTGGTTTAATTATGTGGTCTCCTACCTGCCTGGCAGTAAGAATGTTAGGGCTGCCTTCTCTCGACAATTTTCGCCTCGGTCCAAGGAGGAGTCTGTACCTACTGTTATACCTCCTGACCATATTTTAGCTACCATACGTACTAATTTGACTTCTCCCTTGGGGGAGGAGATCCTGGCTGCACAAACCAATGCACCTCCTGAGAAACCCAGTGGTAAGTGTTTTGTTCCTGAGAATCTTCAAACTAACTTTTTTGCACACTTACCACTATCCTAAAGCCGCAGGTCATCCAGGCAAGAACCAAATTATTTGGTCTGTCACTCAACAATTCTGGTGGCCAGGTCTTCATTCTGATGTTGCAGCGTATGTTGCCTCCTGCTCGGTTTGTGTACAGAATAAGACTCATTGATGTCTTCCTGTGGGTCTTCTTCAACCTATTGCTAATGGTGAGCGTCCTTGGACACATCTTTCCATGGACTTCATTGTCAAGCTCTCTGTTTCCAATGGTAATACTGTTATCCTTATGGTGGTTGACCATTATTCTAAAATGTCACATTGCATTCCCTTGATGAAGTTGTCTACCGCTCAGGAGCTTGCTTCAATTTTTGCCCGGAAGGTCTTCTGTTTACATGGGTTACCCAAGGAGATAGTGTCGGACCGGGGTATCCAGTTTGTCTCCAGATTTTGGCGTTCCTTTTGTGCTCAAATGGGGATCCAGTTTTCCTTCTCATCGGCATATCACCCTCAATCCAATGGGGCTGCGGAACGGTCTAATCAAGCTCTGGAACAGTTCCTTCATTGCTATGTCTCAGATCACCACAATAATTGGTCTGAACTGTTACCTTGGGCAGAGTTTGCTCATAATAGTGCTATTAATGCTTCCTCCAAGTTATCCCCATTCATGGCAAATTATGGGTTTCAACCATCCTTGTTGCCCGATTCATTCATGTCTCAGGGTATTCCGGCTTTGGAGGAGCATCTCCAGCAACTCCGTTCCATGTGGGTGCAGATTCAGGATTGCCTTAATCATTCTATGCAGCACCAAAAGTTCCAGGCTGATCGTAGGCATCTGCCCGCACCTTCCAACCGGGTTGGTGAGAGAGTTTGGCTGTCCTCCCGCAACTTGAACCTTTGTGTGCCTTCCAATAAACTGGCTCCCCGTTATTTTGGTCCTTTTCTAATACTCCGACGGGTAAATCCTGTGGCCTACGCTCTTGATTTTCCTCCTGCAGTGCGCATCTCCAATGTTTTTCATGTATCCCTCTTGAAACCATTGGTTTGTAATTGGTTTACCACTGTGTTGCCTCATCCCTGTCCTATTTTTGTTGACAACAATGAGGAGTATGAGGTCAGCAGCATTATTGACTCTCGTATGTCAAGGGGCCGTGTACAGTATTTGGTTCACTGGAGGGGCTACGGTCCTCCTCCGTGCCTTCCATACCCATTTCCCCAATAAGTCTTTTGTCCTCCCACGGGGGAGGGGTCGTTGAGGGGAGGGTACTGTGAGGGTTTTTTCCCTGTTTTGTTTGCCATGTGCTGCTGGCAGCCATTTTACTCACCTCTCTTGCTGACTATGGTGCATTGTGGGGGATGCTGCTCATTTCCTACACTTCCTTTTATGGCTAGACTGGTGTGCATCATCTGTGTGAGACAGGATGCAGTCTCAGAATTGTGATGTCATCACTTATTATTTAAAGGGCCTCTGTTCAGTATGCTTTGCCTTTGCATTGTCTCAGACCTGTTTGTGAGAGTTCCTGTGCATTACCTGGCTGTCTGACGTCCTTCCTGGTTCCTGATCTCTGGCTTGTTCCTGACTCTGTTGTTTTCCTTGTTCCTGATTCCAGCTTGTCTGACTATTCACTTTGGCTCCTGACTTGGCTTGTCTGACTACCAGCTCTGGTTTTGACTCCTGGCTTGTTATTTGACTTGTGGACTTTTTATTATTTTTTTGTTATTTATTAAGGTGTGATTATTTTTGCACTTCTCGTCTCAGTCTGATTCCTGACACCCTGACATTTCTTTATGGCAATGCCCTACAAAAGGCCCTTTTAAGGGCTATTGGTAGTTTATTGTAGGCTAGGGGTGTTTTTATTTTGGGGGGCTTTTTTTATTTGTATAGGGCTATTAGATTAGGTGTAATTTTTTTTATTTTTGATAATTTTGTTTATTTTTTGTAATCTTAGTGTTTTTTATGTTTCGTGATTTTAGTGTTAATTATTTTCGGTAAACTTAGATTTTTTAAATTTTTCGTAGGATTTGTTTTTTTTAGTTGTAATTTAGATTTTTAATTTTTTTTCTTAATGTTAGGTTTTTTAAATTTGTAATTTAGATTTTTTAATATATATTATTTTTTATTTTATTTGAATAGAAAGGTTAGGTTAATTTATAGTTTAATGTTAGGTTTATTTTTATTTCACAGGTAAGTTTTTATTTATTTAAATAGGGTTATCATGTCATTTTAATTTAAAGTTAGGGGGTATTAGGTTTAGGGGTTAATAGTTTAATTTAGTGTTTTGTGATGTGAGGGCAGCAGTTTAGGATTTAATAGGTTTATTTAGTGGCAGAGATGTGTGAGGCCGGAGGTTTAGGGGTTAATAACTTTATTTAGTGGCGGCGATGTCGGGGAGCGACAGAATAGGGGTTAATAACTTTATTATAGTGGTGGCAATGTCCGAATAGGGAATAGGGGTTAATATATTTCAATTAGACTTGTGCAGCTTCGAAAAATTTGTTTCGGTTCGGATCGATTCAGATCGATTTGAATTTCGGTTTGTATCGATTCGAATTCGGAAAAAATCAAATTAATTTGTTTCGGATTCATTCATATTCTTTCGGATTCGAAAAAATTTCGTCTGGATTTGGTTCGATTCGGTTCGGTTCGATTCGGAAATTCAGAATTTCGGTAAGTGTTAGGTGGGATGTACTGTATATTAGGTTTAACCCATAGTAGAGTGATAAAACCTAATATACTGTACAATACTAGTGTAATACACAGCCATCCGAATCTACCAAATAAATTCAAATCGATTTGGATTTATTCGGTTGATTCGGCACTACCGCAATTCAGAAATTCGAATCGATCCGAATCTCAGAATTCGACAAATTCGGCCGAATTTCGATTCAGACCGAATCGAATAGCACATTTCTAATTTAAAAAGCGTTGGTGATGTGGGTGGGCAGCAGATTAGGGGTTAATAACTTTATTTAATAGCCGCAATGTGGATGGGGGGCAGATTAGGGGTTAATAGGTTTCATATAGTGTTTGCAATGCAGGAGGGTGGCGGTTAAAGGGTTAATAGGTAGTTTATGAGTGTTAGTGTACTTTGTAACACTTTAGTTATGAGTTTTGTGAAACATTTTTGTGGCGCAAAACTCATACCTACTGCTTTCAGATGGCGGTATGGATCATGTCAGTAAAAGATGTAACACAAGCTTTTTAGCATCACCGCACAACCTGTAAAACCAACGCTATGGAAATCCCACACAAAAACGTCATTTTTTTGAGTGCGGGATTGACGTTGCGTTATAGGATAAAATTCTTGCTATATAGCTATACCGACACGACTCCCAATAGCGGTGTTACTGCTTTTACGCTGAAATTTCCATTTTTTCAGCGTTAAAAGCTGCAGCACAAAACTTGTAATCTAGCCATATGAGAGTCAACTCTCATCTTTTTTCTGGCTTGATTATTAAAAGATCACTAGATGTGTGAGATTCTCTAAAAATGATTGCTGGTCTTATGTTGCCCCTGGTGGAATCCTCTAAAATGCAGGAAACCCCCTTTACAAGATAAAAACTGCCTTAAAGCGACAATAATCAACAATGTTGATTTTTTTATTGTTTAAAAAGATAGATTACTCCTATACTACCCATTCCCCAGCTTGTCACAATCAACATTGTTATTTTTATGTCAAGGCATATGTAAGGTTAATAAATATACATATATTTTAATCATATATTTTAAGGCTATGCAATACAATTATATTTATTCAGATCTGAAATCATTCATTTCTGTCAGACAAACTGACTTCAAACATGTATAATTCTTCCCCCCCTGAACAGATAAGGTTATTCAAAAGGCACCATTTGCTCCTTAATTAAAAATACAAGCTTCAGAGCATCCCTTACCCCCATACAGTTAATAAAAACATAAATGTCTAAGGCTGTTGATTTAAGAGATAAACAGATGGGAATTAGCAGACTGGAATCAGGATACCATTTGTCTTTCAAACTGGAAAGGTGTAATAGGATCTCAAAAGTGACATCTTTTGTGAGAACTTCAGCATTACTCTAAGGTGCAAAAAAGACCCCATGTGGTGAGTAAAAGACGAAGAGTCTGGGCTAGGATAACACAGAGAAAACACATGGCTTCAAAACAACTGTATTTAGATTTTAAGTAAAATTAAATACATTTTGCAAAAGGAACAATGCCAGTTTTCCATGTATGTTTAAAATGATTCAAATAACCCATATATGTACATATATGTTGAAATTAAACACATTATATTAAATAGATAATTGCTGCATGGCATATTTATATAGGAAATAAATTCAGAATTAGTATAGATTAAATAACCATTTTAATAATCCCATATTTCAAGTGCATATATATAACATGCTTTCCTGTTTTCCAGATAGAACTAAAAGATGACACATACAGGACGATACATGGGATGAAATAAATCATATCATATGAATGTGCAATAAATGTTTATAAAGTTTTAAATACATCTCTTGAAATATAGTGAGATGGATATATGGAAGTTACTTTGATGTGATATGACTATGAAATATTGACATCTGATATTTAAATATAAATTTTCTGTTAGGCTAAATAAAATATAAATGTTATCAAAAGAAATTTACTAATGCAGTAAAATATAATATGTTTAATACAAAAAATTGAATAGCTAGCAATATAAATTACTCAATATAAATAATTTTAGACACATGTTTCATATCAAAATGACCAGAGAGGTAATGTGATCTTACCCGTCTGTGATTGGTATTGCGAACTTATTAATATGAGGGAATTATGGCAGTTATTACACATATTAAAACATTTTTTTTAAATGTTCAGAGATGTGTTTAAATGCATTGCTATGTTGTATGTCTGCTGCCACCTAAGGGCCGATACCAGTATAGCAGTTAAAGGATTTAGCTGTTCAAAAAAAAAAAGGAATATGTTTCCGTGGTGACCGAGGGCCAATCCAAATAGACATCCCACCTAACCAATGGGATGGTCAGATCTCGTAGGGCCACTCCCATGGTTTCATAAATGAGTGAAAAACTTATTTAAGTGAATGCAGGAAAGAGGAACAGAGACATTTTGCTGACTTGAATGATCCACTGCTGGGCGTCCAAAATACATTCATTCTGAGCAAGCTGATCTACCTTTTTCTCAGTGATTGCAAAAATGTACTTATATATTTTCTGAGATGAAAGCAGGAATCCTTGGTAACTGAACTATCAATTTCGGTCATCGCGGTAACGTATATATATATAAAATGAAAGAGGGTTGCAATTAATATTTTAACACAGATATATGCATAATAGCTGTAGTTTAAAGTATAGTGGAAAAACTTAAAGGGAGCAGTTTCATATTGTAGTTTATATTCAGTCTGTATATTGTTAAATACATATCCTTGATGCTAAATTGTTTTATCTATACAACTATAGAGTCATAACTCAGAATTGGGTTTTTACATAAATAATATATACAATTTCTGATGTTTTAATAGAAGTATACATTGTCCTATTGTTTAAATTAGCACTGTTAAAATTGTGTTGCTTGGGTATTGAGCTGTTAAAGATTTTGGAACCTCATTGTATTACCAGGGTAAAATTAAACTGTAAGTCATATTACTGAATGTTTGTAGCTGCTATTTTAGGTCTCATTGTAATATTTTAAATGCAGCTCTGAATGAAAGGCTTGTTTTTAAAGTAAATTTGCATTAGCTTTGCATAGCATATTTTAAATAGTTTTTGTTTTAACGCATATAATATTGACTCATATTCTAATTATTACAAATATTTAAGTATCAACATGTTCATAGTTATTTACTAATAATAAATAATTCAGATATTTATATTAATTTTGTTGTCTTAGTAGAAGTATATTGATTGTGGGTTCAGTCTAAAGAAAGATTGTTAAATATATTCCCTGCCATATACTCACACATTGTTTGGAGAATACTGCTAAGATTTTTATAAATATACTGACATATTATCTGGAGGCACTGATGAGATTTATTAAAATTCATTATATTTGATATCATATATTTGTAGTAAATAGAAATTATTATAAAAGAGAGAAAAAGTTTCATATTTCGATATTAATATTTTGAAGATATAATTTTTGAAGGATTGAAACATTGATTTTCCTATTTCGAGATTGACATTAATATCTTGAAATATTATTAAAGATTAATTTTTGAAAAATTAATAAAAATATTAATTTTTCATATTTAAAAATTAATCAAAAATATTAATTTTTCATATTTTCAAAGTTAATCAAAAATATTAATTTTTCATTTTTCGAAATATTAATTTTTCATATTTCAAAATTAATACTATTTTTTTTTTAAATATAATTTTTTTTTCTCTCTTTTTATCGGCAAAAATTGTATTAGCGTTTTAGTTTAACTAAATACTAAACCAATATAATAATGTCTGTAGCCAGAAGTGACTAATTTAATTTTATACATAGCGATGAAAATGGTCCCATCACCATACCCATTACTAAAGGTCAGGTCCTTAAAGGGACACTGTACCCAAAAAATTAGCATGCAATTTTAAGCAACTTTCTAATTAACTCCTATTATCAATTTTTCTTTGTTCTCTTGCTATCTTTATATGAAAAAAACTTTTTTCTTGGTTCAGAACTCTGGACAGCTGTTTTTGATTGGTGGATGAATTTATCCACCAATCAGCAAGGACAACCTAGGTTGTTCACCAAAAATGGGCTGGCATCTACACTTACATTCTTGCATTTCAAATAAAGATACCAAGAGAATAAAGAACATTTGATAACAGGAGTAAATTAGAAAGTTGCTTAAAATTGCATGCTCTATCTGAATCATGAAATAATTTTTTGGGTACAGTGTCCCTTTAAGAAAGATATCTTAAGTTACATTAAAGGGAAGTTTAATATTGCGGGTGAATTAAATGATTTTATGGATATGCTTGAAACTAGGGCTAAAAATATTACCATTAATAATAATATGTGGAATGAAGAGAATGAATTCTTCCAAGAATTATTAATGATTAATCAATGCAAGACTCCCAAAAAGTGAGACGAACTAATACTAAAATCTTGGCCCCTTTTAATATGCATTATTGACAAATGTCGTTTTGTGTCATAGACAAACGATTGCAAATACAGGAGCTAGAGAGTAGTATTCATTCCTCACGCAGATGCGAAGAGGATTTAAAAGTAGCCAAAAATAAAATGGATGAATTTGCCCAAAACCTAACAGCCTTAGATAAGCATAACATAGCCTTACTCACACAGAGTCAAGATTTAAATAAACAGCTTGCGCAAAGCCAGAGAGCATTAAGCAATTTAAAAAGGTCATATCGCCATAATGAAAACCCTTATATTAACAGTGAGAATAATACAGATAATGCTAACTCCTTTAGCGAAGGCGTCAGGGACGAGGTACAGAAATATATGGAACAGTATAGACAAATGACCCCTAATGGGTCAGAAATAGATTTCCCAAATAGGCAGTCACCTCATGATATAAATCCAGAGGACTGCTGTAACGCAGCTGGTGCAGGGAAGGGAAACTCTAACAGAGAAGCCCAAAATAAGTCTAATATAGTATATGATTCCCGTAAAATAATCACCTTCATACAGCGCGCAGTACCTATATTCCCCAATAAGGGAACAAAATCGGTAATTGATCATTTAGAGGCTTTTGAAAATGCATTAGCTATAATGAATGTAACAAGTGAGAAATTAAAAATTGAATTTCTGCCCTGGGTATTTGACAGTAAGCATCACAAATTCTTCACTTTACTAAAGGATATGAATATTCATTCCTGGAATGAAATAAAACGACAATGCAGAAAAGAATTCGGACAATATTGCACTAAAACTGCCGCGAAAATAGCGGTATATGGTTTAAAATGTAGTGCAAATCAGAGTCCAATCGAATTCCTTTCTGAATTGAAGAATGCGTACAGTATGGCTGAAGATAATCCCAGATTTGATGGCTCAGAATTTGTAAATTTATTTTTTGAAGCACTGCCTATACCCATCAAAATTAACTTAGCTAGAGGACTGCTCATTGGAATGGCTGATCAAAGAGAGTACAAAATTATACTCTATTCAGCAGTCCAGTGAGCAGGGGGTTTAAAAGGAATCAAAACCCAAAATTGTGGCAGAAACTAGGGTGTCACCTAAACCCCTCAATTTGAAGTCTAAACAGAAAACCTACGTGGAAGTGGCCAGTCAAAACAGGCCATCTCCATAGAGGTTTAACTCTGCCCCCTCCCCTACACAGGTTGAGGCACAGGGAGACTATAACCAAAGTGGGGGACATAATCAGGTGAATAATTACTCACAAAGAGAATACTCACCAAATAATTGGTATCCGCGCAAGGGTAGATACAATAGACGGCGAAGATATTCTCAGGGTAACCAGACATCCCAGGTATATAATGCTCCCCAAAGTACTAATACTGAACAAGCTGAACCCCAGGGGCAACCACACCAAAATAGAAATAGCGGCCCTGATTCTGAGGGAACCCAATGGTCCAGGAATCATTATTATGGGGCACCAAGAGATAGGCCCAGGGGTAGAGGTAACTTGTACAATCAGGTAGATATGCTTTTTACCCAGTTAAATCGGCTGAGCGAACAATTCGCTAATATGAGTCAAACTTCTACGGCTCAGCAACCGAACAATACTTTTTTAGGGGTACAGCCAGTGGTCAGCAGTGGACCACAGGCACAGTCATAAATACTGCAGTATCATCTGAGAGGGAGGGGAGAGATATACAAAATGTAATAATAAATATCAATGATACTAATCATGTTCTCTCCCCACAGACCGGAAACGGACAATTTAGCTGTGATGACAAGCAACCTCATCCGGTAAAAATTAACAAATCTCTTCTTTTGCAGCACTCCCTTAACCTTATTTCCACAGATGCAGTACACAAGATTCCAGCCGACCCTGTCATAGAGGAGACCGGTAGGTATGAAGTTTCTTCTGCATCGGAAAACACGGCGAATTCAGGTAACACGTGGCGAAGCCCACAGATGTATGATAACACCAACTTTATGTGTGAAATGGTAGGAACTGCAGGAAGGTATTATGTATTAGTTGAGCTGCAAGATTCAGTCTCCAACCCTATCATGGGATTAATTGACACAGGATCTCAGTCAACTATCTTATCCCACAGGTACTACACACAGCTAAATGAGCTAACACCCCACAAACCTAAAATAATAGAATTTGATGGTTCTCTAATAGGTGTTGGGGGTGACTCTCTAAAAGTTTACGGTACTGCCTGGCTAAAATTTAAACTGGGGAACAGGGTCATAAGGCACCCTGTCATTATAGTGCATCTGCCAACTGACCATTTAATTATTGGTAGTGATCTCCTGAAGCGATTAAGCACCATAATTGATTGCATAAATAATGTAATTTGGTCACAAGTTAAAAGGCCTATCAATTATGAAAAATCTGGTATATCTCACACCCGACATAGCTGTCACATGGTGGAAGAGAAACCAGATGCTGTGGAGATTCATTTCAGGAATAACTCTGGAACCTGAAATCACTATTCTACAAATAGATGATCAGACTCCTTTAAGTGGCTCTGATGGTAATACTTTTAAAATTTCGCCTGGAAAGATAGCGAATATTTCCCTAGATGGCGATGTATTAACCATATCACTCCACAAGGGGGATCATAGAATCCCTAAGGGGGGAGGCCACGCTCAATACCTCACAGGGATTGAGAGAGTTAAAGAGGATCTATTTATCCCTATCCAAATGCATGACCTTGGTACAACAAAATATGCCAAGTTGAGTTTAAAGCAGGAAGCTAGCTATATAAGTGAAGGTTTATTAGCGTAAATAGCTGAACCTAAAGTGAGTAAATATCTTTCTCCCCAAGACCACCTTGTCAACGGCCTGGATGACAGGTCTGAAAGCTATAACATCACAGCTAAGTGCTTATTATCTATCTCTATTGGTAATAAGTCAGTGAAGCACCTGTTTTTAGTTTTAAATACTCCCCATAATCAAATATACATTGGCAATGATATCTTACATAGATATGCCATACAAATAGATTTGATAAACTCTTGCCTCTGGAGCAGATTAAAGGGGGACCCTGAAGTATTTCAGAATGAAAATGCAGCCCTGAAATCAAACCAGCAATTGCCATATATAGCGATGTTATAATTCCTGCTGGGGCTGATAAATTTCTTTTACCCTTACAGGTAAAGAGAGGTCAGAAATTAAAAACTCCTGAAACACTGATTTGCCTCTCCCATAGAATACAAAATCTGGGTGTCACAGTAACCTACACTCCTATGGTGAATATTGGAACTGTTTCAATACATATTATTGTGCATAACATGACCCCACAGGATATAACAGCGTGGACTCTTTCCTTACAAGGCTGGCCATTAGAAATTCGCTACAAGCAGAATAAAAAGAATCCAGTCGCACAGGGGCTTGCTGAGCTCCACGAATGTGCTGCCAGAGATCCTGGGGAAGAATTATCAGAAGATGATTTTCTGGAGGAACAATTGCTTTCCCCATATAAAATGTACAATGAGAACCATTGTCAAACATTACCTTGGGTATATGTTGATGGTTGTTCTTACCATGCCACTATAGATAATGAGCGCAGATTAGTCGCTGGCATTGGTATAACCTGGGCAAATGGATTCTTAAATATATCTATAGGTTTCAACATTGGATCAAGATACAGTCAAGTTGCAGAACTCACTGCTGTTCTCAAAACCATTGAAATGGCTATTGAACATGGTATTCATGAATTTGTGATCATAACTGACTCAAATTATGTGCACGACAGTTTTGTTGAATACCTGCCAACTTGGAAAAGAAATGGCATGCAGAAAAGCAATAACAAACCAGTCAAGCATGGCATGTTGTTCTGCAAGATTGATAATCTGGTGGTATCCAATGATTTAACCATACACTGGAAAAAGACCAAAGGTCATTCCAGGGTTCTAGGTCCGGATAAGGAAGGCAATGACCTTGAGGATTCATTAGCTAAACAAGGAGCCATAACTGGAGAACTCCTTAATATTGACCACTTAATGGTTGCAATTCAGGTAGAAGCCATCACCAGAAAACAACAGAGTGAGCCTAATTTGGTACAATGGAGTCAGGATTCTCCTAGTGAGGACTTGATCATTAGTCAAAAAGAAGACCCCATTGTAGGCACCTTCTATAGACACATAGAAGATCCTGAAAGCAACTCCATCTCAAAAGAGGATTGTATTGGCAAAGAAGATCTTAGAATCTTAATAAAATCTAAATCACAATTCAAGTTACAGGATGGTTTGTTAATTAGGACCTCCAAAACTGGCATTCAGCAATGGGTAGTGCCCACCAAGTTCAGAGGTCTAATGCTTCAACATGCCCATGATGCTCCCACATCTGGTCATCGTGGTGCCAAACTCATGTACGAAATATAACGTGACTACGCTTTTTGGCCACACATGTTGAAAGATGTTCAAACCTACTGTCAAGGTTGTTTAATCTGTCCACAGGTCCAACCCACTGTGCCAACGCATAGAGCGCCATTGCAGAAGAGGGGGATGGTAATGCCATGGTCAGATATACAAATTGATTTTATTGGTCCAGTAACAAGGTCATCAAGAGGTAACAAATACATGTTAAGAGTGACATGCCTGTTCACTAAATGGGTAGAGTGCATTAGTGCACCTAACAATAGTGCTGAAACATGTGCAGAGTTGCTCATCAACCATGTATTTTCCATATTTGGTTTGCCCCAAAGAATCGAGTCAGATCGGGGGACCCACTTCACTAGCGAAGTGATGACCAAAATGTGGAAGATACTAGGGGTTAAAAGAAAGCTCCATATTGCATATAGAGCTGCCTCAAGTGGTGGTGTAGAGCGTTACAACCAGTCCATTGTTAAAATCCTCAAAACGTTTGTGAGTGAAACGGGTAAAGACTGGGTTGTAAAACTACCTCTAGTCTTAATGGCATTAAGAGCAACTCCAAGTAGTGCGACCAAGATGTCACCTTTTGAACTGATGACTGGTAGAAGAATGGTTCTACCTCAGCATCTGCTGTACCGTACATCAGACCAAAACTTGATAAACGCTGCCAATACACATCAATATGTGGAGAACCTAAGAAAGCATATGCAATATGCCTTTGCATTTGCTCAAAGGAATTTAGAAAGAGTCGCAACTGCCACTAAAACCTATTATGATCTTAAAACATCCAAAAAGGAATATGAAATAAATGATAAAGTTTAACTTTATAACTTTGGAAGAGATCAGGTTAGGGAGAAGAAATTTCTTCCCTCATGGAAAGGTCCTTTTGTCATTAATGACAAAATATCTCCAGTGGCCTATAAAATATGGATCCCCAAAAATGAAAGTTTCATAGATAAATGGGTCCATATCAATTAATTATGGGCATGCCATCCTAGGTCCCAACCAGTGTTCCCTCTACGGCTAGTTTTGTGTGCGGCCCAGCAGTGAAACAGTTAATTAGGTAACCACACCCTGCAATTAGCAAACACTGCACAATGCAGATGGGAAGGTATGGTCCTCTTGTTAACTATTTCACTGCTGGGCTGCACACAAAACCGTCCTTAGAGGGAACACTGGTCCCAACTACAAGTCATAGACGGAGAATAAAGTGTCATATCCCCAAATGCACTAAAGACATACTGTAGTTTAAAGATGCCTAGCTGATAAACATGAAGGCTCAAAATTGACAGACTCTCTACATAGAAGACTGTCTATGGCGTGTACGGTCAACATCCTCACCAAATACCATTGACTTTAAGCCAATTTAAATACATGTGTCCTACATTTATTTAAAATTGGAAGGGGGATTTATGTCAAGGTTAATAAATATACATATATTTTAATCATATATTTTAAGGCTATGCAATACAATTATATTTATTCAGATCTGACTGGTCAGTAGAAATGATTCATTTCTGTCAGACAAACTGACTTCAAACATGTATAATTCTTCCCCCACTGAACAGATAAGGTTATTCAAAAGGCACCATTTGCTCTTTAATTAAAAATACAAGCTTTAGAGCATCCCTTACCCCCATACAGTTAATAAAAACATAAATGTCTAAGGCTGTTGAGTTAAGAGATAATGAGATGGGAATTAGCAGACTGGAATCAGGATACCATTTGTCTTTCAAACTGGAAAGGTGTAATAGGATCTCAAAAGTGACATGTTTTGTGAGAACTTCAGCATTACTCTCAGGTGCAAAAAAAAGACCCCATGTGGTGAGTAAAAGATGAAGAGTCTGGGCTAGGATAACACAGAGAAAGCACATGGCTTCAAAACAACTGTATTTAGATTTTAAGTAAAATTAAATACATTTTTGCAAAGGGAATAATGCCAGTTTTCCATGTATGTTTAAAATGATTCAAATAACCCATATATGTATATATATGTTGAAATTAAACACATTATATTAAATAGATAATTGCTGCATGGGATATTTATATAGGAAATAAATTCAGAATTAGTATAGATTAAATAACCATTTTAATAATCCCATATTTCAAGTGCATATATATAACATGCTTTCCTGTTTTCCAGATGGAACTAAAAGATGACACATACAGGATGATACATGGGATGAAATAAATCATATCATATGAATGTGCAATAAATGTTTATAAAGTTTTCAATACATCTCTTGAAATATAGTGAAATGGATATATGGAAGTTACTTTGATGTGATATGACTATGAAATATTGACATCCGATATTGAAATATAAATTTTCTGTTAGGCTAAATAAAATATAAATGTTAACAAAAGAAATTTACTAATGCAGTAAAATATAATATGTTTAATATGAAAAATTGAATAGTTAGCAATATAAATTATTCAATATAAATAATGTTAGACATATGCTTCATATCAAAATGACCAGAGAGGTAATGTGATCTTACCCGTCTGTGATTGGTATTGCGAACTTATTAATATGAGGGAATTATGGCAGTTAGGAATATGTTTCCGTGGTGACCGAGGGCCAATCCAAATAGACATCCCACCTAACCAATGGGATGGTCAGATCTCTTAGGGCCACTCCCATAGTTTCATAAATGAGTGAAAAACTTATTTAAGTGAATGCAGGAAAGAGGGACAGAGAGATTTTGCTGACTTGAATGATCCACTGCTGGGCATCCAAAATACATTCATTCTGAATGAGCTGATCTACCTTTTTCTCAGTGATTGCAAAAATGTACTTATATATTTTCTGAGATGAAAGCAGGAATCCTTGGTAACTGAACTATCAATTTCGGTCATTGCGGTAACGTATATATATAAAAAGAAAGAGGGTTATTTTAACACAGATATATGCATAATAGCTGAAGTTTAAAGTATAGTGGAAAAACTTAAAGGGAGCAGTTTCATATTGTAGTTTATATTCAGTCTGTATATTGTTAAATACATATCCTTGATGCTTAATTGTTTTATCTATACAACTATAGAGTGATAACTCAGAATTGGGTTTTTACATAAATAATATATACAATTCCTGATGTTTTAATAGAAGTATAGATTGTCCTATTGTTTAAATTAGCACTGTTAGAATTGTGTTGCTTGGGTATTGAGCTGTTAAAGATTTTGGAACCTCATTGTATTACCAGGGTAAAATTAAACTGTAAGTCATATTGCTGAATGTTTGTAGCTGCTATTTTAGGTCTCATTGTAATATTTTAAATGCAGCTCTGAATGAAAGGCTGTTTTTTAAAGTAAATTTGCATGAGCTTTGCATAGCATATTTTAAATAGTTTTTGTTTTAACTCATATAATATTGACTCATATTCTAATTATTACAAATATTTAAGTATCAACATGTTCATAGTTATTTACTAATAATAAATCATTCAGATATTTATATTAATTTTGTTGTCTTAGTAGAAGTATATTGATTGTGGGTTCAGTCTAAAGAAAGGTTGTTAAATATATTCCCTGCCATATACTCACACATTGTTTGGAGAATACTGCTTTTTATAAATATACTGACATTAATAAACTTTACAACATTTAAACTTCTACATTTCCCACTGTTTCTAAGCCTCTGCAGGCCACCTCTTATCTCAGAACATTTTATCATCTTTTAACACATAGACAGTGCTAGCTCATGTGTGCCATATAGATTACATAGTTCTCAATCTTGTGGTTTTATTTATGAAGCTGCACTAATTGGCTTAAATTCAAGTTTGTAAATAGCACTGAGATAAAGGGGCAGTCTGCAGAGATTTAGATAAAAGGTAATCACACAGGTCAAAAGTATTTTAATTTAATAGTGATGGTTATGCAAAACTAAGGAATGGTTAAAAAAAATAGATTATCTTTTTAAACAATAAATTGTATACATTATAATAGGGCTCACAATAATTATAATTAAAAATCTTATGAAAGGAATAAATGGAGTAGTGAAGTAAAAAAGTTCATTAAAAAATATATTATTAAACCATTCAAATTCATGACAAAATTGTTCTGCAAGAATCTTATTTTATGAAAAAATATAAATTTGTATTGAAATTACACAGAAAAATAGCCAATTTAAGGCACCCACGAGAAATTTGACTACATTTGAGATGCAAATAATCTCTGCTAGTGGGCTGAATAGGGAAGTTCCTGAGGGCATAGCTACAATTTCTCTGAAAGTATCAAAATTGTATAAAAATGCATCATGTCCGCCGCACGGTGATAAATGCCGACAACATACGCTGTCGGCATTTATCATTGCACAAGCGTTTCTAGTGAAATGCTTGTGTAATGCTGCTCCCTGCACAGGCCGCTAGCAGGGGGGTTGTCAATCAACCCGATAGTATCCAATCGGGCTGATTGCTGTCCGCCACCTCAGAGGTGGCGGGCGAGTTAAGGAGCATCGGTCTTATGACCGCTGCTTCTTAACTTACATTTCCGGTGAGCCTGAAAGTACGGGGTAGATAGCCGCAACTGGTGCTTGGTAAGTCAACCCCTTAGGGTTAGATTACAAGTGGCATGCTAAAGTTAGCTTGAGTTGCGATAAGCAATATCGAGACCATGTTAACTTGTGCATGTGTTACAAGTTGAAAGAAAATGGTTGAGTTCCAGCACAAACAAAATTTGCTCTTGTCATGGTTAGCGTTACTGAAGACCTAGCGTAAGCGTAAGGGGTAAAAAAAAAAGTTGTACCAAGCACAACATAGCAGTGTTATACTCATATACTGTATATACACTATCTAAATAAAGTTATTCATATAAATACTACTAAAAAATATGTATAAGTGTTAAAATGTATATGATATATCACAAGAAGTGAGACTGCAAAGGACTATACACTATCATCTATATATATATATATATATATATATATATATATATATATATATATATAAAAATATATTTATATAAAAAAGTGTAAGGATAGACAAGCGCACAGGAGGCACTCCTAGTGTAATACGTTTTTTTAAAACAGATGCATATATAAAAGAAGAAATATCCGCACTCACTTGGTTTTACCTCATCCACTATGAGGTATTTTATCAGCTCAGTGTTAGTAGATGTTCACTCCTCAGTCAGAGCCCTCAAGCATCCTTTTGATAACCCAGCTGTTCCAGGATCCTTAATACTAGTGTCCTAGCGTAAAGCTTGCACTGCAGCCACTCCCAAGGTGTACAGGGGGTTAAATAGATCCTACTGTATTGATAACAGTAATTGGGCTAATGGTGCCTTAATGGGTAAAGTACTAACACTTATTTAGTATGTGCAGAAAAAAACTTTAATGTTGAAAACATAAAATGTATCACTTGTATACAATACACAGATAAAATTCCAAAGTTCAATAACCTCTCCACTTATGGAGGTACATTCTTGTGACAAGCACTAGATCTGATGTGCAAAAAAGAGCGATAGTCAAAAAGCGTTTGCAGGGTAAGTTACTTAATCCTGTTATCCGCAGACTAATTTTCTCTTATAGATAGAATAAATACAACTATGGAGTGCTTAAGGTCTTAACAGTTATCGCACTGTTTGTTCAGCGTGCAGCAGCTGTTACCTTACTTCGCTCTGTGTAAGACTGTGTGTGTCGTGACGTGTGGCGGGGGCGGAGCCTAATGTGTTTCACAACCAATACGTTGCTTCTTCAGAGGTGAGGGCTGCCCCCCTAACCTGTTAGATTTAAGAGTTAGCTACCTAGCAATTAGCCTGTCATAAGCTCCTCAAGCGCCATCTTGGTTTTGGGCACTGACTTTATATGTTCTAATGTTAACAAACGAGCGTTATAAATAACATAATACCTGCAATTTGTATTAGTTGATCATTATTAATATATAATACATAAAAGCATATATAAATGTATAATTGATTCATTTGAAATATATCTTAAATGTTAAAACTTTCTTTATATATACACATCTTGAATCCTGGATTACAAGGAATCATGGATTAATTATAGTTAATAAACTTCAAATCTACTTAAAAGCTTCCTTTTAAAATTGTGTTATTCTTAGATAATGTTATTAAGATGGTTTAATATTTATACATTATAATACACCTTACTTAAAATATCATAAAGTGGCAGTAAAATCCCTAAAATGAATAACATTATAGAGTTTGCATTATAAAAATGCTGCAAGGTCAATATCCTTATTTAACCCTTTTGGTGCTAAAGTGTCCAGTGTATAGACCCAAAAGCTTTCTCTATTACGTAATTCTAAAAGTCTATTACCTCCTCTATTACCTTTTTGAACCTGTTCAATTGCTTTAATAAAGAACTTATTTTTGCTATTTCCATGTACATGAGAGAAGTGGTTTACCAATGGATTTTTTTTTTTTTTAAATACCAGCTTCAGTATTTTTCATGTGTTCTGAACAACGTATCTTTAAACCTTGTTTGGTACACCCTATATACCTCATTGGATTACTACAGGTACATTCTAGCATATATACCACGTAATCAGATTTCCAATTAAGCATACTATTGATTGGAAATTTATCTCCATTTTTTTCACTAACCACAATTTTTTCGTGAGCATTTAAAAAAGCCTTTTATATCAGTTATCCTCCTAATATTTTTTTTCTTTTTAGTATTTTTTATCACACTGGGAGCTAGCAGGTTTTTTAAATTTTAATTTTTCTTATATGTAATATCTGGTTTGTCTCCCAGTACCTCTTTCAGTATTGGGTATTTTTGTAATATAGACCAGTGTTTTTGTAATATATTTTTTATTTTCCAATGACCCTCATTAAAGGTTATCTGGATATCTTTTTTTTGGCAAATTTATCTTGCAGATGAATCTTTGCCTCTACTTCAAAGTTTCCTAATTCTGTACAATTTTCTCCTAAGCCTGTGAAACTGTCCAAATGGAATATTTACTATCCACCTTGGATGTTGTGCACTCCTAGCATCCATATATCCATTGGTGTCTGTAGCTTTCCTGTATAGCTTGCTATGTATGCCACCATCTGAGGTGTATAGGGTTACAACCAGGAAGTCAATTGAGGATATATACATTTTTTGTGTAAAAGTCAGATTCATACTGTTGTTGTTAAGCTCCTGTACATAATTAGACCAGGATTCTGTTTCACCATCACAACTAATTAAAATATCATCAATGAACCTTCGCCAAAAAATGATATTTCCATTTCTAAAGGAAGATCCATTGTATATCATATCTTCCTCAAATGCTCCCATATAGAGATTTGCAAAATTAGGCGCAAATTTAGTGCCCATGGCTGTACCGGTACTTTGCAAATAGAATTTTCCTTCAAACATAAAATAGTTTTTTTGAAAAATAAATCTAATTGAGTTTAGTATAAATTATTTTTGTATCTCAGGTATACAATTAGTTGTGTCTAATGATTTTTTAATTGCACTTATCCCTGTTTCACGTGGAATGGATGTATACAATGCTGTCTAATGTAGCCATTTGTACGTGGATTTCTACTCTAGTTCTTCAATTATTTGTAGTAAATGAGGTGTATCTCTTAGATATGAATGTAAGTTAGTTACCATAGGTCTAAGGAATAAGTATATATACTCAGATAGTGAAAAAGGGTGTGTGTACAAGCGCTAAGGTAATCCCCAAGCTGTATCCAAACAGAGATCCTAACCAACCTCCAAAAAATATGCACAAGTAGTAAGAAGTGAATACAGCGCCAACAAGAGGCCAAGGGATAAATATACTCACAGAGAGATAAAAGAAGATTATTTAATGAACCATGTTAAAAAGCATCAGTAATAAAAGACTATATATAAAAAATGTAAAAAGCACATATAAATAAAATTACAAATATAGGAATATCTTACAGAAGCGGCTCAAAGGGCCAAAGCTGATAATTACAATAAAAACAGAGGTAATAACAGGTGATCAGTGTGAGTGGTACACCAGAATAAGAGTGTATACTAATAAAACAGAATTAGCCTAAGTACAACTGTAGCAAGTGCATCAAGCAAAAAACTAATAAACAATAATACAAACAATAGTGTTCAAAATTAGTGTTACAAAAATAGTGTTCCAAAAAATAGAAAAATGCACTGCAGTGCAAAAAAAGGGGGGTAGCAAAATAATTGTATAGATACAATCAAATAGTGAGTGAGTGAAAATGGATATAAAAATGCTAGCTACTTAATCCAGTGAGGTTAAGATATAATTAAATAAAATACACAATATGCAATAACATAAAAAATAAAATACACAATATGCAATAACATAAAAAATAAAATATAAAATATAATCCAAAAAAGTATTCAAAAAGTTGATCAACAAATGTTAGTGAAGAACAAAAATAAGTCAATCAAAACAAAAAAATGGAAAAAATGGGTGATGAAAAGCAAGGTGAAAGTGAGGAAATTGATTCCTTCCAATGTTAGTTACTTTAACAGATCCAAATTCCTGAGTGTGGTTGCTGAAGTAGCTGATTGGATCCTAGCACCTGTCAGCTGCTCCTATGGTATCCTAAAAAGTGTCCCTGTAAAAAAAGAAATTCACAACAAAGTGTATCCAATATGAGAATGAAGTAAAGATTAAAGTAATGCTTACCAATATGTCAACGCGTTTCTGCCCTCAAAAAAGGGCCTTTCTCAAGACTAGAATATTGGTAATGGCAGCTGGCCTTATATACAGTTTAGAAGTAGCCTATATGGTAGTTTAATTGATTAATTGTATTGTTTGGGCGCCAAATCCCTCCACTTCCTGTGTAACATCTAAAAGATTCCCCCATAAAGTGTAGTATCTACACTTTATGGGGGAATCTTTTAGATGTTACACACAACTCTCGCGCAAACACCCTCTCATTAGCGCTAACCCTACATGAAAATATGAATATTTTATATTCCAATGTTCTTTATGTAACGGAATATGTTCTATGTATTCATAAATACATATTTCTAAATATATCTGATAGTTTTTTAAACAAATTTATATTTATACCTATATTATTATTATTATTATTATTGGTTATTTGTAGAGCGCCAACAGATTCTGCAGCGCAATATAAAGATGATCTTTATAAATAGGTATAGATATATACAGATATATACTTTATAGGAATATCTATTTCGAAATACGTAAAACATATTCTGCTATGTACAGAACATAGGAATGGTACAAGCACCTTAGGCTCTCTGAGAAAGTTCTGTGTTTAAAATAATGGTGCACTGTGCATACTTAAATACACATTTAAAACAGCTATAGCTTTTATTAGAAACATTTTTGCTAATGCATGTATATTACAAAATTGCTTCTATTCAAAACTAAAATGCAGCCATGTGGATTTCAATTTTGACTGGAATGTCCCTTAAAAATATCAATTAATGAATCTAGAGCACAGTTTTAATTTATTACTTAACCTTTAAATCATTAAAATACAAACTTTTCCTGTACACACTTGCTCAAGTTCTATCAATATTCTTATACCATTAACATGCGCTCAAAGCATTAGAAATGAACGCTTCCTTAAAGGGACACTGAACCCAATTTTTTTCTTTTGGCATTCAGATAGAGCATGCAATTTTAAACAACTTTCTAATTTACTCCTATTATCATTTTTTCTTAGTTCTCTTGCTATCTTTATTTGAAAAATAATGCATCTAAGCTTTTTTGGGGGTTCAGACCTCTGGACAGCACTTTTTTATTGGTGGATTAATTTATCCACCAATCAGCAAGAACAACCCAGGTTGTTCACCAAAAATGGGCCGGCATCTAAACTTACATACTTGGATTTCAAATAAAGATACCAAGGGAATGAAGAAAATTTGATGATAGGAGTAAATTAGAAAGTTGCTTAAAATTTCATGCTCAATCTGAATCACAAAAGAAAAAAATTAGGTTCAGTGTCTCTTTAATACACCAAAATATGAAATGGACCATAATCTGTAATTGTATACCCTGAAGTCATCAACAAATTTCTCATATGTATCTTCCCTCCACTGATGTAGGTGTGTCTTTTTTTTTTTCTTTTTAAAAAAGTACTTTCAAAAGCCACCCTCTGGCCACATAATGGAACCTTTGTTTTGGGTCAGTTGGAACCATAATGTTTATATATATATATATATATATATATATATATATATATATATATATATATATATATATATATATATATATATATATACAGGGAGTGCAGAATTATTAGGCAAGTTGTATTTTTGAGGATTAATTTTATTATTGAACAACAACCATGTTCTCAATGAACCCAAAAAACTCATTAATATCAAAGCTGAATATTTTTGGAAGTAGTTTTTAGTTTGTTTTTAGTTTTAGCTATTTTAGGGGGATATCTGTGTGTGCAGGTGACTATTACTGTGCATAATTATTAGGCAACTTAACAAAAAACAAATATATACCCATTTCAATTATTTATTTTTACCAGTGAAACCAATATAACATCTCAACATTCACAAATATACATTTCTGACATTCAAAAACAAAACAAAAACAAATCAGTGACCAATATAGCCACCTTTCTTTGCAAGGACACTCAAAAGCCTGCCATCCATGGATTCTGTCAGTGTTTTGATCTGTTCACCATCAACATTGCGTGCAGCAGCAACCACAGCCTCCCAGACACTGTTCAGAGAGGTGTACTGTTTTCCCTCCTTGTAAATCTCACATTTGATGATGGACTACAGGTTCTCAATGGGGTTCAGATCAGGTGAACAAGGAGGCCATGTCATTAGATTTTCTTCTTTTATACCCTTTCTTGCCAGCCACGCTGTGGAGTACTTGGACGCGTGTGATGGAGCATTGTCCTGCATGAAAATCATGTTTTTCTTGAAGGATGCAGACTTCTTCCTGTACCACTGCTTGAAGAAGGTGTCTTCCAGAAACTGGCAGTAGGACTGGGAGTTGAGCTTGACTCCATCCTCAACCTGAAAAAGCCCCACAAGCTCATCTTTGATGATACCAGCCCAAACCAGTACTCCACCTCCACCTTGCTGGCGTCTGAGTCGGACTGGAGCTCTCTGCCCTTTACCAATCCAGCCACGGGCCCATCCATCTGGCCCATCAAGACTCACTCTCATTTCATCAGTCCATAAAACCTTAGAAAAATCAGTCTTGAGATATTTCTTGGCCCAGTCTTGACGTTTCAGCTTGTGTGTCTCTTGTTCAGTGGTGGTCGTCTTTCAGCCTTTCTTACCTTGGCCATGTCTCTGAGTATTGCACACCTTGTGCTTTTGGGCACTGCAGTGATGTTGCAGCTCTGAAATATGGCCAAACTGGTGGCAAGTGGCATCTTGGCAACTGCACGCTTGACTTTTCTCAGTTCATGGGCAGTTATTTTGCGCCTTGGTTTTTCCACACGCTTCTTGCGACCTTGTTGACTATTTTGAATGAAACGCTTGATTGTTCGATGATCACGCTTCAGAAGCTTTGCAATTTTAAGAGTGCTGCATCCCTCTGCAAGATATCTCACTATTTTTGACTTTTCTGAGCCTGTCAAGTCCTTCTTTTGACCCATTTTGCCAAAGGAAAGGAAGTTGCCTAATAATTATGCACACCTGATATAGGGTGTTGATGTCATTAGACCACACCCCTTCTCATTACAGAGATGCACATCACCTAATATGCTTAATTGGTAGTAGGCTTTCGAGCCTATACAGCTTGGAGTAAGACAACATCCATAAAGAGGATGATGTGGTCAAAATACTCATTTGCCTAATAATTCTGCACTCCCTGTATATATATATATATATATATATATATATATATATATATATATATATATATATATATATATATATATATTCTGCTGGGAACCTTTTGGCCATTATTATAAGTATTATTGGAAGAACCTTTAGAAGAGTTATGTCCCATTTTACTTTTTAGCATTTTTTTTTAATGTCACTACGGGTTTTTACTTACAAGTAACACAAATTCTAACTTACACTGAAACAACAAAACCAACAAAACAGAACAAAAGAGAATTGTGTTCTATCAGGGGACTCTGTACCCCAACCAGCGACACTACATAACATGTCTGCCACAGAAACACTACATAAAGTGTCTGCCCTTAAATGACCGCTGCAGTTTTATGTCTACTCAGCATAGCCCCAACCAAGACTAACATTACTTCCACACCGGAACTACTACCAGTGCTCCAACAGGAAATAAAACTGTCTAACCTGGACTTACCTAAACTATATACTTCCAGAAACATATAAACAGATACCTGGTAACTACGTGTCCTGTTAGGGTGTCACAAGTTTTGACATTTAGAAAGCAATTTACACTTTTACATTTACATAAAAAAAATATTTACACAACACAACGCAACACATAACATTAATGAATCAATAGACAAAGCCACTTAGAGTCACCCAGAAAGCCAAACAGCTCTGACCCATTACCCAGAGACACTCAATTACTGTTACACTAAAAGCAAAAATGCTCTTACCATTCAGAAAACAGTGCCCCCTGGAGCAGAAAGTCATTGTCACCTGGACTGTCGTCTGAGATGTGCTATCCTGTTCGTGACGCCATGTGTTGGTGAGTGAGTAGAGAAACAATACATGGTTTCCTCTGGAGTGGGGGTCAGTCCCCAACCCAGGTATTTATACACAGGAGACAGGGCATCCCTGATCTCCATATCTAAGCTAATACAGTTCATGATTGGCTAACTAACAAAATGCAAGAGGTTATTTTTCAAATATGGTTACAACATAAGTAACTAACAATTCTTTAAAATTGAAGTCAGTAAGTTCTATTCATCAGAGTAGTAGGTGTTACTGTGTCTGACCATATATCAAAAGTGCAAAGGTCAGGGAGGAACTAGTGTCTGCTTTTCTAATATATATATTTGTGTTATTCTAAGTATATTATTTCTGCAAGCTTGCTTAATTTATGTGATGATTTACATACATTCATTTATATAGATACAAGCAATCAAATAGGATTGAGCTCGCATTCTATTGGCTGATTGGAACAGCCAATAGAATATGCGCTCAATCCTCTTGGCTGATTGGATCAGCCAATATGATTTTTTCACCTTTAATTCCGATTGGCTGATAGAATTCTATCAGCCAATTGGAATTCAAGGGACGCCATCATGGATGACGTCATTTAAAGGAACCTTCATTCTGGAAGAGTCGTCGTAAGAAGAGAATAATCCGCGCCGGATGTCTTGAAAATGGACCCGCTCCACGCTGGATGGATGAAGAAAGAAGATGCCGTCTGGATGAAGACTTCTGCCCGGTTGGATGAAGACTTCTGCCGCTTCGTTGAGGACTTCTGCCGGCTTAGTGGAGGATGATGTTGGGTCTTCAAAAACTGTAAGTGGGATAGTGTTAGGTTTTTTAAGGGTTTATTGGGTGGGTTTTATTTTTAGATTAGGGCTTTTGGGTGGAAAAAGAGCTAAATGCCCTTTTAAGGGCAATGCCCATCCAAATGCCCTTTTCAGGGCAATGGGGAGTTTAGGTTTTTTTAGTTAGGATTTTATTTGGGGGGTTGGTTGTGTGGGTGGTGGTTTTTTTTGTTGGGGGGTGTTTGTATTTTTTTACAGGTAAAAAAGCTGATTTCTTTGGGGCAATGCCCTGCAAAAGGCCCTTTTAAGGGCTATTGGTAGTTTAGTTTAGGCTAGGGTTTTTTTTATTTTGGGGGGGCTTTTTTATTTTGATAGGGCTATTAGATTAGGTGTAATTAGTTTAAATATCTGATAATTTATTTTTTTATTTTGTGTAATTTAGTTGTTGTTTTTTTTGTAAATCAGGTAATTGAATTTAATTAATGTAATTAATTTAATTGTAGTGTAAGGTTAGGTGTTAGTGTAAGACATGTTAGGTTTTATTTTACAGGTAAATTTGTATTTATTTTAGCTAAGTAGCTAGTAAATAGTTAATAACTATTTACTAACTAGTCTACCTAGTTAAAATAAATACAAACTTGCCTGTAAAATAAAAATAAACCCTAAGCTAGCTACAATGTAACTATTAGTTATATTGTAGCTAGCTTAGGGTTTATTTTACAGGTAAGTATTTAGTTTTAATTAGGAATTATTTAGGTAATGATAGTAGGTTTTATTTAGATTTATTTTAATTATATTTAAGTTAGGGGGTGTAAGGGTTAGGGTTAGACTTAGGTTTAGGGGTTAATAAATTTAGTATAGTGGCGGCGACGTTAGGGGCGGCAGATTAGGGGTCAATAAATATAGGCAGGTGTCGGCAATGTTAGGGGCGGCAGATTAGGGGTTAATAATATTTAACTAGTGTTTCTGATGTGGGAGTGCAGCAGTTTAGGGGTTAATATGTTTATTATAGTGGTGGCTATGTCCGGAGCGGCAGATTAGGGGTTAATAAGTATAATGTAGGTGTTGGCGAAGTCGGGGGCAGCAGATTAGGTGTTAATAAGTGTAAGATTAGAGGTGTTTAGACTCGGGATTCATGTTAGGGTGTTAGGTGTAAACGTAAATTTAGTTTCCCCAGAGGAATCAATAGGGCTGAGTTACGGAGCTTTACGCTGCTTTTTTGCAGGTATTAGACTTTTTTCAGCCATTGATGGGGAAATCGTGAACGAGCACTTAAAACCAGCTCACCGCAGCTTTCAGCAGCGCTGGTATTGGAGTGCGGTATGGAGCTCAATTTTGCTTTACGCTCACTTCTTGCCTGATAATGCCTGGTTTTTGTAAACCCGTAATACCAACGCTGTAGGGAAGCTAGTGGTGCAATAACTTGCAAGTTATTAAAGAGCAGCTCTTACCGCAAAACTCGTAATCTAGCCGTAAGTAATTTATGTGTTTAATGATGCAGGCTGAAATGCAAAAACAGACATACATTCAGAACTAGCTATCGTTTATAGCCCCTATTCAGACAAACTGCCCCCCTTGACTGTGTCTAGTTAACTTCTTCAGACTTGACTAAACACTGCAATGAAAAAGAGATATAAATTGTTTTGTATACAGCAGTACCTCAGATACTTGACTTCACTGTGCGGAAATACAAATGTAGCGGTACACTGCAAATAGGTATGGCTTTCTGAAAGCGGGAATAAAAGGCCATAGCTTAGATTCAGAAAACCCATTTGTGAAACCAATAAATCACAAAAATAAATGCGGCAGCATTGCAACTAAAAAAATGTAATTTTAATAAAGATTTGTACCAGCCCTTTTCCAGATCTTTGAGTTATGAGTCACTCTCCATTATTAGTGGAGCAACATCTATCTTGTAAGTGATCACCTCTCAGTGCAAAGAGTTCTGCAGTGAAAGACACCAACATCACAAAAATGCATCCAACACATTACAAAACAAACAAGTTGAAACAAAAATGAACTATAGCTGTAACACATTCCACTCTTATATATATTTCTATTCTTAATTTTTATATTGAAAAAAGTCAAAACAGTTAAAGAGAAATAAAGGAAGACTAAACTGAGTCTCATCAGCATTGAAAGATCAAGACACTACCACAAGATGAGATACTTCACAAAGGCTATAGAGTCTATATACATTTTGCATAGTAGGCCTAAGTGTAGATGGAAAAACTGTTAATATAACAGATCATTTATTGTAAACTATAGAGTTTTTCTTTTTTCTTTTATTAAAGGGTCTACTTGATTTTACATTGTTTAAAATAATAGTTAACACCTTTACTACCCATTCCTTAGCTTTGCACAACCAATATTGTTTTATTGATATACGTTATAACCTCTAAATTTGCCTATCTCTAAGCCTCTGCAGGCCACTTCTTATCTAAGTGCTTTTAATTAGCTTTTTACAGCCAGACAGTGCTAATTCATCTGTGCCATATAGATAACATTGTTCTTCACTCACGTGGCATTATGAAGCAACCACCCAGCAATAATTTGCTAAAATGCAAGTTTGTTAAAAGCATTGAGATAAGGGACAGTATCAGTCAATCTAAAAAGAGGCTTAGATATAGGTAATCACAGAGGTAAAAAGTATATTAATATAACAGTGTTAGTTATGCAAAACTGGAGAATAGTTAATAAAGGGATTATCTATCTTTTTAAACAATAATAATTTGTCCCTTTAAGTCCCATATTTGTGCTTTTTTTAATGTCTTTAATGGGCTGATTTCTTATGATGCGGGCAGACATGATCCGCTGTAGAGGATCATGTCTGCCCATCATTGCATAAGCTGTCGGCATTTAATAATGCACAAGCATTTCTAGTAAAACGCTTGTGCAATTCCGCCCCCTGCAGATTCTTACGACCGCTGCTTCTTAAAGGATCAGTCAACACAGTAGATTTGCATAATCAACAAATGCAAGATAACAAGACAATGCAATAGCACTTAGTCTGAACTTCAAATGAATAGTAGTTTGTTTTTCTGACAATTTTAAAAGTTATGTCTATTTCCACTCCTCCTGTACCATGTGACAGCCATCAGCTAATCACAAATGCATACATGCACCATGTGACAGCCATCAACCAATCACAAATGCATATATACTTATTCTGGGATTCCTTGCACATGCTCAATAGGAGCTGGTGACTCAAAAAGTTTAAATATAAAAATATAACTGTGCACTTTTTTTAATGGAAGTAAATTTGAATAATGAAAGTTTAATTTTGACTTGAGTGTCCCTTTAACTTATGTTTCCAGCAATCTGGAATCTATGGGGGTAGATTACAGCATCCGCTGCTTGTTAAATCTATCCCATAGTATAAATATAAGTAAAACAGCATTTCACTATTTTATGTGCTGTATCTTTTCCAGTTTTAATTTGTTATTAACTGAAATTGATAAAAAAAACTTTGAGGTCCAGAGAGCTGGCTTCAAATGTTCAGGCCTACATGTATTTCCATGCTCATGGAAGTATAATTCTGTTTAGAAGATTGGGTTTATCTGTCTCCCAGGGTGCAAAGTGGCATCCGGCTTTCTGGGCATACACACACATCTGCTTAGGCAAGTAATTGGCATTTCCTAGGGATTATATTTCTGGCAGTGTACCATTTGATACACTGCATTGCACTGAAGCAGTCTACATAATAGAGTTATGTCAGTTATGCTTAGTAACTGACCTGTATTTTACTGGCCCTTTTATTGACTGTTTGTATGATATACATTATTTTAGTACAAATTAACTAATTAGTAGAGATAACTTTAATAGGTCCTATATGGATGTTGCAGCCACAGTTAGTATGTTCAGTTTCAGTTTTCATTTTCTTTGGTATAGCTCAAAAAAGCTATGTTTTTTATATAGTATGGGCTAGATTACAAGTGAGGCGCAAACGTTTTTAACAAGCAGTTTTAATTACGCTGATATTACAAGTTAAACGATTTATGATTCAATCCTTACTGCAATCTCAGAGCTGTGGTTAGCTGTTTTCCGAAACTAAAAAGTGTCACAAAACACATCGAAATACATTGCAAAGTACAGTTAAACTCATAATAACACCATCTAATACAGTACACAGCTAAACACAAACACAGCAGAAATGTAAAAATAGTCCTGGTCCTTAAAAGAGCAGTAAACTTACATACTAATGTTATATAATTCTGCACATAGTGCAGAATTATATAACATTAGCTTACTGGCACATTTATACTTTCGATTATTTCAGAGAAATTGTATGTAAAAACCTAATTTTACCAGAACGCCGCTCCTTGCTCTACTGAGCGGGTCTGATTTTTACACAGCGCATCCCGGCAACACTGTCTAGTTACAGTGTGCCCGGTCGCGCCATTAAAATAAATGTAGCTACTAGACCAGAGCGGGAGCGAGCTACATTCATTTTAATGGCGCGACCGGGCACACTGTGACTAGACAGTGTTGCCGCGATGCGCTGTGTAAAAACCAAACACGCTCAGTAGAGCAAGGAGCGGCTTTCTGGTAAAATGAGGTTTTTACATACAATTTCTCTGAAATAATTGAAAGTATAAATGTGCCAGTAAGCTATTGTTATATAATTCTGCACTATGTGCAGAATTATATAACATTAGTATGTAAGTTTACTGCCCCTTTAAGGGTAAGAAAATTGAAAAATGGTCTGGTCACTAAGGGGTTAACATAGAGATATAAAAAGATAAATTTCTAAAGATGTAATTGTATATATAGATATATAGATATACTGTATATATATATATATATATATATATATATATATATATATATTTATACTGTATAAACTGTATATATATATATATATATATATATATATATATATAAATACTGTATAAACTGTATATATATATATATATATATATACATATAGATGTTTAACTATATATTTACTGTAAATATTCCACATATCAATGTTCTACACATAGCAGAATATGTTCTATGTATTTTAAATACACACACACACACATATATATATATATATATATATATATATATATATGTATGTATATCTCTATCCCTACATATAATCATGTATATGTATATATATATATATATATATATATATATATATTTATATATGTATAAATATATATTTGTTTACAAAACATATCAGATATATGTAGAAATATTTACTTATGAATAAATAGAACACATTCTGTTATGTTAAGAACATTGGAATATGAAATATTCATATTTTCATGTCGAGTTAGCACAATTGTAAAAAAGCTATAGTGTCTGCACGAGAAAGCGGGTGTTTTTTTCCCTTTTTTTTCTCCATTGACTTCTATGCGGAATGCAAAAATGAGATTGCGATTTTTGAATTTTCGGGTTACTGCTGGAAAAAAAAAAACAGTTTACTATCAACCTGTAATACAAGCGCAATCCAGCTAGCGAAAAAATAAAATCCTAGAGGAGTTTTTCGCTATAGCAAAAACGCAAAATCCTGCTCCATTTGTAATCTATCCCTATGTCTTTTTTTTTTAGATCTTTGAGGAAGACAGCTTGAAATGTGTTTAGCAACTTTATTGCGGACTTGTGGAGCTGTTTTTCTTCATTTTTAATACATCCTTTGTGGCATCTTAATCTTGTAAGTGTTTGTTATTGCAGTAGTCCATAAAAGGGACAGTAAACACTTTGAGATTTTTACATTTTTAACTATGTATAGCATAAAAAAATAAATATCAGTTCATTATTCATTTTGCGCGCTTTCCCTGTAATTGAAATCTTAAAATTGTGAGTTCTACAATCTACAGTTCTGAAAATTGAAAGTGCACACTGCAGACTTTACAAGCTTACAGAAAAATAAAAAATACTAGGGAGCGCTTAGATAAAGCTAAAGAGTATAGTAAAATCAGAACAATAAAAAACTAATTTAAAATCAAAACTTAGAAAAAACCTATATCTCACAAGCGCAGAAAATTAACCACAAAAGTGGACATAGGAATGATCCACAGTTATAAATATATATATAGATAATATATAAATAATATTGAATGAATGTTACCAATGTAAAAAATCAAAAAATGAAAAAATGATATGTAGTATTAATAGCCAGAGTGAGATGCCGGTTACACAATAGCTGAAATATAAAAAATTATAATTGAAATATAAAAAATTATAATTTATTACACAAAACAATATAGGTCGACCTATTATAAAATATCACAAATAATAGACAAATACAATTAACACAGAAACAGGAAATACAAGTGCAGCAAAGTCTATATGGTTCTGTAGGACACGGCTATTGCATTGCACCCAAATGAAAATCTGTAGTGTTATTCCGAAAGCCGTATTCCAAATTGCAGTCTGTTTTTAAAAAGTCTTGTGTGTCAATCCACCAGAATTTAAGCGAAGGAACAGCTGATTGTGAAGGGCCGTCCTAGCAGTGATGGTAAGTGACGCTGTGTTCCTATAGACAGAGAGTCCTCTTAGTGTATTATCAGGACCAATACCAAAACGTATATCTGTACTCACATGTCAGAGAGCAGGAACCGGCTTCCAATCAGCACAAGCACTGATCGTGCCTTAGACCACCCACGGAGAGTTTGCGGGTTCGAGTAGTAAAGCAGAGGCGCTAGGCTATATGAGTATGAAAGTTGCGGCAACACGTTTCAAAACCAAAGTTTCTTTCTCAAGCTTGCACTGCATCACCTGGGTTTTCAGCCGCAACTTTCATACTCATATAGCCTAGCGCCTCTGCTTTACTACTCGAACCCGCAAACTCTCCGTGGGTGGTCTAAGGCACGATCGGTGCTTGTGCTGATTGGAAGCCGGTTCCTTCTCTCTGACATGTGTGGTTAATTTTCTGCGCTTGTGAGATATAGGTTTTTTTTAAGTTTTGATTTTATATTAGTTTTTTATTGTTCTGATTTTACTATACTCTTTAGCTTTATCTAAGCGCTCCCTAGTATTTTTTATTTATCTGTTGGTTTCTATCATAGGTCTTTAGAGGGTGTCCTATTTTCTAGTTGGAGTTTGAGTATTTATACTTATTGACGCTGGTCACTATATTCTATAATTTTAAGACTTTACAAGCTTAACTTTGTTACACATCTTTTCCTTGGTTTCAGAAGAGATGATAAGAAACTGCAAAACAATGGGAACCTTACAATAGTAGCCAATGCCATCGACTTACAGGGAGTGCAGAATTATTAGGCAAATGAGTATTTTGACCACATCATCCTCTTTATGCATGTTGTCTTACTCCAAGCTGTATAGGCTCGAAAGCCTACTACCAATTAAGCATATTAGGTGATGTGCATCTCTGTAATGAGAAGGGGTGTGGTCTAATGACATCAACACCCTATATCAGGTGTGCATAATTATTAGGCAACTTCCTTTCCTTTGGCAAAATGGGTCAAAAGAAGGACTTGACAGGCTCAGAAAAGTCAAAAATAGTGAGATATCTTGCAGAGGGATGCAGCACTCTTAAAATTGCAAAGCTTCTGAAGCGTGATCATCGAACAATCAAGCGTTTCATTCAAAATAGTCAACAGGGTCGCAAGAAGCGTGTGGAAAAACCAAGGCGCAAAATAACTGCCCATGAACTGAGAAAAGTCAAGCGTGCAGTTGCCAAGATGCCACTTGCCACCAGTTTGGCCATATTTCAGAGCTGCAACATCACTGGAGTGCCCAAAAGCACAAGGTGTGCAATACTCAGAGACATGGCCAAGGTAAGAAAGGCTGAAAGACGACCACCACTGAACAAGACACACAAGCTGAAACGTCAAGACTGGGCCAAGAAATATCTCAAGACTGATTTTTCTAAGGTTTTATGGACTGATGAAATGAGAGTGAGTCTTGATGGGCCAGATGGATGGGCCCGTGGCTGGATTGGTAAAGGGCAGAGAGCTCCAGTCCGACTCAGACTCCAGCAAGGTGGAGGTGGAGTACTGGTTTGGGCTGGTATCATCAAAGATGAGCTTGTGGGGCCTTTTCGGGTTGAGGATTGAGTCAAGCTCAACTCCCAGTCCTACTGCCAGTTTCTGGAAGACACCTTCTTCAAGCAGTGGTACAGGAAGAAGTCTGCATCCTTCAAGAAAAACATGATTTTCATGCAGGACAATGCTCCATCACACGCGTCCAAGTACTCCACAGCGTGGCTGGCAAGAAAGGGTATAAAAGAAGAAAATCTAATGACATGGCCTCCTTGTTCACCTGATCTGAACCCCATTGAGAACCTGTGGTCCATCATCAAATGTGAGATTTACAAGGAGGGAAAACAGTACACCTCTCTGAACAGTGTCTGGGAGGCTGTGGTTGCTGCTGTACGCAATGTTGATGGTGAACAGATCAAAACACTGACAGAATCCATGGATGGCAGGCTTTTGAGTGTCCTTGCAAAGAAAGGTGGCTATGTTGGTCACTGATTTGTTTTTGTTTTGTTTTTGAATGTCAGAAATGTATATTTGTGAATGTTGAGATGTTATATTGGTTTCACTGGTAAAAATAAATAATTGAAATGGGTATATATTTGTTTTTTGTTAAGTTGCCTAATAATTATGCACAGTAATAGTCACCTGCACACACAAACTAAAAACTACTTCCAAAACTATTCAGCTTTGATATTAATGAGTTTTTTGGGTTCATTGAGAACATGGTTGTTGTTCAATAATAAAATTAATCCTCAAAAATACAACTTGCCTAATAATTCTGCACTCCCTGTATATGATTCTCCTAGAGTTCATTTTGTGAAATTTAAAAAATCCTGACCCTTATCTTCTTCTTTGCCATTAGCCTAAAAGCCAGCATATAACTTACCACTATCTTGGCCTAAAAGCCAACATATACCTGACCACTTATGTTTACATGACTACTAGCCTTAAAGCCTATTTGTTCTCTTCCACTGGAATAATAACCTATTTACCTGAATTATTTTCTTAAAGGGACATTAAACACTTTGAGATGGTAATATAAAATGATAAATTGTATATAATAAAACAACTCTGCAATATACTTTCATTATTTATTTTGTCCTCTTTGCCTGTAATTCCATTCTGAAATTGTGAGCTTTTCAGTTCCTGTTAGAAATGGAAGTGCAGAACACTGTTAAATCCAGCACAGCCATTGGCTACACACTCTAGTGACCTATTTATAACTGTCTCTAATTGGCCACAGCAGAGAAGGTAACACAAGTTACAACATGGCAGCTCCCAGTGTTTTATAGACACTAAAACTTTACACTTATTTTGTCACTTTTTAAACAACTAATGAAACTTTAGAAAATACATCTACATGTTAGTCATGGACTAATCTTTTCTTTGAATGCATCATTCTATCTAGCATGTATTTAGTGTTTAATGTCCCTTTAAGAATTTTACTGTACTTGACCATAGGCTAACAAGCCAGATGAGACCTCATAGCAGCCTATAACCTACCTATAACCTTTTCACTACCTACAGTCATTGATGCTATTTTACATCTCAGCCTTATTTTGCCTTTTTCTTTAACAAATAACACCTAATATATTAGCCCCTGGGTGCTTGTCACTGTTCTTTTGTTTGACAAATCATGATAGCACTGCTCCTCAAGAAATTTCATTTTTGTAACTATTGTTTATTTTCTTTTAAATTCGAGTAATTGATCTTTATTTTTTTTTATTTTTTCAAATGAATATGTTAAAAATTATCTCTATTTGCCAATCATCTCCTTGTTGTTTTTTTTCTTTTGGTATGTTTAAGCAATTAACACACTATTCATTGAAATACTCTGTTTATATATACTAGCACTGGAATTTCTATGTATTTTTTTAAGTTCTTTCAATGTTCTTCCTACTGTATATAATTTTACTTTCAAGCATATAAATAATGTAAAGATCTGGCAAAAAGGACGTGTCTAAAGTGCTTGTCCTATGTCAAAAGAATGTTGTTCTCTATGGAGTTGTGAAGAGAAAATCTATATAATATATCATAATTTCATAACCTCTTGGTAATACCTGTCTGACATGTACAGAATATGTAATATTCATCTGCATCTGCCATGATTTAATTATTATTGCTCTTCAACATTTTTTCCATCTCAATGTCCCTGCTTTACGTCTCCCATCATTATTAATGTATCATTGTAAAACTTGAAAAGTCGGTAACCATAAAATATCAATAACTTCTTTAATATTGATATAATAATATGAAGTTGTATTTAATCTAAATGCCCCTAACAAAAAATAAAAACTATGTTAATGATCATCACAGATAGAGAATTTTGTAATCATCGTATAAAAACCATAGTGCTTGCAATCACTAACCTGAAGAACAGTTGGTTGGACTGGATGAACAGGTCATACCTTGTGGATTCCAAACATGCTATACTTATAATAGTAAGTCAACTGATTTACTAATAAAGCTAACTTCATCCAAATTGAACAAATTATGGATAATTTTCCATCTGTACTATTAATCATTTTTGACCAGTCATAAGCTATATAAATGGCTATCCATTAAAAAAACATATATAACAATATATATTAAATACTGAACTAGTATATATTAAAATATTAATTCATAATTTTTACTTGTATACATGTATTGTTTAAAACTATTAAAAATATATATTAATTAAACAGAGAAGTCTGACTGTAGATGTAAATTAATTAGTTTAGTGTGCATTTAAAATAAATGCACATCTATTGTTTCTGAGTTAGTTTAGTCAATAACAGGTGAGCTTGGCAAGTGCAAAACTAGTCTTTTAAATCATATTTTTAAAGAGTTCATAAGCAACATGCTTTGAGTCTATTATCAAATTGCTGTAGGTTAAAAAAAAGGAGAGCAGCTATAATTATTAACACATTATGAAATGATTGTGCAATAAAATTGTGTAAACTAGGTAAAAAAACATCACTAAATATCCTGTTATAATTGTGAGCATAGTTTAACTCTTTGAGACTAATAGCCTGATCATCGAAAACTCGCCAGCATGGAGAGAAATCTCACAAAATCTTTTGGGGCTTTTTCTAAGCCTTATATTGTAATGTATGTGTATCTCCTTCCCATACAGAATACTGCATAGTGAGACGAACAGTTCTCTATTTAAAATTTGCCGTCCTAAATATATTTGAGGTACCTCATTGTACTGATGAGACTTGTTAGAGAATCTCTCCAAAGCGGAGACCATTAGATCATCAGGACCTTTGGCCTAAGTTGGTTGTAATAGATGATTGTATTGCTTTTAGAGAATAACTGACCTTTGGATATTTCTAATTCTTGGTTATTTCACCCAATTTTAAATGTTAATATTAAATTGGTTCAATGTTGTAATGTTGTCTATACAGTTCCATATATGGTGTTAAATCGCTATTATGGGATATGATTTAGTAGATTTTATATCATATACTCACAAAAAAATAGTCATCATATATAATTCACCCCAAGGTATGTTAATACATTTTTGTTTATGCATGAATACAATCACAATAATATGTACAAATGCAAAATAAAATGCTTAATATATGTACCAGCAATAATTATGGATTCCTATATTTACTGATTTTACCCGGATTGCTGAAAACAAAGAGATAAAACACTTAAAAGATCAAGACATTTAGGGCTAGATTATGAGTGGATCGATATTGTTAGCGTGAGGAGCATAATGCGATTGCAAGATTGCAGTGTTCTTTTCTCTCAAATCCATATTACTATTAAAATAACTGCAATTTCATTTGTGCGTGGAGCGGTAATGTGTGCTTGTATTACAAGTTGAAAGTAAATGCGATCGCTCAAACACAATCGGGTTTACAGCTCAAAATTTTATGTTACCTTAAAGGTTGCATAAAGAGTTTGTCCAGAGGAAACAGTTGCACTAAACTACAATTTTAACCCCTAAACCACTAATAATGGTAAAAACCTAGCGCCCGGGAAGAGGTACCTAAGGCTCTGGACAAATGGCACCTATCTGCCAGTGGATAACTTGAGAATAATATGAAATGAACAGAGCGCCCAACCGAATGTTGGCTAAGGTACTTATAGATACAGTAGATAATATATTATGTAGGTTAAAATACTGTATTTATTACAGAACACTAAAAATCATATAGATTTATATAAAACACATATAAATTTGTATAAAAGAAAACATGGATCCATGTATAGAAAAAAAACAAGTATCATAAACACAAACTTCTATTCATATAAACAAACTTCTAAAACACATGATTAGCCTAAAGGGCAGATGCAGCTAATACTGCTGTGTTAGAGAGACGCTAGCATGAGTTGCTAGATAGCTTTTAGTGTGTGTCCGAATCTGTCCAGTATGTCCATAAACTTATGTCCCAGAAATAATCCAACAGTGAAAAATTAGTGTCCAAAATATAAAAAAAAAAAAAATTAATAAAATGATAAAAAATCTTCTATAGTGTCCAGATTGGTGGCACAGTAGTGGAAAAAAACTGTCACCAGACAAAAACAAAAACAGATGGGAAAAAATAAAAATCAGATGAGAAAAAATGTGCACATTCCAAACAGAAACAGAAACAAGACTAAACCGGGTGTGGAAAAAATTGTGTTCCTAGTGGTGAGAATCTATCTTCCTAGTGATGAAAAACTCGTCTGTGTCTTCAGTAATCCTGAAGCTTGTGAAGCTCCCTTGTAAATCCTTCTGTGAAAAATAATTATAATAGTGTAGATTGTTTCCAAACCATGTGTATATTAGAATAAAGCTTACAAGGCTTACAAGTCTTAATAAAGGCCTACAGTAAAGGCCGAAACGCATTGACTGACTTCTAACTGGTAAGCCTTATTCTAATATATTATTTTATTTTTTTATTATTTATTTTTCTGTAGTGTAGCTTCCCCCCTCAATAACCAACCCCCACCCCCTCCCAGATCCCTTAGATCGAAAATGCCCCCTCCTCTCTCCCTCCTTTCCTGTTTCATAGTGTAGAGCTCCCACCCACTTCCAGCCACTTTAAACTCCTAACGACGTACAGGGTACGTCGCTGGTCTTTAAAGACCAGTTTGTGTAAGACGTACCCTGTATGACGTGAGTCGTTAAGGGGTTAAAAAATACTAATATTAGGGGAAAAATTACCATTAAAAAAATAACAAATTACCAAAAAGTTATGCCTATTCTAAAACCCCACTTTAAAAAACCCTACCCCAAAATAAAAAAACATATATTAACACTAAACTACAAATATATCCCTTAAAATGGTCTTTTGTAGGGCATTGCCCTAAAATGTTTTACCTCTTTTTCTGAAAAATAAATAACAACCTTCTACCCCGCCCCATCAAAAAAAAATCTATTCAAAAAAACTACTCTAAAAAGTGCCCTGAAAAGGGTATTTGGCTGGGTATTGACCTAAAAAGGGCATTTAGCTCTTTTGCTGCCCAGAAAAAAAACATAATCTTAAAAAAACACCCCAAAAAAACCTAACACAAGACCCTGAAGATGGTAATCACCAAAGGTGAATTCTGGTGGTGACGCTCTTTCTTCATCTCGAATGCGATCTTCCTATCTTCATCCCAGCGGTAGTCCATCTTCATTCCTGCAGTGCTCCATCTTCTTATCTTCATTGCAGCAGCAGCAGTCTTCATGCAGTCACCAGCCACACACTGAATTTTGAATGCGAGTTACCCCTTATATGTAGGGGTACACTTGCATTCCTATTGGCTGATTTTCATTTTCAAAATTTAAATCAGCCAATAGAATTAAAGTTTTTTCTATTGGCTGATTTTAATTTGAAAATGAAAATAAGCCAATAGGAATGCAAGGGTGCCGCTATATAAAAGTGGTACCTCCTATTCAAAATTCAGTGTGCAGCTGGTGACAGCATGAAGAGGATCATTGATGAAAATCAGAAGATGAATGAATACTGCTGCTATGAAGATAAGAAAATCACCGCTGGGATGAAGTTGGAACGCAGCCGACCAAATTAATCTTTGGTGAGTACCATCTTCAGAGTTTAGTGTTAGGGTTTTTTTTTGGTGCGTTTCTCTTTTAAGATTAGTGTTTTTATTTTTTTCTGGGCAACACAAGAGCCAAATGCCCTTTTCAGGGTACTTTTTTAGCGTAGTTTTCTTTTAGATAGATTTTAGGTAGATAGGTTAATGGTAGAAGGTTGTAGTATTTTTTATTTTTTTTTCAGAAAAAGAGCTAATACACTTTAGGGCAATGTCCTTCAAAAGACCCTTTTACAAGCTATCGCCTAGAATACGAGTCTTGCGTTAGCCTTAAAAAGCAGCGTTGAGAGGACCCAATGCTGCTTTTTAACGCCCGCTAGTATTACGAGTCTGGCAGGTACAGGTGTACCGCTCACTTTTCTTCCGCGACTCGAGCATACCACAAATCCCCTTACGTAAATTGCGTATCCTATCTTTTTAATGGGATTTGCCTAACGCCGGTATTACGAGTCTCCTGTCAAGACTCCTGCCGCATTAAAAAGTCAGTAGTTAAGAGTTTTATGGGCTAACACCGTAACATAAAACTCTTAACTAAAGAGCTAAAAAGTACACTAACATCCATAAACTACCTATTAACCCCTAAACTGAGCTCCCCCCCCCACATCGCAAACGCTTAAATAAAGTTTTTAACCCCTAATCTGCTGACCGGACAATATAATAGTTACATTTGTATTTATCTTAAGGTTTAGATTTATTTTACAGGCAACGTTGTATTTATTTTAACTAGGTACAATAGTTATTAAATAGTTATTAACTATTTAATAACTACCTAGTTAAAATAAAGACAAATTTACCTGTAAAATAAATTCTAACCTAAGTTACAATTACACCTAACACTACACTATTATTAAATTAATTACCTAAACTACCTACAATTAATTACAATTAAATTAAATAAACTAAAGTACGAAAGACAACAAACACTAAATTACAGAAAAAAAAATAATTACATTTTTTTAAACTAATTACACCTACTCTAATCCCCCTAATAAAATAAAAAAGCCCCCCAAAATAATAAAATCCCTACCCTATACTAAATTACAAATAGCCCTTAAAAGGGCCTTTTGCGGGGCATTGCCCCAAAGTAATCAGCTCTTTTAACTGTAAAAAAAAAATACAATACCCCCCTCCACATTACACCCCACCACCCACACACCCAACCCTACTCTAAAACCCACCCAATCCCCCCATAATAAAACCTAACACTAACCCCCTTGAAGATCACCCTACCTTGACACGTCTTCACAAGCCGGGCACAAGTGGACCTCCAGACCGGCAGAAGTCTTCTGCCGGTCTGGAGGTTAACTTGTGTCTGGCTGGGTAAAGACGTCTCAAGGTAGGGTGATCTTCAAGGGGGTTAGTGTTAGATTTTATTAAAGGGGGATTGGGTGGGTTTTAGAGTAGGGTTGGTTGGGTGTGTGGGTTTTGGGGTGTAATGTGGAGGGGGGTATTGTATTTCTTTTTTACGGTTAAAAGAGTTTTACTTTCAATTTGTAATACGAGCGCTACCTGACTCGAGAAAAGAGCAAAAGTTGAGCAGTGTTAGCTTGTGAGCGGGAGCAGTATTTTCCGCTCCACTTTAATCCAGCCCTTTATGTACAAAGAATATAATTTACTTACTATTTCAGATTAGTGGGGGAAAAATCAATGTCAATACATTTATTCTACCAACCTTTACCTACATTCTTTAATTTATATTTACCTCAATCTAATTTACAAGTGCAGTAATTTTCACAAAAGACCAATAACTATTTTTTCTGTATCCATTAACCTATGTTTTTATCTATAAAAAACCCCTATGAACACAAATTACACTTCCAGATAAGGCTAGTGTGTCTTACAAGAAATTATGTATTTATTTAAATTTCAAAACAATTTGTGTCAAACCCAAAATAAATTTTCTTATTTTTGTTACAACATTTATATCCCAGATAGATCCATTTTCCTGCAATCTTAAAAAAAAATCTATATGTGTTCTCCTTTAATAAATCATAACTGACTTTGGGTGTTTTTATTCAAAAAGCAACATTAACATAAGCCAGAGTATAATAGCAATCATTTTAGTTTCACATTGTCTGCAAGTATACTATAAACATAAAGAAACAATATTTATTTAAATGTATCCTTGTATTTGTTCTTGTTTTGTCTCTAACATTAAAGTCACTTACCACATTTAAGAAATGATTACACTTCCACAGTATGCAGAGATTTATTTATTTTTTAATAGCCAATTACATAAACTACCATGTCCAGTGAGACAAACTGTAAAAGATATTGTAAAAGGTGTAACATATTACGCTGAGTCAAAAGTACAGTAATCAAAATATATGTCATTTTTGTTAAGAATTGTGCCTTCTAAGCTTTTTTTAAAAATGGTATGTACTGTTTAGTATAATTTCCCCAATGAAATGCCTATTGGTGAACTTAGGTGTGAAATTCTATGTTATAAACGACAACCTTGTATATGAGTTTGATAAAATGTATTGAAATAATAATAATACAAATAAAAATAAAACAAAATAATAATATTATATTATTGTTATAATTATTATAATTATTATTATTAATAATAAAGATTAATAGTTATTATTATTATGTTTTTTAACAATATACCACTTTCTGCTGTTACTGTGTCTTGGGCCAAAAGCATAACAAACAATGAATCTTTCATACTCAGTACCAGAGCTTGAGATTTGATTTTCATAGCCCAAGACATTTTTGGTAATCTTATTTGCCAATATTGCAGATACTGTATTGTATTTACAAATTAATTGTAAATAATTTTGTTTCACAAAAATTAATGTTTAGTAAAATTGCTTTATCAGTAGCAGTATACGGTATTTAATACAGCAATTATAGCAGATACACTGCTGTATGCATTGTACAGAGATATCCTTAAAAAACATAACACCCTTTGAAATAGCCCGTTATTAATATACTGCAATATTAATTTTTTGAGAGACAGTATATTAGTGCTATTTACCTAAATACCACTATGTTTACATACAATAGCTGTATGTTATATTTGTTTTTCTATATTGCAAATGGTTACTGACAGATAAAATATAAACTATTTTTGTTTTATAGCATGATGTTATATTCTGTTTCCCATGCCCAATAGGTTAAATTGAATCTGAATATTTATTTTGCAAAAATTAAATATTGTTGCTAAATGTATTCAGTTATAACAGGACATTAAGATTTATATGTGTATCCATCAGTTACTGAACTTACAAACAGAGCTTTAGATTAAAATACAAATGGATATATGGCTAACTGATTTCAACATAGATAGAATGGGAGAAATATGTGTTTTCAGTTACCATGGGAACAGTTCTGTATATAACTCTAATATTATATATATTATATGTATTAGTGTTTGTTTTAATCATACTGTATATGAATAATGTACAAAAAATATCAACTTTATATGCATACTTAAAAGATTAGTTATTCACTATGAAGTCTCAGATACATGCACAGTGTGTGTGTCAGTGCAGTTATCTACACAATCAGCAGTGAGATATGTATTCAGATATGCTGATCATCATATTTTGAAATGGCAAACTCATGAAATGGGAGTTGTGGGTAATTTTATTTAAAGGAGCATAATACATTTACATATAATAATAGAATGATTTCCACTTCTTCCTTAACTAGTATCAATATATTTGATGAAGTGTTTGCATTTTACCAATGTTTACGGATTTTTATTTTATTTATTTATTTAGATTATTTATTTATTTATTTATGTATTTTTAAAAGTAAATATGATCACTTTTAAAGCAGAAGCAGTTGGCTTGTTTTTATAATAATAACTGTCACTTCTGCATATTTTGTATGAAATTATATTTATTTATTCTTCTATAAGATGATTATTTGTGTGGATATAATACAAAACTTTCCACAATCTGTGCCTGTCTTAACGTGTACTATATTATGGGCAAAAATACTTCCAATACCTAGAATAACAATGTGGACAATGTTGTGTATTTCATTTTTTTTTTTTACCTTACTGGTTTTGATGACCACTGCTTCAAGGGTTTATGAAAACATGTATGTTTATTAACTGAACTTGATATTATGTAAAGATTATCCACTGAATAACAAATCTTAGTTGAACACCATATGCATAAATAATTAAAAAACGAAATTATACTAGAAAGTATGCAATACTCATTTATTTTTAGGCATTATAAATATTGTAGAGGGAGAGAGAGAGAGAGAGAGAGAGAGAGAGAGAGAGAGAGAGAGAGAGAGAGAGAGAGAGAGAGAGAGAGAAAGAGAGAGAGAGAGAGAGAGAGGGGGGGGGGTGTGAGAGACAGGCAGACAGACAGAGAGAGATATAGAGATAGATAGATAGATAGATAGATAGATAGATAGATAGATAGATAGATAGATAGATAGATAGATAGATAGATAGATAGATAGATGATAGACTAAAGACAGAATGATTGTGTATCATTTTATGTAACCTACTTTTCTGTTTGAGAGTTTGCCAGCATTCAACATCAGCACCAGGGCTTTAATCCCAAAATGTAAATAATTCAGGTAACACTTGATTACTGTAGGCTAGAACATCAAGTGCTTCTGAGCAGTGCAATATTAAAAACTCTATTTTAGCACTAAAATATGTCAGTGGTACAGAACACATTCATCTACTATTAAAATTAATAAAACCAAGGCAAGAGCATGTTAATTTTAATGCAGAGAAATACAAAGCAACATAGTTTGACCAATGCAAATGCTTGCAAATGTTCACAGATAGTGTAAAATATATTATATGTAATTATACAGTAAGAGGTGCAATTGACTAGACCATACAAAAACACGATTTATTGGCTTGATGATTAATATTTTAATTTGTAGTTTACTTGCATGCACAGAGTGTACGAAGACATAGAAAACTTTCTAACACTCAAGAGAAGCAATAAGTGCTATGCTAACCATAAAATGAATTTGCTAAAATGTTTCCTAAAACTTCTGAAGCATCACAATACCACTGATTTATCAGACTTTAAAAATGAATAATTATGTTTAATTTACATAAAGATGGAGTAGAATATATCTGCATTCTATAGCATCTTAGATTATAATCCTTTCATAAGCATAGGTCAAAAAATGTGTCACACAACTACGTTGATGGGGTATAGAGTATTGTTACTATTCTGCCATTTTATATGTTAACAGTGCCCCTGCCAAATAAACTCACCTAACCACATGTAGCACATCCACACAGGGAATGTTCTAATTTATTTGCCCAACAAAATCCAACAAAATAGAGAATGATGAAGAAAAAGTCAGTGCCATGGATTTCCATCAAGTTTGTCTGAATTATTTGCGTTGTCCAATATACTTGCACCAGTTGAACAGATTTCCTTGTAGTCTTTGCACCTTCTGCATCTGCTGCTGAACTTTTTCTTGATTTTTTTTTCTTTCTTCCCATCTCCTTCTGTCTCCCCTTGTTTCTGAAAGGGTCTTCTGGTCAGCACTGATTAATAAGTGTTTTTGTGAAGTGTTGCATAATAGAAAATGGCTGGTGACCCTGCAACGACTAAACATTCAGCTAGTTTATTGTAGCAAGCTGAGAAACGGGCTTTAGGACAGAGACCCCAAGCACTGACCCGCATTCATTCTCTGCATTTTCTATTCATTCATTGTCTTATGGTAGCCTGGGGATTCCATTGTTTAACAAATAGCAATAGAGATTAGAAGAAAAAAATAAAAACTATACAGATCCATCTACATTTTTATTCATACATCATATATAAAGATAGATGCTAGATAGATAGATAGATAGATAGATAGATAGATAGATAGATAGATAGATAGATGATAGATAGATAGATAGATAGATAGATATAGATAGATAGATAGATATAGATAGATAGATGATAGATAGATAGATAGATAGATAGATAGATAGATAGATAGATAGATAGATAGATGATAGATAGATGATAGATAGATGATAGATAGATGATGATAGATGATGATAGATAGATAGATAGATAGATAGATAGATAGATAGATAGATAGATAGATAGATAGATAGATAGATAGATAGATGATAGATAGATAGATAGATAGATGATAGTAGATAGATGATATAGATAGATGATAGATAGATATAAATGATAGATGATAGATAGATAGATAGATAGATAGATAGATAGATAGATAGATAGATAGATAGATAGATAGATAGATAGATGATAGATAGATGATAGATAGATAGATAGATAGATAGATAGATAGATAGATAGATAGATATAGATAGATAGATATATGATAGATGATTGATAGATAGATAGATAGATAGATAGATAGATAGATAGATAGATAGATAGATAGATAGATAGATAGATAGATAGATGATAGATAGATAGATAGATAGATAGATGATAGATAGATAGATAGATAGATGATAGATATATAGATAGATAGATAGATAGATAGATAGATAGATAGATAGATAGATAGATAGATAGATAGATAGATGATAGATGAAAGATAGATGATAGATAGATAGATGATAGATAGATAGATAGATAGATAGATAGATAGATAGATAGATAGATAGATAGATAGATAGATAGATAGATAGATAATAGATATAGATGATAGATAGACATAGATGATTTATTAAATCTATAATGCTATATATGCTACATATAATATTTGTATAAATATTTTAGCTATTCAGATTTATCATGTATTTTAATTTAAATAACAAATGAATTGTTTTAATGGTGTTAAGAGGCCGAACACTATACGATTTAGGTAAACGTAAAGAAATAAACACTCATTTAAAGTGCATAAAATCCTTACTAAATACAGAAATGTGCATGCGAGGTTAATAACATTAAAGAAAACAAATTCTAGGGCATTCTTAATTGTATTGTATGAATTTAATTTTGGGAGATAACTATACATATTTAGGTCAATGATGTTAATCTATTGTTATAAAATAAAAAAATGCACAAATAAACATATATAAAAGCAAACAATGATCTACGTTTATATTAAAGCAGCACAGTCTATTGTCTTTTAGCACTTGCTATGAATGTGGACTACATCGTTTGTGTTATGATATACATACAATTTATCTGTACACTTTTTTGTTAGAAACTTGCAGCATAATTTCTGTGTGTAATTTTCCAAAGGTCTTAGAGGAACCTTTTTACACGTCACATTGCTTAGTAGATTGAATGTGGAGCTGCATTATTCACGTGCAACATTGAATTACGCCTCTTATCACTTCACTTATCTCAACATCATGAACACATTTCCATTGCCTATATACATCTCTCTGTACTAATGGCAGTACTGATTCGGTATACTACTCAATAGCCAGTAAGGGGTCAACAATTAAATCAATCCCACTATGAGTATGAATGGCAAGATAAAAAATAGGATCAAAGTATTTGGATCTGCTAAACCATTGCATTGTTCACATCTTCCATTGATATGCTAATGTGTATAATGTGACTTATAACAAAGAACACCTTGCAGTGTTAAAAGACTTCTGTACCCTCGCCAGAGAAGTTTATTATCAACTAATTAGCAACTACCTCTTCTATTGAGTTAAGTTACATTTTCATACGTTTTGGGGGAACAAACTAAACTGTGAAATTAAAGATGATAGGTTAGTTAAGCAAGAGTCCTTAGAAACAGATTAAATTTTAATAAATAATGCATCACTCAAAGGTCCTACTATTACATTATGAGAGTGTATAAACGCACCGTTTGTAATAATAGAGGCATTACAGAAAAGCTCTGCAAAATAAAAAAAAATCACAGTTCAGTGCATGTATATTAAAATACATTAAATGCATGGGGCCACCACCTCTGTTTGCAATGTCATATGCAGACACGTGTGCCTTCAGAATACTCCCTGTAAAGCATCTTGCAACAACTGATCTCTTTGTTATGTATAAAAATGGCTTCACAAATATATATTATAAACATCATATGTGAAACTGTTTCATATAGTGTGTGTGTGATTAAATATAGATACATTTATGCTCGAGTACACTTCATAAAGCTATAATCTCAGAAGGAAATAAAATGGTATGCATACAGTATACCATACACTATATTTAATCGTACTAATAAAGCAGATTGAAATCCTTACCATTTAGGGAAGGGTACATTATTTGCTTGTAGTTTTACTTTAACTATTGTGCAAATCAGTTATAGATGAGCAGCAATAAACAATATTTAACCCATTATCTGCCAGGTTATTCTGTAATTCATTGTATAGTATTGGGCATTCAAAAGTGTAAAGAAACAAAAAACTTACTGCATCCCTTATAAGGGCTGGGTCACTATATAATATACACTGACTGTAGTAAGCATTAAGGAATATATAACTCTTTTCATTATAATATTATTTTTAATAGGATACAATATTTGGTGTAATTAAGCTCACAAAAACTAAGAGCAGAGCATCCCTGCACAAATTGGAGGCAGCTAAATGTTCTTTTGTGCCTCCAGCCTTTGGGTTGTTAAAGAGGCTGCTGATGCATGAGAAGGAAAGTGACTGATTTAACTCATTAGGATGCAGGAAGCGGCCAACCCTCTTTTTGAAAAAGGGAGAGGGAAGGAGAGAGAGAGAAACTCGTAGACCTGCTGCAAGTGAGACCGTTACTCATTTAATTCAAAATCAAGCAAGAAAATGCAAGATACTTCGCAGAGGTGAATCTACTTTTTACATCATCACTATGAAGGCGCTCTACAAATATACTGGGACATGGATAATATGAATAACAAAGTCCTTAACATTGGCTGATGGGGATTACTCAGCATTAATCAACGTAAGTAAAGCTTTTCTGTACATTTGCAGCCACTGCATATTATATGCACAGACATGCTTTGTTTGTAACAATTGCTTGTGCCGCATAGCAGATCACATTATTCTCCTGAAGGTAAGTGCTCTTATGGTTTTATAGCAAATGGGTCTAAATCACGTTATTTTCAAGCTTATCACTCACATTGCAAACCATTGTGCTACTGTACTTTGTATCTCTTAGTATTACTGGTGTGGTTGGTTTGATAGTACAAGGCACCTATTGATTAATAGTGATTACCAATGTCCATTAAATACCCAATAGCTTTATTTCTCAAACATTTTTACTGTATTTATTGCACTTCATGTTAATTAAAAGCAGTTTATGGCATGTGATTTAGGATTCCACAATGCTACAGTGTAGATTTCCTACTGGGGTGGTTGTAGGTCTACGCTATGCAAATGTGAGATGAATTCCGATGGCCCATGCTTCCTTTGTGTCATGCTAAAGCTGTAGGGCTGCTTTGTGCATTGGATAGAGAAAATGGCGAGTCCTATTGTGTTTAGGTGATTTTCTTCCGGTACAAAGGTTTCCTGAAGTCCAGAATATTTCACAAGCTTTTCAGTGCTTCATTCCCACTTATCAAACATAAATGGGCTCTAGTGATGCAACCTTTTATACAAAGAGATCTCTGCTTAAATTGCAGGTCTGCTAAAACTTGAGTATATTATGAATATATACTAATATTTACCATATTCCCATTGTAAAATCGTATTGCTGTTAAAAATATACTGATTTAGCTTTTATATGATGACTATTTTCATTTGTTTAAATTGTTTAAGAAAAGGGAATACATAAACATTTCATCCTTAATATACATCTTAGAGGGAAAAAAATGCATGTTGATAATCAGTATTAATTTGTGGAAAGAGTTTTATTTAATTAACTAGATACAATTTAATTATGCAATTTATTTTATCCACAACCTTATTGAAGTGGAGGTTTTCTGCAATAATTTTGAAAATTGTATTAAGGATAAAGTCTTTAAATACGTTTCATTGTAATTCTGTAAAGGATAAATATAAGGATACAGGAGATCAAAAGCTGAATATATAATCTGATGTTTTAAAAAAATCTGTACAGCATTTTATTCCACCCTAATTATAATGCATAATAATCTAATGCTGCGTATATATAGCTCTAACTATAGTCGTGTAGATGAATATTCAAAACCTTGGACAGCGAAATATTTCAACTATTTAAAAAAACGTTATCCATGCTATCTACTGAGCTGTAAAATGTATGGATGCATCATAGTGTAAGTTACATATAAAGAATATAACACTTATTATTATTTTATATTTTGTTCTTGCTATTTAGTAGAATCCTTCCAGACTGAGCAGCCATCTTTGAATCAGCTTTAAGATATATAATGGTGTATTTTTTATAGAGTGTAAACCAGGTATCTGGTCATGTTTCACGCCCATTCGTAAAGATGTATGGATAAAATATGTTTTGATTATAATATAAAAGTTTCTATAGAGTGAAATAAAAAGTAATAACGTGTAAAAACTAATTTTACTTTACAAAGAACAATTATTTATTAAAATCACGTTGATATATTGTGAGTTTCCTATAAATTGTGATAATTAAATTCACTATGATGTGGATAACTTAAATGGTTGTGAAGACCATTAAGTGTCTTTGTATGTTAATGATAGTGCGAATCGTATAGGAAGATTTAGTAGTTAGGCCCTAGGGTTAACCATGAGGGAATGTATAAGATGCAGTTACTTGAAAAGTATAAGTATACGTTTTAATATTCAGAATTAATTACAATTCAGTTTAATTTACAAATCATTCGAAACTACAATAAGAAACTACATTAAATGCTAGTAGTCAAAAGCTGTCAACATATTAATTATAAAAATGTATATTATTCTCTTT